>NC_141555.1:44443954-44772392 GCF_021556685.1 Rattus norvegicus | reverse complement strand
GTATCAGAGGGGCCTCAAACTCTGATTTGAGTTTCTTTGCTTGGTTTTTAGTGGAATGAGTCAGGTTGCTCTCTTGGAAGAAATCTGCACACATCAGGGTCAAAGTCCATGATTAAATGTATAAGTTGCTCAAACTGGTTAGAATTACAAGTAGATGATGTTGTGGCTTCACAATATTATAGGGTAAAAATCGAAAGACCACTCAATATGACCAAGGCTTGGAGGGAAACATTTTCTTTTTTTTTTTTAAAGATTTATTTTATTTATTATATATATAAGTACACTGTAGCTGTCTTCAGATACACCGGAAGAGGGCATCGGATCTCCTTACAGACGGTTGTGAGCCACCATGTGGTTGCTAGGAATTGAACTCATGACCTCTGGAAGAGCAGTCGGGTGGTCTTAACTGCTGAGCCATCTCTCCAGCCCGGGAAACATTTTCAATAGACTAATTCTAAATGGAAATTACCAGATTTCATTTAAAGACAAAGTATACAAGAAAAAAAAACACATCCTGGTTGACTGATGCAGGGGGAAATAAGAATGCAGTTTAACAAGAGTAAAGAACATGCAGTTAACTAGGTCATTTTGACTCTCATTTTCTAGAAGAGAGTTGTGTGCTCTCTCAAAAAACTTTTCAGGACAAGAGGTAGAAACCAGAGACAGCTTCATGTGGGAAAAGGTGGAGAAATCTTTGCCCACATACTCAATATAAAAAGAAAATAAATAAACACAGGCAAAATGTCAAAGGATGCAAATCCATCAGGTATGGAGATTGGTATCTAATGAGGTGCTTCTTATGGGTGAAGAAAATAGGACAGGGTAATGAAGAAGGTATTTTACACATGGTAGTCTTTATAACCATAACCAGTTGTAGAAAAATGATTAATAATTGAAATCAATAATTCCTTCGTATTTTGTTAACAAAGTGTTTCTATAGGTTTTTGTGTTTTCTTTCATCAATTTGTCAAGCAATATAATATCAATTAAGACAATACCAAAGGTTTTCATATTCATTTCAAATTTGAGATTCTAAAAGAATGTGTCGTAGAACACATTTCCAACGATTCTAAATATATAATGTGTTTGAGATTGTAGACTTGATGATTATATCACATCACTACATCTATGTTTGGGTTAAATATATGTTGCATTTCTATTTGTATGTAGGATCATTCTATTTTATCAAGGCACCATTAAGCACTTTTTTATTATTTTCTTTACAAATTATTCACAACATAAGGTAATATGATGTTGTTTCAAGTTGACAAGAAGTAGACTATTTTTGGTTGCCTACTTGACTACAACTGGAATTATCTAAAATCTATAAAATAATGGGTATAGCTTTGAGGGACTTCCACTTTCATTGAAAGTGAGAAGATCTACTTCTAGTCTGAATTTTTAAAATAAAAACACACTCCTTGAATCCAGGTATTTAATTCAGCTACAATGTGTGCAATTCCTCCTATTGGAAGCCTATATAATGACATGGAAGAAATAACTTATTGCACTTATCCTGTTTTTCTTTCTAGCAAGTCTATTTCATTACTGTCATTAAATCTTTTTTTGACCTTTATTAACATGAGTATTTCTTATTTACATTTTGATTATTATTACCCTTCCCAGTTTCTGAGCCAACATCACCCTAACGCCTCGCTCTCCCCTTCTATATGGGCTTCCGCTACCAACCCTCACCCCATTATTACCCTCCCCCCCAACAATCACGTTAACTGGGGGTTCAGTCTTAGCAGGACCAAGGGTTTTCCCTTCCACTGGTGCTCTTACTAGGCTATTCATTGCTACCTATGAGTTTGGAGCCCGGGATCATCCCATGTATAGTCTTTGGGTAGTGGCTTAATCCCTGGAAGCTCTGGTTGGTTGGCATTGTTGTTCATATGGGGTCTTAAGGCCCTTCAATCTCTTCCAGATCTTTCTCCAATTCCTTAAACGGGGGTCCCGATCACAGTTCAGTGGATTGCATTGCTGGCATTCGCCTATGTATTTGCTGTATTCTGGCTGTGTCTCTCAGGAGAGAACTACAAACAGGCTGTGTCACCCTGCATTTCTTTGCTTTAACCATCTTCTCATAATTGGGTGTCTGTATAGGTATTGGCCACATGTGGTGCAGGCTCCAAATGTATGTTTCTTCTCCCTTTGTTCTAAATTTTGCCTCCCTATTACCTGCCAAGGCCATTCTTGTTCCCCTTTTAAAGAAGGAGTAAAGTATTCACATTTTGATCATCCGTTTCATGTCTTCTGTGCATCTAGGGTAATTCAAGCATTTGGGCTAATAGCCACTTATCAATGAGTGCATATCATATGTGGTTTTCTGTGATTAGGTTACCTCACTCAGGATGTTATTTTCTAGTTTCATCCATTTGCCTATGGATTTCATAAAGTCATTGTTTTTGATAGCTGAATAGTATTCCGATTTGTAGATATACCACTTTTTCTCTATCCATTCTTCTGTTGAAGGGCATCTGGTTTCTTTCCACCTTGTGACTATTAAAATAAGGCTGCTTTAAACATAGTGGATCATGTCTCTTTTTTATATTTTGGGGTATCTTTTGGTTACATGCCCAAGAGGGGTATTGCTTGGTCCTAAAGTACTGTAATGTCCATCTTTCTGAGGAACCTCAAGACTAATTTCCAGTCTGCAATCCCACCAAAAATGGATGAGTTTTCCTCTTTCTCCACATCCTCGCCAGACTTTGCTGTCATCTGACATTTTGATTTTAGCCATTCTGACTGGTGTGAGGTGAAATCTCAGGGTCGTTTTGATTTGCATTTCCCACATGGCTAAAGATGTTGAACATTTCTTTAGGTGTTTCTCAGCCATAAGCCATTCCTCAGCTATGAATTTTTGTTTAGCACTGAATCCTATTTTTTAATAGGGTTACTTTTCTCCCTGCGGTCTAACTTCTTGAGTTCTTTGTATATTTTGGATACAAGCCCTCTATCTGTTGTAGTATAGGTAAAGATCTTTTCCCAATCTGTTGTTTGCCGTTTTGTCCTAACCACAGTGTCCTCTGTCTTACAGAAGCTTTGCAGTTTTATGAAATCCCATTCGTCGATTCTTGATCATAGAGCATAAGCCATTGGTATTTTGTTCAGAAAATTTTCTCCTGTGCCCACGTGTTCAAAGCTCTTCCTCATATTTTCTTCTATTAATTTAAGTATATCAAGATTTAAGTAGAGGTCCTTGATCCATTTCAACCTGAGCTTTGAACAGGGGGATAAGAATGACTCAATTTGCATTCCTGTATAAGCTGACTTCCAGTTGAACCATTTCTTGAAAATGCAATATATATTTTTTTTGCCATTGGATGGATTTAACTCCTTTGTTAAAGCCCATGTGAGTATAGGTGTATGGGTTTATATCTGTTTCTTCAATACTTTTCCATTGATCATACTGCCTGTCCTTGTATGACGTCATACAATTTTTATCACTATTGCTCTGTAATATGACTTGAGGTCAGGAATGGTTATTCCCCCAGGACTTCTTTTATCCTTGTGGATACTTTTTGTTCTCCTGTGTTTTTGTTTTTCAAAATGAATTTGTAAATTGTTCTTTCTAACTCTGTGAAGAACTGAGGTAAAATTTTGATGTGGATTTCATTGAATCTGGAGATTGCTTTTGTCAAGTAGCCACTTTTCAATATTAAACCTGCCAGTCCATTTTCATGGTATATCTTTCCATTTATTGAGAGCTTCTTCAATTTCCTTCTTTCAGACATTTGAAATTGTTGAAATACAGATTCTTTGCTTGTTCAGAGTCACACTGTGGTTTTTGCATTATTTGTGGCTACTGTGAAGGGTGCCATTTTTTCTAACTTATTTCTCAGACTCTTTATCCTTTCATAGAGGAAGCCTACTGATTTGTTTGAGTTAATTTTATTTCAAGTCACTTTGCTGAATTTGTTGATCAGGCTTAGTAGTTCTCTGGTTGAACTTTTCAGGTCATTTAATTATACTATCATATGATCTGAAAATAGTGATATTTTGACCTCTTCATTTCCAATTTCTATCCCTTTGACCTCCTTTTGTGGTCAGATTGCTCTGGCTAGGACTTCAAGGAGTATATTCAAATAGTAGGGAGAGAATGTGTAGCCTTGCCTATTTCTTTGATTTAGTGGGATTGCTCAAGTCACTCTCCATTTCGTTTAATGTTGGCAACAGGTTTGCTGTATATTGCTTTTACTATGTTTAACTATAGGCCTTCAATTGTAGTTCTTTCCTAGACTTTTAACATGATGTGGTGAAGAATATTGTCAAATGCTCTCAGCATTTGATGAGATGATCATGTGGTTTTATTCTTTGAATTTTTTCATATAATGGATTTCTTTGTTATGTTTCCATACATTTAGCCATCCTTGCACTCCTGCGATGAAAATACTGGATCATCCCATAAGGGTTGTTTCGGTGTGTTCTTGGATTCAGTTTGTGAGAACTTTGTAGAGTATTTTCTCCTCAATATTCATAAGGGATTTTTTTTTCAGAAGGTGTCTTTCTTTGTTGCAATTCTTATATGGTTTATGTATAATCATATTTGTGGCTACATAGAACGATTTCGGTAGTGTTCCTTCTATTTCTGTGGCTGTTTTGTGGAATAGTTTAGACAGTATTGCTGTTAGGGTTCTATGAAAGTCTTTTACTATTCTGCACAAAACCCATCTGGTCCTGGGCTTTTTTTCATTGGGAGATTTTTAATAACTGCTTCTATTTCTTTAGGAGTTGTGGGATTGTTTACACAGGTTAAATTATCCTGATTTAACTTTGGTACCTTGTATTTGTGTAGAAAGTTTATCCATTTCCTCCAGATTTTCCAGTTTTGCTGAGTATGGGATTTTGAAGTAGGATGTGATGATTTTTTTTAATTTCCTCAGTATCAGTGATTATGTCTCCTTTTTATTCCTGATTTTGTTACTTTGGATAAACACTCTGTGCCCTCTGTTTAGTCTAGCCAAGGGTTTATCTGTCTTGTTGATTTTTTTCAAAGAACCAGATCTTGGTTTTGATGATCCTTTGTATGGTCCTTTTTGTTTCTACTTGTTTGATTTCAGCCCTGAGTTTGATTATTTCCTACCTTCTATTGTATTTGCTTTTGTTCTGTTCTACAGATTTTAGGTGTGCTGTCCAATTGCTAATATATGCTCTCTCCAGATTTTTTTTTGGAGGCACTCAGAGTTTCGAGATTTCATCTTAGCACTGCTTTGATTGTGTACCATAATTTTGTGACTTCATTTTTACTAAATTCAAAAAAAATCTTTCATTTATTTCATTATACTTCCATGACCAAGTTATCATTGAACAAAATTTTGTTCAACTTCCATGTATTTGTGGGCTTTCTCTAATTATTTTTCTTATTGAAAACAAACCTTAGTCTTCTTGTATCTGTTGAGGCCTATTTTGTGACTGACTATATGGTGAATTTTAAAGAAGCTACCATGAGGTCCTGAGAAGAGTGTGTGTGTGTGTGTGTGTGTGTGTGTGTGTGTGTATTTGTGTGTGTATGCTTGTTTTAGGATGAAATGTTCTATAAATATTTCTTAAATCCATTTGGTGAATGACCATTGTTAGTTTCTCTGTGTGTCTTTGTTTCTGTTTCCATGATTTGTACATTGATGAGAGTGTGGTGTGGAAATCTCTTACTATTATCATGTAAGATGCAATGCGTTCTTTCATCTTTAGTAAGGTTTCTTTTATAAATATAGGTACCCTTGCATTTACAGCTTTGATATTGAGGATTGAGAGTTCATGGTGGTGGATTTTTCCTTTGATGAATATGAATGTCCTTCCTAATTTTTATGGATATCTTTTAGTTGATAGTTAATATTATTTGATGTTAGAATGACTACTTCATCTTCTTCCTTTGAACCATTTCATTGGAAAATTGTTTTCCATCATTTCACTCTGAAAAATATCCTGTATTCAGCAAAATGTTGGGTCCTCTTTATATATCTTTTCTGCAGTTAGTCTATTTTTTTGGGGGGGAATTGAGTCCATTAATGTTGAGAGATATTAGGGAGCAACAATTATTGTTTTCCATTATTTTTGTTGTTAGAGCTGGAGTTATGTTTGTGTGGCTATCTTCTTTTGGGTTAGTCAAAATTACTTTCCTGAGGTTTTGGGTGTATTTTCTCACCTTGTGTTGAAGTTTTCCATCTACTATCCTTTTTAGAACGATATTGTGTAAATTTTGTTTTGTCATGCAATATCTTTGTTTCTCCATCTATGCTATTTGAGATTATTGCTGAATATAGTAGACTGATTTGGTATTTGTTTTCTCTCAGGGTTTTTTGTCATATATGAACAGGATCTTCTGGCTTTCATTTTCTCTGGTACGAAGTCCGGTGCCATGCTGATAGTTCTGCCTTTATAGTTTCCTTGACCATTTTCTCTTACTGCTTTTAATATTTGTTCTTTGCTTTATGTATTTGGTGTTTTCTCTATTATGTGAGAGGAGGACTTTCTTTTCTTCTCCAATCTATTTGGAATTCTGTATAATTCTTTTAATATTTATAGGCCATTTCCTTCTTTAGGTTCTGGAAGCTTTCTTCTATAATTTTGGTGAATATATTTATTGCCCCTTTAACTTGATAATCTTCCCTCTCTTCTACACTTACTATCCTTAGGTTTGATCCTGTCGTTGTACCTCAGATTTACTGGATGTTTTGTGTTAGGGGCCTTTTGTGTTTCACATTAGCTTAGATGGTTGTTTCAATATTTTCTAAGGTATCTTCTGACCCTGACATTTACTCTTCAATCTCTAGTATTCTTTGAGTATTGCTTCAACTCCTACCTATGTTTTCTATATTTAGGGTTTTCTCCCTTTGTGCCTTTTTATTGTTTCTATTTCCGTTTTTAGGGTCTGGATTATTTTTTCCATTTCCTTCACCAGTTTGGTTGTGTTTTCCTGTAATTCTTTAAGGAATTATTGTGTCTCCTTTTAATGGGCTTCTCCTTGTTTTCCTGTGTTGTCAGTATTTCTTTAAGGTCCTTCAAGTCTTCTAACATCACGATGAGCTGTGATTTTAAATCAAAATTTTGCTTTTCCAGTATGCTGACCCCCATCTAAGGCTTGCTGTGGTGAGGGAACTTGGTTCTGATTTTGTCAAGTGTACATGGATTCTGCTAGTTAGTTTCATAACCTTGCCTCTCGCCCTTGTTTTATCTGTGGTGTTAGCTTGTCTTGCTGTCTATGACAGTGGCTAGAGACTCCTGTAATTCTGTCTGTGGGCACTCTGGAGACTGTTTTTTTTTCCAGTGGGATTTGTGTGTGAGAGAGACCTGTGTCAGAGGGTCAGCTATTGGCACAGGCAGAAACCAGACAGATCCTTTCCTGGACTGCTCATAGGTTCCTGGAGCTCATAGGGCTCCAGGCAGGTAATTCTTGGGCTATGAATGTGAGCAGAACTGGTGGTCTCCACTGTGCTCTCAGGACTGTTTGCACTCTGGGAATCCCACTTTCTTCCCACGTGTTGGTTTTTTTTTTTCTTTTTTCATACATTCTTTAACTAACTAGCTAAATAAGTAATTAATGTATGCATGTATGTATGTATGTATGTATGTATGTATATATGTATGTATGTGCTGTGCCCAACCTCGACCAGCAAGGAAGACAAGACCACAGGAGAGATCTTCTTCAAGCAGTTTTACTCAGGAACCTTGATACAACCTTCTGACCTCTATATATTCTGATTCTCTCTACTCTGACTCTCTCTCTCTCTCTCTCTCTCTCTCTCTCTCTCTCTCTCTCTCTTTCTCTTGACTCTCTCTCTGTCTCTCTCTTTCTTCTGACTCTTTCTCTCTTCAGGGAACACCCTGCACCACACTTAAATAGCTACCACTGGCCATTCCTAGCAAGCCACGTGGGTCATGTAGATAGGCTTTCACTATGGGGAAGCTAGCGCGCCAGGCAGACATAGCCAAATAAGGACTTGTTTACTGCAAGGAGCACTCACCATTGGGAGGGTGGAAGGCAGAAACCAGCGCCATCTTTGAGGTGCGGCCTGTCGCAGTTCTCTACATGTATGTATGTATGTATGTTTGTGTATATGAATGTATTAATTTATTCACTTTACATCATAGTTGCTTCCCCCTCTTGGAGTTTTCCTTTCATATATTCTTTTTTAAGTATTAATTAATTAATTTATTTATTTATTAATTTATTTATTTATACACTCCAGATTTTATTCCAGTTCTGTTCTATTCCCTGGAGAGTTCTACATCTCATAATGACTAAACACTGCCCACCCCATCACACCTCTAAACTTCTTGGAGTTTCCAGTGTCTTGAGGGTTAGGAGCATTTTCTGCTCTCCACATTTCCTCCATCATTTTGAGAAAGGGTAGGATACCCTATGAATATTCAGTCACCTTGATACATCAAAAGTCTGTAAGTCTAGCTACTTCCTCTCCCACTGAGTACAAATAACATAGCCTAGTCAGGGATGGTGCCAGGGTTGCAGCATTAGGAAGATTGAAATTCGCTCCTTTTATTTAACCACAGATAGGTATACCTACCAACATCCAAATACAGCTACATCGCAGTTACTTTGTCTTTGACTCATGGAACCTAATTGAGGAGGCAGTGGAAAGAATACCAGATCATCTACTGTAAATCATAGTCCCCTAGAAAATGACAAAATAGACAAAAGCAATAACTGTAATATCAATGTACTTATGAACATGAAAAGGAAGAAATTTTATGTGGAAACATGTTTATACCCCCACATAAAGCAGAAAACTACCAAGAACTAGGGACAGAAGAAAATTGACCTATCTTTCAGAATCAGAGGGCTAATTACTGGCTGTAGAATGCAATGTGTTCAACCTTGAAATCAAACACAAACCAACACGTATTTGTCATTTTAGAGCAGTGGTTCTCCATCTTCCTAATGCCATGAATATTTAATACAATTCCTATAATAATGAGTCGCACTAAATCATTTTCAGTTTCTCCTTCCGAACTCTAATTTTTCCACTGAAGGACCAGTCCAACATGGGATCCATCCAACATGGCCACCAAACCCTGACACTATTATTGATGCCTTGTTGTGTTTGCAGACAGGAGACTATCAGGGCTGTCTCTTGTGAGTCTATACTCAGAGCTGACTGAGACAGATACTTATAGTCAATCATTGGACTGAGACACTGATCACTGACAAAAACTTAGAGAAAGGATTGAAGGAGATGAAGGTTGTGGAAAGCCCATAGGAAGAAAAACAGTGTCAACTAATGTACATCGCTGAGAACTACAAAAATCGAATACACTATCCAATGAACATTTATGAGCTGGCCTGTTTCCCCCAGCACATATGTTTCAGAGGAGAACATTGTTTGTCTCCTGTAAGAGAAGATGTGCCAAATTCTGTAGAGACTTTATGTCACAGGGAAAATTGATGCAGGAGAGGGTGAGGAATGTGTCATTGATGAGCACCAGTAATATTTGGGGGAATACACTGTCAAGGCATATGCTAGAGGTGATGGGTGAATAACTCCCAGAAAGTGGATCATGGAGAGCAAAGTTTGGAATTTAAGTAAATGAAATAATTTAATGAAAAATTTCATCCTGATGTACTAGCCACAGGTTGACAATTTGTTTTAAAGCCTTTTGCCAAAACTTAGAATCTAATCTGACAATGTAGAAGAGAATTAACAATTTAGAGATATGCTATAAAGAATAAATTTTGAAACAAAAAAGTATAGTTTATTTTTTTAAATGGAAACCTGTAGGTTTTTTTTTATTTTAATTCAAATACACGTGGTCATAACTCAGGGAACAAGTGATAGTGTTGATTCTAGAAGATTCCAGAAGCCACCAAACTTCATAATCAATATTGACTCTAGGAAAAAAAAAAAGGTTTCAAAGCTGAGAGAATCTTTGTTTTTACTTGTAAGATATTCTCTAATCTCTCATGTTAGTCATATGTTCACTGTTTAGCAGAAGATTTTTTTTTTGATGAACTTACAGGCCTCCCATATGCCTTCTTCTTACAGAGATTACAGGCATTTGGCAGCAGCTGAACCCAGCTTCCTAGAGAACACTTATGTATTTGTGGCTGCTGCTTTTTTTCTTCTTATGTGATTTATACATGGTATTGTTTGTTCACGTTAGGAAGTACACCTGTGCAGTGTGCAGTTTCAGGCCAGAATCAGTTAAGGATGTTTGGGTAGAAAAATTGAATGTTCAAGATTAGTATGAGTTCTTGAATTTGAGCCTAAATTTGAATAGTAGAACTTAACTTTGGAGAAAAAAGAAGTAAATCAGAGAACATATTCATAGAATTTTGGTTGTCTTTTTATTTATTTTCTTTTCCCTATAATTTTAAATCATGTATATGTTGTGGAGAGAGATTGATGTGTCCATGGGTACATGAGGATTAAAGTGGAAAATGATAACTAAGAAGTGTATTAATAGAATCTTGTGAGCCCGCTAAAAAATTCCCTTCTTTACCAAACTATCTCCCCAACCCAAAACAGGAAACATTTGAAAATATTTCTATTCATATTAAAGGTACAGATGCTCACAATTACTAAATGGATCTAGCATCTCTCAGCTCAATTTTTACATTGTTTCTCATTACCCATCCTTGCCTCATCCTTCCAATTGAGAAAATTACGATCAAGTACTGCCTTGCCTTCATTGATCATTGAGCTTCAATTATAAGGAAATTAAGAAAACACGTCAATCATATTATTTTGTGCTTAAGACTCAGTCCTTAATTTGAATCAAATTTGTCAGCAAGTTTGAAGTCAATTTCTGTTGGTGAGCTAAAACACTAACCAAAGCAATTTGGGGAATTTTAGTGTTCATTTGGCTTCCTACTTATACTATGATGTAGAGAAAAGTTTGTCTGGAATTATACACTACCATGGAGGAATAAAAATCCCTGTTCAGCCTGCTTTTCTATACTGCCCAGGGCTAATGGACTACAGGGAGCATTACCAACATTTGTTTGTTTATCTACTGCATTTATCATTGTACAAATTAATACCCTAAAATTAAGTACACAGTCCCTCCTCTCAAGTGACTCTAATTTGTATCAAGGTGAAAAAATTAGCCAACACAATATTTTGCTTATGCTTTATCAAATGAACCTGTGTGGATACATGATATGAAATTCACAAAGCAGAAATAAAAAGGTATTAAGTTAAATTAAAATCAATGAAAAATAAGAACTTGGTAAAAAAGACATCTGAGGAAGAGACGTTTGGATAGATCTTTAAAAAATGTAGAAATGTTTTGAGAATAATTGCATCCCGTGTGAATGTTCATCAAAAGTTGAACTTGGGGACAATATGCTAAATGATTAAGTACAGTTCCCCAAGAAGTTATTTAACACAGTTATGGATCAAACTAACAAACTTACTTACAGCCAGGGACGTGTGACAGTGGCAGAAAATGGGGATTACATTTTATATCTGTATGTACGACTTGTGTTAGTCTCCAACTAGAAACATTACCTCTAAAGACTAGAATTGAAATAGTTAGAAATTATATTACATGTAACTAGAGGAAAGATGAAAGTAATAAAGATGAATGTATGCTCTCAAATGTTTTTCCTTCATCAAAAGCACAGGGAAAAGTGCAACAATTGAAGGGAAAGATCTTGAAAATCAAAGAATGAGGAAGTTGGCTGTGAATACAAATATTCTGAAAGGATCATACGTATAACAAAAAACTTTAGGAATATGTCTCAAAAAGTAAAATCTAATGAAGAATCATTACGCTGTGTATGCCTGTTTGGAAGGTAGTAAGCTCAAAAAAATTTATCTTAAATAACAATTAACAGGGAAATATATATATATATATATATATATATATTATGCACACACACACACACACACATATATATATATATATATATATATATATATATATATATATATATAGTAGCATTTGTCATTGCAAAGGAAAAGAACAAATATTTTTTTCATGTAGTACCAAGTAATGAGTTATCACAATATAAATGTATGCAAATTTAGATGTTATCTACAGCTTATATTTTAAAATGTATATGTATATAAGATACATATATGCATTCAGTAATATTGATTGATATATGAGCCCCTGTGCATTGTAGGAGTGCGGGGAGAATTACAAATGATAATTTGGAATCATGAAATATAAAGAAAAATGCAATTAAATTACAGCCTCAAAAATAAAGTATCAAATCAGTGTTAAAAATAAAGGAACAAGCAATATTTTGTGAAAAATGACGCCGTACATCACCAAATAATGTTTCAAATAGCAATGGGTTTATGTTTGTATTTAACTCTTTGTGTATGTAATATTAAACTGAATAGTATTTTGTTACTCCTATGTTGATACAATGTGTAATGAGATTCTTCATGTAAAGTGACTTATTTGTTCCTCGACTTCGGTAACCTAATAGTGATAAAGTTATTGTGCATTACAATATTTTCATTATTGTTTTTTCACACTGAAAGAAACACATTTCATAGTGAAATGCTGCTTTCATTTAACGTTCAAGAGCCTTATAGATCAGACATAATCTGTATATCACAATACTTTTCATATACTGTACTCTTCTTAGTATGTTATTGGATATTCTGAACATCTTTATAGTACATTTTAACGGTATTCCAGTAAGTCAGGACTCTGTGATATCCATCAAGAATATCCAAAGCTGTAACTGTGCTCCACACTGTACTATGATTCAACCTTGTTGCTGTTTTTAAATCAATGCCTTTTATTGCATTAGTGATCTAAGATACTCCTATTCCCATCTAAGGCAAATTATTAATTTGCTGATGTCTTAGTTTCTGTTGCTGTAACAAAACACCATGGTCAAAAGGTTATGAGACAAGTGTTATTTCCTTCTATCTCTTGGCCACATATAATTGAACAATGCCAAGATAAGAACATGGATGCAAGGAATCAACAATATTCCATGGAATAATGCTGATTACTGGCTTTATCTCCATCCTATCTACAGTCTTCTTTCTTATAATTCACAGAACAACTTGCTTGGAGTTGGCATTGCCTAGAGGCAGCAGGGTCACTTTATAATAATCCTTAATTAGGAACATGCCTTAAACACATAACTACAAGTCAAAGCGATAGTAACTATTCCTCAATTGATATTTCCTGTTCTCAATATGTTTAGGTTTGTGAGAGCTCATTTGCCACCAAATCTTACTAATTGGTATCATTTTAAGCAATACTGCCCTGCAGTTTAAATACTGTCTGTAGGTATACTGCTTAAACTTTTTTATGATTAAGGAATACCTTTGTTAAGACAAAGTAAAACAGATAAGTTGAGTATCATCTAATATTTTGAAAGTATCAAACTTTAGATAAAGCAATTTATCTTTTTATTTCTGAAGAAAATTTAAATCTGGTCAAACTAAAAGAACATAACATTTGGGACAAAGGTACAACCTAGCAACACTGTGCTAGAAGCCAAAATAGAGAAAACCTCCACAATTATCATAACCTTCCCCCGCCTGCTGTGGTAGACAGGGAGGAAGGTGATCCAGACACTGTAGAACACCAACATACTGAATGTTAGGAAGTTGTCTTCATTGAATCTGTCAGGAAGGTTCCTAGCCAAGAAAGCCACAGTGAAACTCTCCAGACCCAAGGAGCCCAAACATCCCGAGACAAAGTAGAAGGCAATGATTGTGTTTTTTTTTTTTTTTTTTTTTTTTTTTTTGCAAATAATGATGACCTTCCCATGTACTGATAGTATATCTCTGTCAATAAAGGGAGGACATGTCACCAACTAGATACCACAGAGAGCTAGTTGGATTAGTATCCAAATGGGAAATGAGAAAGTTATTTGCCCCTGTTATCATCATTCTTCTTACCCTTTTCCCTGGAGTAGTGAGCTTGAAATCTGTAACCACAGTTATTGTTTTGGCCAACACAGCGGAAATAACCACTGTGAAAAATACTCCAAAAGTGGTCTGCTGTAAGATGCAGGTGGTCTGGTTGAAATGTCCAATGAAGAGCAATGAGCAGAGAAAACAGAAAGCTAGAGAGATGAGCAGGATGTAGCTGAGAATGTGGTTATTGGCTTTCACAATGGGAGTATCCTTGTACTTCACAAAAGTGACTAGGACTCGAATTGTGATGGCTGAGAAGGACAGGGCCATGCAGCCTAGAGCCATCCCCAGTGTATCTTCATAAGCTAGAAATGACACAGTTCTTTGGAGGCACTGTGTTTGCTCTAAATTTACGTATGAATCATCTGGACATCACACACACTGTTCCATATCTGCTGGCAAACAACGATAAACTCTTATATATTATCATATTCTGTAGTTAATATTTTTGTTTGTATTATTCAGAGGATATATAAATAAATAATTTGATGTTGAGCATCTATTACATTTCTTACTGATATAGGGACCATTAACTTAATATGGATTTCTGTTCACCTATGCTTTTAGATGGAACAGATTATCATCACAGAGAATGGAACAAAAATGCTTATTAAACCAAGAAGAAAGAAAAATGTGATTAATAATATTTATAATCTCAGATTATATTATTCTTCAAACCATAAATTTACTACAGACAGACAAAATAATTTGCAGATATAGTTGTTGATGCCATTTCATGTAAGACACTATGTACTGTGCTTTGAGAGTTGTGCACTGTGTCTGTACCTATGCATAGGCACCAGAGCATATAATTACTTATGCAAAACCCATTCACATAAGGGAATATTGTCCTTGAAGAAGACCAAAGAGAGATCTCATAGATCTGTGCATATCCCTCTTGTTGTATAATCTCTTTTTTCCCAACTACACAGTCCATGGTTATGGATATTGATGGATATTGTGTGAAGGTTATGGGTATTGATATTCATCCTTATTTCCTTAGGTAGACAGTGATTACTGATAAGCACTATCCCATGTGTTGCTGCATTCTTGAAATATCTGCCCTTGTTCAAACTTTTAGAAGAAGTCTTAATCCTTTAAGCCATATAAGGTATTAAAATATATTTCATTAAAGAACAACTGTTATCCTGAGCATCTGGTCTTTGTCAGGCACTAACTTGTGTTATAGAGAGAAAGATTGTGTACTGATAATATAGTCAAGATTCTTTGCACAAACGATCAAAGAAGAATAAAGATCTGCAAAGATTATGGTTAAAATTATTGTTTTTAAAAGTGTTACACTGGGTTGGGTATTTAGCTCAGTGTTAGGGTGCTTGCCTAGCAAGAGTAAGGCCCTAGGTTCCGTTTCCAGCTCCAAAAATAAGAAAATAAAAAAAAAAGTGTTACACATGTATGATACCCTAAACATTTTCTGCATAATATAAAATCAGTAGTCACTATATTATGAGAAAAATGAGATTTTTGTATAAGAAATTGCAGTTTATTTCCTAGGGTGCAAAATATATTGACATTATTCAATCATTATATTCTGAAAACTGGAGTTTTAGGTATTCATGTAGGCCATATCATATTTCTTGTTTTGAAAGAGACTATATTTTTTGTCTATTTTTAAAAAAGTATTTTCAATACTTTTATTGAACAATTTTAACTTTCATGCAGACATGTACCTTTATCGTTGGAACCGTCGTTATCTGGGCACTGGACACAATCAAAGCAGCAGTCTCCTGTTTCATTCTGATGGATTTTCCTGAATCAAGCAGTACATGTCACACTACACATGGAGCAGGGATCCTGAGGCAATGCACACACACATACACACACACACACACACACATATACACACAAACGCACACACACACACACACACACACACAAAAGTGTGTGTCAGTGTAGTTAATGTATATATAATATATACAATGACACATAGATTGATAGATATGACATTATCTGTCTTGGCTATAAATATTCCTCTGATTATTATCATATATTACTTTCCAGTGCACTGGAATTTACACAATATTTACCATATCATGTAATATTATATGTAGCATGTCAGTTATAGCAATTAAATTATTTTTCTTCTTAAACTGGTTAATAGAAATGAAAGGTATTTGGCATCAGTTTCTCTCTCAAGATTTATAAGTAAAAAATAAATTAGAGCAGTGAGTTGTATTGAGAGAGAAGGTACGCTTCACCAAGAAAGAGTTGTTCAAATGAATAAGAACAAAGTATGTTATGTAAGACTCTCATACAATTAATGGACTTTTTCTAAGTATAAATGAAAATCTTGAATCTCCATCCCATTCCCCTCTCTCAGCTTTTATGAGGGAGCTTCAACACCAACCTTCCCACTTTGGCATCCCTACTCTAATATTCCCCTATGCTAGGGCATCCAACTTCCACAAGATCCCTCCCACTGATTACAGAAACAGCAATCTTGTGCAGAGGAAGGGAAACTGGGAATGGGGATAATATTTAAAATGTAATAAAATATATTGAACAATAAAATATATAAATTAAAAGTAGCATTTGGTCTTCATCTCATGTTTACTATTTCAGTGCCTCATGTTTTAAATATATATAGATTGAAAAAATAACCATTGTGGCATATCTACCAATGTTCGTACTGTGGCCCATTCCAAGTCTTCAGATATATGAAGTTGTTGAGTCTGTGTGAAATAAGGAAAATAACTTCCTATTTTGACTTTTAATCCAAGGCCTTGTGGAAAATTACAAATGATGTAAATGTCATATTCTACACACTGATTTTCCCTGTGATTCATGTTTACCAGTTCTCCAACGGGGTTACTGAATACACTGGTTTTCACTGAGGAAGCCACCTAAATGAGATGCATCATTAGATGATTACATATGCATATCAATGTAGGCAATGCTGAATTGAGAATGTACCATATTTTTTAATGTCTTTCAAACAAGACAGGTGTATGAAACTAATCACATGTAGTAAAATACATTATACCTCCTGAATCATTAAAAATTAATATACTAATTAATGTTTGATTTTAAAACATGCTCGAAAAAATAATTACCAGAAAACAAGTAACATGGTGTGTGTGTGTGTGTGTGTGTGTGTGTGTGTGTGTGTGTTTATGTGTGTGTGTGCATGTTTGTCAAAATATTATTTAGGAACTGAAGCCACCTATGTAAGAAATAAGTAGAAGTCTAAAATTCTAGAAGTTGTGGAAATAAAGAATGGTAGTAGGTATTTTATATGCATACTGTATACATATATTAAATAAACAGAAACTTAATAAAATGCGTACTCATAGTCATTTGCGATTTCATAATTATTAATTTAAAAGAATAACTATTAATCAAAGCACATGTACTTATTCTTGAGAAACTATTCTTGAGAAAAATTTTCTACCCTAGTCAATACTTAAGGTTTTCACTTATCT
Source organism: Rattus norvegicus (assembly GCF_021556685.1). Classification (NCBI taxonomy): domain Eukaryota; kingdom Metazoa; phylum Chordata; class Mammalia; order Rodentia; family Muridae; genus Rattus; species Rattus norvegicus. The sequence goes on along the minus strand of NC_141555.1, from coordinate 44,755,096 downwards.
TCTATTTTAAATTTGACGTCATGTGGAAAAATGTTGAAACACATTTTCACAAAATACACTGATATTCATAAAAATATATTGTCTCCTATTAAAAGATCACTGTGCATGATATATATACATGTAAAAGATTCATTTGAGAGTTTTGCAGTGTTGAGATCTTTAGTCTAATAGAATAATCTCTAAAATATATGTGAGCTTCTCAGGGGCATGAGAGAGCATATTGATATATCTAATTTTAATGAATACATGAAGCTTTACCTGCTGACAGTCAATGAACAATCCTTTGGCTTTTGCCAATTTCTGAGACTGTACTTGTTGTAAAATGAAGTCATGGTAAGTGTGGGCCACAGCATACACAACATTATACAAATTGTAACCATCTTCACTCAGGACCATGTCAAATGTGCGCTGTGCTAAGCAATGTATTGTTGAAAGTAAAATAATCCATTTTAACATTGTTCTTTGAGATTGCACAGTTAAAATGATTACACACCAGCATAGACTGTTAAATGTCTACTGGATTCATAGACGTGTTTATTGTTTGCATAAAATTTCTGAACTCAGCAACGTCACTGTGGTGGTGTACAAAAAGGACAATCCCATGAAAGTAATCAAAGATGAAATCTTGAATATTTGTGATAACATCCCATTGCGAGGTTGTGATACAGATTCTCTGAGCACCTAAGTTTCCCCATCTCCTATAGCTGACTTCTAGAGTAGAGTTCATTTCATCATAAATGATAACAATTTTTGCTTTAGATGTCATAAGTTGTTGGTCATAAACCTTAACCCTTGCCATGTATAGTTGCATGTTTTCTGGGATCATATTCACAAAAGCTAAACAGACCGCATGCCTTTGCATTTCTTTTCTCAAGTCCGAGAGAAACTGAGTACCTTGGTCATCATCTGTAATGGCCATTCCTATCCAATTCCATTTACAATGAAGCATCAGGGATGTCATGCCATGGGACAAACACTTGTCCTTTGATGCCAACTGATGGACATAGGGAAACTTGTCATTGCCACTCAGGTTAGGGTTAAATGGTCCAAAGAAGATCTGAAAAGTCTGTAAGAGAGGATGAAATATCCCCTGAGAAATATTATTGTTAGGATGTTTGGAGTCATGTACAATTAATGTTACTCACCATTCATAACTTAGTTTAAGGATAGAATGATTACATTACAAATATTATATATTTTCCTATTATATTCTAGACTATTCTTCACAAGTCTGAGTATTCAGTTTTGCCTGTTAGATCAGTAATTTGAACAACAGATTATTAATATATATATATATATATATATATATATATATTTGTGTGTGTGTTTATGTATGTGTGTGTGTGTGTTGTGTTCGTGTGTGTAACAGCATACTCAAAAATGCGTGGGGTCCAAGTTTTCTTGTAGGCACATGTAAAGGTAGTTTTAAAGTTGTTAATTCATACAGTGTCTCACATTCTTACCCTTGGAGCTTTGGAATTAATTGCCAGTTTTAAGAATGTTTTCCATAATGGTCCTGTAAGCTATACATACATGTTGTCTCCAATCTACAGATAAAATTAGTAAAATCCAAATCTTTGCTTGATTGTGAATATACTTAATTCACAATTCCCAATGTATCTTCACACATACCAAAAATGATTTAAAATAACAAAGACATGTTGGATAAAAAATGAGGATTCTTGTTGATCCCATCAGTAGCAAAAAAACATAACCAGAAAAAAACTCCTATTTTCTTTCTGGTATTCAAAAACTAAGCATAGTGATGATTAAAGAGGTGTTAGAAACATAAAATTTCAATTGTACTATGATAAATATATTTGTCCTCCTATATTTTCTGTTATATTGATCAAAAAAGTAAAAGAAATAGTAAACATCAATATCATACGGTTAATAAGTTTAATAAGTGACTGAGTATTTGCATGACTAGACCAAAAAATATTCTAGTAAAAAATAGAATGAAGCTAGGCAGGCTATTTCCCTATTCAGTGACAACTTCAGAATGACAGGAGGGGCTCATTTAAATAGTATTTATAAAGCACAATATATGTATATTCATAAATGTATATGTAATAATAATAAGTGGAATCAAGTACAACAGACCTCCCTACTCCCACCCATATATATTTCAGTATATGAATTTATGCACAACTTTTAAGACCAAAATAAGATAACCTTTTAATAGAGGCCTTTGATGCGTGCTCAGACAGGAATCATCGACAGATATTGGAGGATAGGCAGTGGTGCAGTTTCATCGCACTTAAATTTTGCCAAAGGGAAGATGTGGGAAATGCGAATTCAGGGCAAATGAGAACTCATATTTCACCATATGTTATCCACAGAGTCAACAGATATTTTATTTTCCAGCTTTGTGAATTAGAACGCAGTTTAGTAACACTAAGCTAAACTGTGACATATTTGAAAGTATTAAAATAGGGATTGATGTTATAATTATTTTTCAGTGGTTCCCTAGGTTACAGGGAGAAAAACACAATGGAATCTGACAATTTTTTGTCAGAGCTATATATTTCTAATTCATGACATTGAAAGAGAGAATGTTAATGACTTACCTAAAATTAATGTAATTAAGAAGTTTATTATAAAAATTTTCTTCAATAGGTCCTTCAATTGTAAAAAGTATAAAACCACAGTCATTTTGCAAATCTCCATCATTATCTTCACTATTCTTTATCCTCCAAAAGCAATTGGGTTCAGTCAAACTGCACAAGAATAGCGAAAACTTCAGGAACCAAAAGGCAACAGTGAACCCACACAGCATCTTCATGTCTGCTAGGATCTAGCCTGGAGCAGCTCTGAAACCCGTTTTTTATGTGTACAAACATAACATCCACATTTACATGTATGTGTTTATTCTAAGACTTCTGCTGTCTGGAGATTCACTCAATTATATTCAAGAGTTCCTTCCCATTCATCCTATGTTCTGCTCCCTGGATATAGTGGGAAAATTCTGGCCTCAAGCTCTACTAGATCTGAGGTCTGAAAACTTTTGATCAAAACATTTCCAAAACCATGTTTTGAAGATCATGTTCTCCATCAAAACCGCCATGATTTCATTCATATCTGTGACACAAATCTTCCAAGGGAAAATATTCTTTTGGACAGCTTGAACCAGATCACGTGTAAACAGCCGTATGTGTGAACCCAATTGGTTTAATCATAACTTCTATAGTAAGACTAGAATTGAGAAGTTATAAATGTTCCATATCATTAAGGGTTTGACTTGAATCATGGGACATTTTGCCTTCCATTTTCTATTGAAGGGAATCACAGTCTCACAGGGAACAATGAGTCAGGAGTGGACCATTTTCTCTCTTCATTCCCTATTGTATGAAATTCATGTTTCCAAAATCTCCTCAATCTTCCTATGGTTCCTTTTATCTGGAAAAGGTGTAATTATGTTAAATCCAATAATGCCTGGAATTATACAGATTCAATATCCATGCTGTCCGATATCTGTTCCAGTGCAGACATTTAATGAGTTTTAATGCTGATCGATTGCCTGATAATCAGTCCTTGACAGTCAATGCCATTTGTTAAAACATTTTTTTTTTGGTTGAGTCTGTTCATACCTCATTATGATGAATGAGAACAATTGCATATGTTTTATTTGAAGGAATGAAACAATTTATGTGTCATTTATGACAGAGAATTTTATAGCCAATATTAATAAATACATTATATCATATTTATTTTTGTCTAGTTGGTATTTGTTTTGAAATAGTACTGTCATATTTGATATTGCAACAACACAGATTTATGTCTGACATGTTCACATATGTAACTTGTTTACATTACAATGAGTGACACAGCTGGAGCATTGAATGTGATTTATAATTTTTGAACTGCCTTATTCTTATGTCCATAAGAGCCGCACTGAATTCTATTCCAATAGAAATAAAGTGGAAATTTTACTCTATTTTCAGGATAATTTTTACTTCCCTGGCTTACAATAAAATCTTATTATGGGGTTTGTTAACTTTACTACTCACTATGGAAGGGGGCTGGGGATTTAGCTCAGTGGTAGAGCGCTTACCTAGGAAGCGGAAGGCCCTGGGCTCGGTCCCCAGCTCCGGAAAAAAACAAACAAACAAAAAAACAAAAAAAAACTACTCACTATGGATTTAAATTTGTTCCATATTTTGGTAAATTATGTCTTTGACAGTATAAGTATTTTTTCAGTACCTTAGCACACCTAAAAATGGGTAAATACAATGTCCTAATGGGAATTTCCATCCTTTTCTATACTCTGTGGTAATGGCATGTTAAATGATTTGGGAACATGCATGGAGGCTGACTCTTTCACTCCGTTGTGACTGCAATTAAAATGCCATCCTGAGCCATGTGACCATTTTGGAACTTATTTGGTGCTCATATGCATTGGACTGAGATCCATACTGTTGTCATTATATCAAGCATAGTGGTGAAATATGCAGATTTTTTAGTAATATTGAATTTGCTTTTGTCAAGTTTGACAGGTGAGGCTCCTTATTGTTTTCACAAGAGACAATCTTTATGTTATTTGGAACACAAATAGTACTTCAGAAATCTCTTTCTCGGGGTTGAGGATTTAGCTCAGTGGTAGAGCGCTTGCCTAGGAAGCGCAAGGCCTTGGGTTCGGTCCCCAGCTCCGAAAAATAGAACCAAAAAAAAAAAAAAAAAAGAAAGAAATCTCTTTCTCTTTTTGCCTAAATCACACGTTATAGGCTTGATAGGATGAAAAGAATGCACTCACACACTACAGTGTCCCTCTTGATTATTAAGGACATCTTTGGTTCATTTGTTTCCTTTATGTCATACTATTGGATGGCCATCTTAATATTTGCACTATAATATTTGATTGGTATATAAAATAAAAATTTGCTTTCATATTTAAGAGAGAATATTCCATTGTCTCCTTCTAGTTTGTTGTCCCTTTATTTCTTGTGGAATTATATATCTGATTCCTTGCTATGTTACGTAGAACATGTGACAGCATCTATTTAATTTAATTTCCTAGAATAATATTACAAGTATTGGTGAAGTGCTTTCATTAAATGTTTGATATTATTCATTAGAAAGACGTTCTTTTGCTGCTTGTTGCCCATAAATCCTATGCTGATTTTTGTTACTTCAATCACTTAGAACTTAGTTTGATACATTACTGAGATAAGAGGTAGTCAAGCATTGAAGAAATTTTGAGTATCTGAACTGAATTCTGTCCATGGATAGAAAGGCTTCTTCTTTCATGACAAAAGTATGAAATAACAAAGATCATTGATTAAGCACAAATATTTGCAAGGCACTGTGATGTCCCTTATATATGCATGCACCAATAAATATAACTTCAGTATCTTCATTGAAATGGAAGAGCATGTCAGTCAAATATAATGACCCTGATTTATGTAGGAAAGAAACATTCCATTTAATTTATTGAAACAAATGTAACTAGTTATTGCTCAATTAAAATAGGATTTTTTTTTATTTCTTTTTTTTTATTTTATTTTACTTTTTTATTAACTTGAGTATTTCTTATATACATTTCGAGTGTTATTCCCTTTCCCGGTTTCCGGGCAAACATCCCCCTCCCCCCTCCCCTTAATTATGGGTGTTCCCCTCCCAACTCTCCCCCCATTGCCGCCCTCCCCCCATAGACTAGTTCACTGTGGGTTCAGTCTTAGCAGGACCCAGGGCTTCCCCTTCCACTGGTGCTCTTACTAGGATATTCATTGCTACCTATGGGGTCAGAGTCCAGGGTCAGTCCATGTATAGTCTTTAGGTAGTGGCTTAGTCCCTGGAAGCTCTGGTTGCTTGGCATTGTTGTACTTTTGGGGTCTCGAGCCCCTTCAAGCTCTTCCAGTTCTTTCTCTGATTCCTTCAATAGGGGACCTATTCTCAGTTCAGTGGTTTGCTGCTGGCATTCGCCTCTATATTTGCTGTTAAAATAGGATTTTTAACACAATGCATCGTAACTGATATGACATATTACTTATGTAATACTAAAAGTACATAGTTAGGCAGAGTTATGCTGATGATTTTTCCACGTTGTCCCATTATAAACTTTTTTTTTCTCTCTTTAATGATTTTTCCATTTTTTTTTTGGTTATTTTATTTACTTACATTTTTCCCTACATCTTAATTGAATTGGGTATTTCTTTTTGTTCATCTTTATTAACTGAGTATTTGTTGTTTACACTTTAATTGTTATCCACTTTCCCAGTTTCTGAGACAACATCCCCCTAGCCCTTCCCACTCCCCTTCTCCTTGTGTGTTCCCCTCCCCATCCTCACCCATTTACTGCCCTCCCTGCAACAATCACGTTCACTGGTGCTTCAGTCTTGGCAGGACCAAGGGCTTCCTCTTCTACTGGTGCTCTAACTAGTCTATTCATTGCTACCTATGAAGTTGGAGCCCAGGGTCAGTCCATGTATAGTCTTTGGGTAGAGTCTCAGTCCCTGGTAGCTCTGGTTGTTTGGCATTGTTGTTCACATGGGGTCTCAAACCTCTTCAGCTCTTCCCCTCCTTTCTCTGGTTCCTTCAACGGGGGTCTCTTCACACTTCAGTGGCTTGCTACTGGCATTCGTCTATGTATTTTCCATATTCTGGCTGTGCCTCTCAGGAGAGATCTATATCCGGTTCCTGTCAGCCTCCACTTCTTTGCTTCATTCATCTTGTCTAGTTTGGTGGTTGTATATGTATGGGCCACATGTGTGGCAGGCTCTGGGTGTTCCTTCTGCCTCTGTTCTACAATTTGCCTCCCTATTCCATGCCAAGCGTTTTATTGCTCCCCTTTTAAAGAAGGATTGAAGCATTCGAATTTTGGTCATCATTCTTGAGTTTCATGTGTTCTGTGCATCCAGGGCATTTCAACCGTTTGGGCTAATAGCCACTTATCAATGAGTACATACCATGTTTGTTTTTCTGTGATTGGGTTACCTCACTCAGAATGATATTTTCCAGTTCCTTCCATTTGCCCGTGAATTTCATAAAGTCATTGTTTTTGATAGCTGAGTAATATTCCATTGTGTAGATATACCACATTTTCTGTATCCATTCTACCTTTGAAAGGCACCTGTGATCTTTCCCGCTTCTGCCTATTATGTTTTAGCCTGCTATAAACATAGTCGAGCGTGTGTCTTTGTTGTATGTTGGGGCATCGTTTGGGTATATACCCAAGAGAGGTATAGCTGGGTTCTCAGGTAGTTCAATGTCCAATTTTCTGAGGAACCTCAAGACTGATCTCCAAAATGCTTTTACCAGTCTGCAATCCCACCAACAATGGATGAGTTATCCTCCTATTCTACATCCTCGACAGCATCTGCTGTCACCTGAGTTTTTTATTTTAGCCATTCTCACTGGTGTGAGGTGAAATCTCAAGTTTGTGTTGATTGGCATGTCCCTCATGGATAATGATGTTGAAAATTTCTTTAGGTGTTTCTCAACCATTCAGCATTCCTCAGCTGTGAATTCTTTGTTTAGCTCTGAACCCCATTTTTTAATAGGGTTATTTGTCTCCCTGCAGTGTAACTTCTTGTGTTCTTTGTATATTTTGGATATAAGCCCTCTATCTTTTGTAGGATGGGTAAAGATCTTTTCCCAATCTGTTGGTTGCCATGTTGTCCTAACCACAGTGTCCTTTGCCTTAGAGAAGCTTTGCAGTTTTATGAGGTCCCATTTGTCAATTCTTGATCTTAGAGCATAAGCCATTGGTGTATTGTTCAGGAAATTTTCTCCAGTGCCCATGTGTTCGAGATAAGTTAGTTATTTTTACACAGTTCTTTTTGTATGTGTGTGTACACAGTTCCTTGTCGACAACAACTTTTTTGTTTTCCTCAAAGAGGACTGTTGCTCATTTGTGAGTCTTCATGAACTCAATGTGAAATGGTTAAAAATATTTATCCAGTTAGAATAAGCTGCATCTTTTTAACAACTCTTTAAAAAGAAGAAAAACGAAAGCAAATCTCTGACTCTAAAGGTGACTTATATGAATTCACATTGTTTACCAAGTTGTGGTTTAAGAACACCACTTAAGAGGCAAAATAAACTTGGTTTACATTTAAAAAAAAGTTTTCGGAGCTGCAGAGGAACAGCCTTGAAAGATGCTACTGACATTGAGCCTCAGCCCATGAGGAAGACAACAGAATACAGAAATCTTCTTGTTCCTGCTAGAGCTATGGCGGCGCATCCCTGTGCTCCTGATACTTGGGGAACTGACATAAGAGAGCCTGGAGTTTGAGGCTACAAAGGGAGGCATTGTGGTTTCTCATTACCAAGCCCAGTGAAACACAAAACAGTACAACTCAGAAATTCATCTCTCCTGCTCTTGCAGTTGCAAGGGGAAAAGGGATGTAGCTTTGGACAGTTCTCAAGTTTCTTATGAGTCTCTATTCTTCAGCTCTGAGCCCAGTCTCACCAGTTTGTTGGATCCCAAATTGATGTGCAAAAACTTTTTCCTATAATCCAGCTTTTCATCAAAGCCACATCAGAACCAAAATGTAAACAAAAAGCCACGGCTTCTTAAAAACTTTTTACTGCTTTCATTTTCAAGGGCTCAGGCCACCATCAAGGTGACTAAAGCTGGGGTGAGCATGCAAAAGTCTCAGAGGTATTGGTCCTGTACTGGGAAGATCTTTTCAGATACCCCTGTAAGATTCTGGACTCATTTGCAGGGGATATACAGGTGGGACTCTTTATCCTAGTATCTAGATGTGAAAATGGCACTTCCAACTCCTGTTTGGGGATGGCTCACCCAGGGAGATTGGCTCAGTGGTCGAGAGTATTGGCTGTTCTCACAAAGGACCCAAGTTCAATTCTAATAAGTACCTGTCAACTCACAACTGAGATGATCTGACACATTCTTTGGCTTTCTAAGCATCAGACATTCATGTGGACACCACATACATTCAGACAAAATACCCACACACATTACATACATAAAAACTGACAATCAAATAAATAAATATCATGTGTGCAACCTGAAAAAAAAGTGGCTGTTTAAAATAAAGAGAAATCCAATGATAAAGTATATCCCTACCATTGAGAAGTTACTGCTATGGACACTTTATCTGAGCTCCTCCTCAGTAGTGAAGGGTGAGCTGTCACTGAAGTATGACAATGTTTTGTTTCCTACTTGCTTCACTCAACCTTCTGTAACTTTCCATACAGCACAGTTCCACCCGTTAGAATTGATGTTTGATAAAAAGTGTAGAGAACCTTTCCTTGCTACTTGCTTCAAGACACTTGGCAGGAATCTCACATTATCAGAACAAAAGAAAAATCCTGGGGAAGAAATCTTGCTTTTGTCTTGAACTAAGAAAATAGGCCCTGATTAAGAACATTTACATTTGAGTTAATGCAAAGCTCAGAGCAGGATCAGCTGAAGCTTGTGTGGCAGTCCTTTAGTATTAGCCATCCTGATTAGTCCCTAATGGGTTTTACAGGATTTTATCATCTCAACTCAGAATTGATCTGGTAATTCTGCATGTAATTAAAGTGACATAAAAGCTGACTGATTAAAATAAAGCTATTTCAGCCTCAGAACTGGCTGGAGTAATGTTAAATGTTGTCTATTTGTCTTTTTTCTTTTTAATCCTCACCCCTGCCCTCGAGAACTTGTTGAATGACTGGGCTGGCTTGGTCAAAAAAGCCAAGGATATGATTTATAGAGTGTACAGGGAGGGCATACATCAGCTGGCACATGCAGAGGCATCCTCCCCTGCACACCCAGACACCAGTCATATGATGGGTACTAGTATAGAATAAAGTTTAATTAGGGGCATGTGAAGGGGAGTTGAGATGGGAGGACAGGCAGAGAAAAGGAGGAGACAGAGAGAGCAGAGGAGGGGTGAAAGACTAAAGACTGAGGCGGGGAGGGAAAGGGAGAGAGAGAGAGAGAGAGAGAGAGAGAGAGAGAGAGAGAGAGAGAGAGAGAGAGAGAAGAGGAGGGAAGAGGAGAGGAGAAGATGCTGTCTGGGAACATGTGAAGAGAGATGGGTGAGGGGAAGGAGAGAAAAGTTAAAGGGGTCTGGGAGAGCATGGGGGTTAGAGAATCAGAGAAAGGAAGAGAGTCCAAATAGTCCCTTTTATAGCAAGCCAGGTCTACCTGGCTGTTGCTAGGTAACTGTTGGGTGGAGTGTAGAATGAATGCCAACATTAACATTAATTCTGGTCCCAGTGCAAATGTCTGCATCAAGTTCTCAAAATATCCTTTGATGATCCATTTGTTCAGACACACCCAGATTCCAAATCTTGTTTTGCCTCAGGACACAGCTCCTTAGAAACATGCAAGACTTGGCCTGCTGCTGCTGCTGAATGGCCTGCTTCTACCTTCTATTCTGCAACACTGACTAGAGGCTAAGATTCATTCTTAGGCATTGTGACGATTGAGTCTTTACAAAATATATTATTTATTCACTTCTCTCTCTCTCTCTCTCTCTGTGAGTGTGTGTGTCTGTGTGTGTGTGTGTGTGTGCACTTGTGCAAAAGAATGCCACTCTGAACTGTATGGCATCAGTGGATAACTTTAGAGAGGAGTTCTCTCCTTAGGACATGATTCCAGGGATCACACTCAAGTCACCAGGCTTGGTGGCAAGCTCCTTTACCTGATGAGCTTTTTGGTCCAGTCTGAGCTTTCACTGAACCCTTAGTCACTCTTTCACCACCAGTCACAAGAAAACAATCTCTGCAGTGTTACTTTAGGTCCTACGTGACTTTCTAGTTCCCAATAACTAAACATTTTAACTAGAATTCAACATAGTAACTAAAATGCTAAATTTAATAGGAATTACAGAATGTGAGCTTCTCTGATTCTATCTTGCTTTCCATATTCTTAATTAACTGTCTTCTCTACAGTAGAATGGTCATCATTTGAATCTATTTGGTTTTCTTAAGATACATTTTTAGCAAGATTTTAGGAAGTTTGGATGTTTAATTTGCTCCTCATATACCAATATTCAAACTAGGAAGTGAGTGTTCTATAAACTTCAAATGAGAACTCACTCAATAGATTTTTTAAAAATGCTTTTGAATAATTCAAAAGCTGTTTCTACCTCCTTCTTTGAAGGCCTCAGAATTCTTGGGAGGCCTTTTATTTTCCTAATGAGAAGAAGACTATGGTGTAGCAGTGGATTCACTGACACTGTCTCTCTCTCCTCTTACTGTACCTTTGATGCAGATACCTGAATCTTTGCAGGAGCTGAATTGTAGAGTTTCCTGTGTCTTTCAGAGTAGAAGAAAATACCATCCAGAATCCTTGTTCAATCGCAGGCGAGTGCTTGTCACAAGTGTCATGCTGGTTTTCATCTGAAAGGCAGCAGAGAAGCATCATCATGGTGTCCCTACTCTAAAGACAAAATGCAAGTCTGGACATGCTGCTGGCATCCCACACTCCCCCTGCTGGCTTATCCTGCTGCATAGGACATCATCTGTAATTGCAACACCTCAGTCTCCAGTAATGGTTCTTCACGTCTCATGTCATGTACTTTTCAGATCATCAAGCTCCTCTTCAGGATACTAAGGCTGGAGACTGTAAGGCATATGCACATCCACTGTATCCTCAAAGGCTTCAGTCTTTCATGAGTTCTAGGTTACCTTCATGGTTCTCATTTTTCTTGTTATCCTCTATGACTGGAGATATACTCTGATTGCCATTCTAGCAGATCCTTAATAAGGTTCAGGCTCAAAATGAGAACCAAAGAAAGTGACTGATGGTGCTGGTGGATAGGAAATATCCAATAGCCAGCAACATAGAAACTTCACAGGTCTCTGTGGACTGTGTGGATGACAGTGCACATCCTTTAAATCTAATCTCTAAGTTTCAGCAACTTCTGTTTGATATAGTGAATGCTGTGAGCTTTATCTAGTTTACTACCAGGCACAGATGGAATTCTTAGAAAACTCTCTTAGAAAACATTTAGACATGTGTAGAAATCAAGAAGTAAAGATTGAGTGTTTTGAAAGATAGGAATCTTGCCAATGGAATGATGCAAGCCCAGTGTTCACTTCCTCCATGTAGTTCTCCTTTCCTTCATGATTATCTCTGCCTTCTTTTGAAGTGTGACCTACAGCAAGTAATTTGCCTTCCAAAGCCTCTGACTTACAGATCAATGAAGGAAAACTATGAATTTTAGTTTCAAGTAATAAGTATTAGAGTTCTTCAAAGAAAAATAACCAATTGTATATGTCTCTCTCTGTCTGTGTGCTCTGTATACACAGTCATATGATGCACATTGTTTTTTTTCTATAGTGTATTTCACAATTAAGCTACAAAACTGCATAGGAACAGCTTTCTCTGTCTTTATTCCAACCCTTGACTTACATATGGCTCTCTATGTGTGTCTACATGTAAAGTGAGTGTTATGTTTGAAAGAAATTTCAAAACTGAAGAGCTCACAGTTCAGATTGTAGTCTGCCTAACAAACTGAGAATCAAAAATATCACTGACAGATCACTCACCCAAATCAATCTAGGAATCAACCTTCATCTTTATTCCTCATTCTATTAAGCCAGCAACTGACCAGCTGTCACACACACACACACACACACACACACACACACACACACACACACACTCACACACACACACAAACACACACAAACACACACAGGATCATTTATGTACTTCAGTTAGTCCCCAGTGTGGATGCTACGCTCTTTAGGACACTCTTCCAGATACAGTCAGACATACTGTTTAGTCAACTCCTGGGTATCCCATGCCTGACCAAGTTGACATGAAATTACTAATCACATGATATTCCCCAAACATAATGGTCTCAAGAACAGGAACTGAAAATTAGCAAAGCTTTATGTCTCAATTCTAAAACTGAGGGTATCAATAAGTTTTCTGTTAAATTCTAGACTATGTATAAACTAAACTTGTACTGAGATGCTGATGCTGCAATTAGAAGTGGGAAGAAATGATTTTTGAATCACAAAATGAGGATTTAAATTTACTAAGCCAACCTGACGGTCTAACTGCAGAAGTAGAGACCAAGAATCAACCATCCAGTGATATGTCTGAAACACAGAACACAGTAGAACTGCTACCTCTCTCTGTCCAATACTAGAAACAAACAAACAAAAATGGTAACTTGAATATGTGGCAACTGAAAGCATGAAGCCCAGAAGTGTAATTGATAAGATATGAAGTTCTAAGTATTGTAAGACTCAGCTCTGGTCTCTTTCTTGTGAGAAGTCCACCTTTAAGTAGGTATTACTCACGGAGACCCAAAGTGACCTGTCCTGTAGACAAACTTCCCTGCACCTGAGATCAGGGGAAGCCCTGGTTAAATGTTTGCCCTAAGCAATGGTTAGGGGCTTAATACAGGCTGTCTCACATAGCTAGGATGCATATACTAGGGTTTGAGGGGCTGTCGTTGAAGAAGTGATGGAGACAGAGCTTATTCATCAGAAACTAGATTGGCCACACACCTCTGTGAGAATCCTCTCACAGAGCACTACGGCATTGGGGTGGAGACTTGTAAGATAATGGCAGAGGGTGTGGGGATGTGAGTCTCAAATTTTCTCTGTTATCTATTGAAGTTCTCAGAGTCTGGCCACCATGTACTCATGTAGTTAAGAGATAGAGACAATTACATAGAAATAGTGTCACAGAAGCTTTTGTTATAAGGGGAACATGAAAACAGAAAGGGTATAAAAGCATTTGGAAAGTAAACACAGTGGAAAGTGCATCAGAGCCTGCGTGTCCTTCTCATTCCCCAAACTACATGTGATGAAATGGTATAAGATGAAGATGTCACTTTGGGAGGCAGCATTGAGGATGCTACTTGCCTGCAGTTTACATCTTGAAAGAAAAATAGAGGAGATTCATATCCAATCCTTCTATGCTATACAGAGTTTAGCAGTGGAGCGGATAGCTACTGCTGTGGGAAATGTGCCTGCAGGCTTCATAAATAAATTCTGCTTGCATTATACTGCTAGAAAACCCTCTGCCCTCCAGTCCCCAGGCAATGAAACATAGAAACAAATAGTCCAAACTTTTTAATAAAATTGGTTCTTCTTTTCTCCCTCCCTCTCTCCCTCTCCCTCTCCCTCCCTCCTTCCCTCTCCCCCTCTCTTCTGCCTCCCCCCCTTTTGCTGGAGGCTGGATTTTTCAGTGATGTAAGAACTTTTCCTGAGTATAGATCAGCCTGGTTTCAAAGTCAAGCAATCTGCCTACCTACCTCTGTCTCCAGAGTGCTTGGCTGAAAGATTTATTATCATTTCTTGTTCTTTGAAATTATTTTATTGTTGTCAAAAGATAAAATAGAATGCATATTTATTTTTGAGTGAAATTTTGATGCTTGGCAAAATTCATTTGACTTTCTAAGTAGTTTCTCTGTAAGTCTAGAATGAAATAAAAATGAGTTGTTGAAAATGAGAAAGCTACAGATACCTTTCCTTCCCTAGGTGTTGCTTTGATGTTCTACTGGAAATACAATTGTGGTGATGAGAGTAATTACCAGGGCTTCCTTTATCCAGACAGGAAAACCCTAAAGATCTCAAGGAAGTCTGTATTGTTTTCAGCGTTCAGGAATGAGAGGTGTCTTATTATCTTTAGTGTGATGTTTTCTCCCATTTTGTACTAGGAGTTTTCCTACATGTTATATTCTGGTTCTCAAATTGGAGTGTAGTTTTACTTAGCCTTTGCTCTTGGCAAATGGCATTTTGTAATTCCATTTATATCTCAGTCTCAACCTTAAATCATAGGATTGAAAGCCTTTGCCTCACACTTAAAAATGAACGTGAATCACTACTTGTTTTTTAACATTTGTTCCAAAATTTAATAATAGTTGGTAAATTACTGTGTATAGATTATACTCGTGGACTCTTCGAAAAGTAGTTTCCCATTAACAACCCAGCACTGTTTAAATTTGGCAAATGATAAAGGAACAGGTTTGCAGAGATTACAATACTTGATTGTCTCACATGGTTTAAAAGGAACCAGAATTTTTACTTCCCTTTGATTCATGACCCAGGTCTTAAGGCTTGTGAGCTTCATTTTAAACAGACAAATTTTGCATTTCTCCCATTTATTTGTAAGTGTGTGTTCCTCAAACTACTGGCAGTATTATATTATTTCTGCTTAAGAGGATGTTGTCTGATTCCTGGCAGCTGCAGTGACTGGTGTTTGCAGGATGCTGGGATTTGGACTCCAGGCCTTACGATGCCACAGCAAATTCTTTCAACCAGGGAAACATCTTTCTAGTCATCAGAGCTGCAGTTTATAAAGAGACAAACATAGATTTAAACATGGAAACTAAGGAAGGGGAAACACACATGCAAGCATGACAGGCATGAGAGAAGGAGAGGCTGATGTGGGGAAGTGAGCCGTGTAAACACAAGACAGAAGTAAGTTGGGGCCAAGAAGGTGATTTGAAAAACCTTTAATTAATTAATTAATTAATCTGTTAATGCATTATCGTATTCTGTGTGCATATGTCGATATGTGTTAGTGTGCATTTATGGAGGTCAGAGGCCAATGACTGAGGAGGTCATCCTCCTACCACATGGATTTTAGTGATAGAAATTGGATCCCCATGGTTGATGACACGTTCCTTATCCGTCTTTTAAAAATTACATTTATTATTTGTGTGTGTAAGGGGCAGGAGTTGTGTTTATAGATGTTGTAGATATTATTTAATCCAAACCCAGGATTTCTCCCCTTTCTCTGACCACTCAGTTTCCAGATAAAAGACATCCACAAGCTTTATGTTTACATTAAGCCTTAATCAGCACAGGAGCTGGGCAGATATGGAATCTCTGGCTGTTATGTCTGTTTCCCAGCTAATGTTCCCACTTTATAATTTGCTGTGTTTCATCTGGGTTACTCTTAACTCCAATTAGCCAACCCACGTCGCTTCACCTATTTTACCACTTGTGGTTCTTCTCTGATGCCAGAAGTCCTGGGATGCTACACACTGCATGTGTGTCTTCTGCCCAGCTGTTGACTGTTGGCCTCTTTATTCACCTATTCTCCAAAATAATTTGGAGACACAAGTTTACATAGTATCACCTGGGTCTACATGTGAACTCTTTGGTCTCTGGGACAATCAGGCCTTGCAGGTCTGCAGTTAGCATTACATACAGAGCAGCAGAGAAACCTCAAAGAATGGAGGTCAGGGGTGTCTGGTACAAGTCAGATTCCCATGTATGTCCCAGGTATTGAACTGATTATGTCAGGCTGAGCCACACAAGCACCCTTACCCATTGAGTTATCTTCCAGGCTCATGAAAAACCTTTTACAGGCTAACTTGGTCATATGGCTCTGCATATGTGAGCTTGCATGTGTGGAGGCCAGAAGACTACTTTAGGTGTTACTCTTCAGGTGCCATCCACCATTTTTATAAAACAGGAGTATTCATTGACTTGCCACCAAACCAGGTTTCTTTATTGTTGTTGTTATTTTAATTGGCTTACTTTGTCTGGACTGAAGTTTATCATCTGAGTTTCTGTCTCCATGACTTTCCATGTGAGTAGCAGAGGACAAAAGAAAATGTCTGTGATTTATGTGTGTATTGTATATGATTGTGCGTGAGTCTAGTATACAAGTGAACCGGAATGTTGCTTTCTGGCTCAGTCTTGCTTGGTCACACTCAAGGTTTAAGGGGAACTTCTTGAAGGTTCAGTTATAAAACAAAGGTTGTATAGTTCTCTAAAGTCCCTGACTCTTACCTCTGAGATTACTAAGAATTTACTTCCTTTCAATTATCCCATTTTAGGCACAGTCTGAATTATGTAGCTGAAATGTGGAACAACTTACTAATACTAAATTACTAAGTGTCCTTAAGTTAATTGGGGCACAGACCAAGGTATTGGAAAAGACTAGATCTGGTGTAAATACTGAGACTTTTTCCTTGCCTGTGAAAGCCCAAAAGTAGGCAGCCAATCCACAGAGGGCAGCATTTCTCTGGCTATTCAGGGCCAATGGTCCCTCTGTCTGCTAGCCATTTTCTAGGGATAAGGGTTGACACTATTTTTCTTTAATTTAGAGAAATGTCATGAGGCAACTGCTCCTAGCTTGCCAGCTGCAGTGCACCCTAAGATGGTAAGATCATTCTCACCACACTGAGATACTAAGGAGGGATACTGAGGAGGCAACTTCCTCAAGCAGAGGATCCTCATGCTCTGCCTGCCAAATCAGCTGTAAACCTGAGGACATGGACTTCCTGGTCATTTTCTCATGAGAAAGTAACTTTGTTTATAGACTAATTAGACAGCAGCAACTCTAATACATCTAAGAGTTGGACTGTTGACAGATTTCTCAGTCTCCACGGAGGTTCGGGTCACTTTGATAAAAGATGTTCTATTGCTAGAGAAATAGTTTCTGGCGACAACTAGAAACAGTGGGAATCTTTTATCCTTCTTTTCCTTTAAAAGAAGTTGAAACTGAATAAACTATACATTGGATGACTGGGCTGTGTAACCACTGTGTCCAGGTTAATGCAACCCTCACTTGGGACCTCAATGTACCAGACTGTAGTGAATTAATTAATCATCTTTGGCTCCATAGTACAGTCATGGCACCTGCCCAAGAGTTCTCTGGCTTCAAGAATGAAAGACAGACAGACAAACAGACACACACACACACACACACACACACACACACACA
The DNA here is from genome assembly GCF_021556685.1 of Rattus norvegicus. Classification (NCBI taxonomy): domain Eukaryota; kingdom Metazoa; phylum Chordata; class Mammalia; order Rodentia; family Muridae; genus Rattus; species Rattus norvegicus. The sequence continues at coordinate 44,737,491 of NC_141555.1, read as the reverse complement.
CACACACACATATTCAATGTCAGGACATTTCTAACCTTCCTGACAGCTACCATCTCCCTTCTACCCAGCATCCCAGGTTTAAAACCTTTTACATCTGTTTTATCTTTGGTGCCCTGTTACCTTCTGGGAAACACCCCACTCCCCAATAGGGTTCTATTCCCTTTCATCTACATTGTAGGCTGCTTTCTCCCCTTAGCTCTTCACTCTGATCCTTCTAACCCTGGATCATGGTGCTTCTCTTCATCCTCCCCTCTCTCCTCATCCCTTGCCCTGTCTTTCTCTCTTTCTGCCCAGCTATTGGCTATGGCAACTCTTTATTATCAGTTGTAGCTCTCAGGGACTGTCATGTCTGGAAATGTGGAATTTTGGGAGCCAAAATAAAACAATTCCCAACACCAGATATTGTTACTTTACACATACATTCTTGATATTGAATAAATAAACTATATTTAAGAATATAGGAATTCGATCCTCAGTTCTAGGGAGGGTAAACATAAACAAGAAAATGGCAGACATTTTGACTGTGGCCTCTGTTCATATGTTGCTGGCTAGAAATTAGTCACATGCATACACTTGTTTAGTGAGCCATATTGAATTTGGGCCTGGTGTTTTGTGACTGTTTAGCTCAAAGTGGCTACGTGACACTTGGCCACACATACTCCTCTAAGACCCTCTCCCAGGAAGACCCTGGAAGCAATGACAGGATGTTTCAGACTGAGCAAAACACTGGATGTCCCTGAGCAGATTCCTGAGAAGGGTTCGACCTTTTCAAAGAACATGTCCCCGGAAGACTGTAACCTCTTTGTTATAGTAGGATATCTTGCAGTGTAGTGATTTACCTTATATCCTTTGGCACTTCACAAACTCCCCCACCCTAAGCTTCAGTTCCCGCTTCTATTCCTGCCTCAGAGCTTTAAATGGTGTACATTTCTCTCAATAAACGAGACCTTGACAACAGAAATTTTGCTTGATCTCCTTCTTCTCTCGCCCCCCATTGATGGCCAAGGGTAGCGCCCCTTCGGGACCCTGAATAACTGGGTCCTCGCTGGTGGGGACACTCTTGATTTGATAGTTACTTAGGAAATTTAATCCACAGTTCCCAATTCTGTAACCTATTAAAGATATAGGAAATATGAAAGGAAGATAGAAAATAACAGTACAGACTCTCTTAAAATTATCTTAGGCCTCTGGGTTTCTATTCCATTTATTTAACCATTCCAGAGTGCTCTGTATTCTCTTAGTGGCTAATCTCTGATCCACATTTTTATTTTTAAGCCATTAAATACAGCATTTAAAACTGTGGTGAAGTGCTAAAATGCTGAAAACTTTAAAATGTAACATTTTGATGATCCTTTTTTATTTTTTTTGTTTTATGTAAAAAGGTGTTTTTGTTTGCTTGCATGTCTCTACCACATTCTTGCCTGGTAACTACAGAAACTAGAAGACAGCATTGGGTACTCCCGGTACTAAAGTTAAAGAGAGTTGTGAATCACCATGTGGGTGATGGCAATGGAGCCACCACAGTCCTCTGAGAGAGAAGCCAGATCCCTTGGCATCTCAGCCATCGCTTTGGTCAAAACCATTTTTACATGGGTTGTTCAGTAACATTGCAGCAAAACCATGAACGTTTTCAATACTTAAAAACTGAGCAGTAAATAACGTCAGCTAGCTTTATTTTTAATTTGCCTTATTTATTTATTTATTTATTTATTTATTTATTTATATTTAATGTCTATGAGGACATTGTCACTCTCTTCAGGCAAATCAGAAAAAGTCATCAGACAAAATGCAGATGGATGTGAGCCACCATACACATATGTACATATATACATACATACATACATACATACATACATACATACAAACATACATACATACATACATACATACATACATACATATGTGTGTAGACATAATATGTATATGTTTTTCAAGTGATTTCTTTGGTTGGAACAAAATTGCTGACAAGAAGAAAGTAAAAAGAAGAGAACTTCCTTTGGCTCATCCTGGTGAAAACATGGTGGCAGGAGCTTAAATGAGTGCAGCATGTAGAATTCACAGTCAAGGAGGAGAAAGAAATGAATATGGCCACTCCTCTGGATTTATCTTCCTCTCTTTTTCAGTTCAGCCTATGTGCCTACTCCATGTCAACAATCATGTTGAATTTTCCTTTTTCAGCTAGACTTCTGGGGAAATCCTCAAAGATAGGTCCAAGTTGATGATGGTCAAGTGGATCATGTATATTAATAGTCACACTTTATGAGGAAGAAACAAACAAGGGTGACTAACTTTCAAATTATGTTTAATAAAAACTATTTCCTGTACTATCTAAGTAACAAAATATTACTATGTGTACTTTTTGTTTCTTTGTTTTTAGTTTTAATTTTTTTAAGATTTATTTATTATTTTTGAGTTACAGTGCATCAGATTTCATTACAGATGGTTGTGAGCCACTATGTGGTTGCTGTGATATGATCTCAAGATCAGTGGAAGAGCAGTCAGTGTTCTTAACCATTGAGCCATCTCTCCAGCACTTGTTTTAATTTTTTGAGACTGAGTTTCTCTGTGAATCATTGTTTGTTGTGGAACTTACTCTGTTAACCAGGCTGGCCTCACACTGCCAGTCATCCACCTGCTTCTGCCTCATAAATACTGTGATTAAATGCATGTATAACTACTGCCTAGTGAAGTGGATTATTTTTAAAACTATTTTATTGTTGTTCTAATTGTATGCATGTGCATCACAGTGTATACATACATATGCTTTAAAGTGCATGTGGAAGACAGAGATGTACATATAAAGACAGACCTTTCAGAATAACACCAGACTTCTCACCAGAGATTATCAAAGCCAGAAGATCCTGGACAGATGTCACATAGACCTTAAGAGAACACAAATGTCAGCCCAGGTTACTGTATGCTGCAAAACTCTCAATTAATGTAGATGGGGAAACAAAGATATTCCATGACAAAACCAAATTTACACAATATCTTTCTACTAATCCAGCCCTACAAAAGATAAGAAATGGTAAAGCCCAACATAAGGAAGAAAGTTCAACCCTAGGAAAAACAAGAAACTAATCGTCTTGGCAACAAAACAAAGAGAAGAAAAGCACACAAACTTAACCTCACATTCAAATATGAATATAACAGGAAGCAAAAATCCCTATTCCTTAATATCTTTCAATATCAATGGTCTCAACTACCCAATTATAAGACATTGATTAAGAAACTGGATACGCGGCGGCACAGGTCTTCCTGGTTGCTGCCGCTGCAGAGAGCCCGTGGGCAGCACCCCACGAGCGAACCTGAGCCACGGGACCACAGGTAAGACCAAATTTTCTGCTGCCATAAAGCTGCCTGGTGAGCTTGGGACACACGGAAGCAGAATTTCTCTAGGACCAGGCACGTTCTGTGTTTACAGGAAGTCCCAAACCCGCGGATCCCGGCCCGCAGCAGCTCTCTGCTCCCAGACCCGGTGAGAGAGAGACCCAACCGCCTGGTCAGGTGGGCACTCCTGAGGCTGCAGAGCAGAAGAGACAACCAACTATGCTCACCCCTGCCCACATCCCTGGCCCAAGAGGAAACTGTATAAGGCCTCTGGGCTCCCATGGGGGAGGGCCATTGAGCGGCAGGACCCCTGCCTCAGACACCAACGGAACCTGAAAGAAACAGACCAGATAAACAGTTCTCTGCACCCAAATCCCGTGGGAGGGAGAGCTAACTAAACCTTCAGAGAGGCAGACAAGCCTGGGAAACCAGAAGAGACTGCTCCCTGCACCCACATCTCAGACACCAGAGGAAAAAGCCAAAGACCATCTGGAACCCTGGTGCACTGAAGCTCCCGGAAGGGACGGCACAGGTCTCCCTGGTTGCTGCCGCCCCAGAGAGCCGGTAAGACCAAATTTTCTGCTGCAAGAAAGCTGCATGGTGAACTCAAGACACAGGCCCACAGGAACAGCTGAAGACCTGTAGAGAGGAAAAACTACACGCCCGAAAGCAGAACACTCTGTCCCCATAACTGACTGAAAGAGAGGAAAACAGGTCTACAGCACTCCTGACACACAGGCTTATAGGACAGTCTAGCCACTGTCAGAAATAGCAGAACAAAGTAACACTAGAGATAATCTGATGGCGAGAGGAAAGCACAGGAACAGAAACCAAGACTACATGGCACCATCGGAGCCCAATTCTCCCATCAAAACAAACATGGAATATCCAAACACACCAGAAAAGCAAGATCTATTTTCAAAATCATATTTGATCATGATGCTGGAGGACTTCAAGAAAGACATGAAGAACTGCCTTAGAGAACAAGTAGAAGCCTACAGAGAGGAATCGCAGAAATGCCTGAAAGAATCGCAAAAATCCCTGAAAGAATTCCAGGAAAACATAAATAAACAAGTAGAAGCCCATAGAGAGGAGACACAAAAATCCCTGAAAGAATTTTAGGAAAACACAATCAAACAGTTGAATGAATTAAAAATGGAAATAGAAGCAATCAAGAAAGAACACATGGAAACAACACTGGATATAGAAAACCAAAAGAGGAGACAAGGAGCTGTAGATACAAGCTTCACCAACAGAATACAAGAGATGGAAGAGAGAATCTCAGGAGCAGAAGATTACATAGAAATCATTGACTCAACTGTCAAAGATAATGTAAAGCGGAAAAAGCTACTGTTCCAAAATATACAGGAAATCCAGGACTCAATGAGAAGATCAAACCTAAGGATAATAGGTATAGAAGAGAGGGAAGACTCCCAGCTCAAAGGACCAGTAAATATCTTCAACAAAATCATAGAAGAATACTTCCCTAACCTAAAAAAAGAGATACCCATAGACATACAAGAAGCCTACAGAACTCCGAATAGATTATAACAGAAAAGAACACCTCCCGTCACATAATTGTCAAAACACCAAACGCACAAAATAAAGAAAGAATATTAAAAGCAGTAAGGGAAAAAGGTCAAGTAACATATAAAGGGAGACCTATCAGAATCACACCAGACTTCTCGCCAGAAACTATGAAGGCCAGAAGATCCTGGACTGATGTTATACAGACCCTAAGAGAACACAAATGCCAGCCCAGGTTACTGTATCCAGCAAAACTCTCAATTAACATTGATGGAGAAACCAAGATATTACATGAAAAAACCAAATTTACACAATATCTTTCTACAAATCCAGCACTACAAAGGCTAATAAATGGTAAAGCCCAACATAAGGAGGCAAGCTATACCCTAGAAGAAGCAAGAAACTAATCGTCTTGGCAACAAAACAAAGAGAATGAAAGCACACAAACATAACCTCACATCCAAATATGAATATAAAGGGAAGCAATAATCACTACTCCTTAATATCTCTCAATATCAATGGCCTCAACTCCCCAATAAAAAGACATAGATTAACAAACTGGATACACAACGAAGACCCTGCATTCTGCTGCCTACAGGAAACACACCTCAGAGACAAAGACAGACACTACCTCAGAGTGAAAGCCTGGAAAACAACTTTCCAAGCAAATGGTCAGAAGAAGCAAGCTGGAGTAGCCATTCTAATATCAAATAAAATCAATTTCCAACTAAAAGTCATCAAAAAAGATAAGGAAGGACACTTCATATTTATCAATGGAAAAATCCACCAAGATGAACTCTCAATCCTAAATATCTATGCCCCAAATACCAGGGCACCTACATACGTAAAAGAAACCTTACTAAAGCTCAAAACACACATTGCACCTCACACAATAATAGTGGAGATTTCAACACACCACTCTCATCAATGGACAGATCATGGAAACAGAAATTAAACAGTGATGTCGACAGACTAAGAGAAGTCATGAGCCAAATGGACTTAACGGATATTTATAGAACATTCTTTCCTAAAGCAAAAGGATATACCTTCTTCTCAGCTCCTCATGGTACTTTCTCCAAAATTACCATATAATTGTTCAAAAAACGGTCCTCAACAGATACAGAAAGATAGAAATAATCCCATGCGTGCTATCGGACCACCACGGCCTAAAACTGGTCTTCAATAACAATAAGGGAAGAATGCCCACATATACGTGGAAATTGAACAATGCTCTACTCAACGATAACCTGGTCAAGGAAGAAATAAAGAAAGAAATTAAAAACTTTTTAGAATTTAATGAAAATGAAGATAAAACATACCCAAACTTATGGGACACAATGAAAGCTGTGCTAAGAGGAAAACTCATAGCGCTGAGTGCCTGCAGAAAGAAACAGGAAAGAGCATATGTCAGCAGCTTGACAGCACACTTAAAGCTCTAGAACAAAAAGAAACAAATACACCCAGGAGGAGTAGAAGGCAAGAAATAATCAAACTCAGAGCTGAAATCAACCAAGTAGAAACAAAAAGGACCATAGAAAGAATCAACAGAACCAATAGTTGGTTCTTTGAGAAAATCAACAAGATAGATAAACCCTTAGCCAGACTAACGAGAGGACACAGAGAGTGCGTCCAAATTAACAAAATCAGAAATGAAAAGGGAGACATAACTACAGATTCAGAGGAAATTCAAAAAATCATCAGATCTTACTATAAAAACCTATATTCAACAAAACTTGAAAATCTTCAGGAAATGGACAATTTCCTAGACAGATACCAGGTATCGAAGTTAAATCAGGAACAGATAAACCAGTTAAACAACCCCATAACTCCTAAGGAAATAGAAGCAGTCATTAAAGGTCTCCCAACCAAAAAGAGCCCAGGTCCAGACGGGTTTAGTGCAGAATTCTATCAAACCTTCATAGAAGACCTCATACCTATATTATCCAAACTATTCCACAAAATTGAAACAGATGGAGCACTACCGAATTCCTTCTACGAAGCCACAATTACTCTTATACCTAAACCACACAAAGACACAACAAAGAAAGAGTACTTCAGACCAATTTGCCCAGATCCAATCATGTTTAGTGTGGAATTCTATCAGACCTTCATAAAAGACCTCATGCCAATACCATACAAAGTATTCCACACAATTGAATCAGATGGAGCTCTACCAAATTCCTTCTATGAAGTGACAATTACACTTATACCTAAATCACACAAAGACACAACAAAGAAAGAGAAATTCAGACCAATTTCTCTTATGAATATCGACGCAAAACTACTCTAAAATTCTGGCACACCGAATCAGAGAGCACATCATAGCAATCATCCACCATGATCAAGTAGGCTTCATCCCAGGCAAGCAGGGATTGTTTAATATATGGAAAACCATCAAAGTAATCCATTATATAAAGAAACTGAAAGAACAAAACCATATAATCATTTAATTAGATGCTTAGAAAGTGTTTGACAAATTCAACACCCATTCATGATAAAAGTCCTGGAAAGAAGAGGAATTCAAGGCATATACGTAAACACAGTAAAAGGCATTTACAGCAAACCAGTAGCAAATATTAAATGAAATGGAGAGAAACTTGAAGCAATGCCACTAAAATCAGGGACTAGACAAGGTTGCCCACTCTCTCCCTTTTTGTTCAATATAGTTCTCAAAATTCTAGCCAGAGCAGCCAGACCAAAAATGGAGATCTATGGGATACAGATTTGCAAAAGAAAGTCAAAATATCACTAAATATAGATGATATGTTAGTATATTTCAGTGATCCCAAAATTTCCACTTGAGAACTACTAAACCTGATAAACACCTTCAGCAAAATGGCTGTGTATAAAATTAACTCAAATAAATCAGTACTCTTCATCTACAGGAAAGACAAACAAGCCAAGAAAGAGATTAGCCAAAAGACATCCTTCATAATAGTCTCATATAATATAAAACACCCCAGTGTGTCTTTAATCTAGCAAGTGAAAGATCTGTATGATAAGAACATCAAGACTCTGAAGAAAGAAATGTAAGACAATTTCAGAATTTGGAAAGATGTCATATTATCATGGGTTGGCAGGATTAACACAGTAAAAATGGCCATTTTACAAAAAGTATCTACAGATTTAATGCAATCCCCATCAAAATTCCAACCCAAGTCTTCATAGAGTTAGACAGAATAATTTGCAAATTCATCTGTAATAAGAAAAAAAACTAGGATAACTAAAACTATCCTCAACAATAAAAGGACTTCTCATGAATTACTATCCCTGAACTTAAGCAGTATTACAGAACAATAGTGATAAAACACTGAATAGTTTTGGTACAGAGACAGGCAGGTAGATCAGCATAATGGAACTTAAGACGCAGAAATGAAACCACACACCTATGATCACTTGATATTTTACAAAGGAGTCAGAAGCATCCAACGGGAGGAAAAAGAAAAGCATTTAGAGCATATAGTGCTTGTTCAAGTGGAGGTCACCATGTAGAAGAATGCACATCAATCAATGCTTATCACCCTGTACAAAGCTTATGTCCAAGTGGATCAAGGACCTCCACATCAAATCCGATACACTCAAGCTAATGAATAAAAAGTGTGGAAGAAACTAGAACACATGCTCACTGGAGTAAAGTTCCTGAATAAAACACCAGTGTCTTATGTTCTTAGATCAAGAATCAACAAATGGGATCTAATAAAACTACAAAGCTTGTGTAAGGCAAAGGGAACTTTTGTTAGGAAAAACTGACAACCAACTGATTGGGAAAAGGTTTTTACCAATCCTGCAAGTGATAGAGTGCTTATATTCAAAAAATTGAAAGAACTCAAGAAGGTAGACTGCAGGGAAGCAAATAACCCTTTTAAAAATGGAGTTCAGAGTAAAAGAAAGAATTCGTAGCTGAGGCATGCCATATGGCTGAGTAGGACCTAAAGAAATGTTCAACATCTTTAGTTATAAGGAATTGCATATCAAAACAACCTGGAGACTCCACCTCACCAGTCAGAATGGCTGAGATAAAAAAATGCAGATGACTTTAAATGCTGGTGAGGATGTGGAGAAAGAGGAAAACTCCTCCATTGTTTGTGGGATTGCAGACAGGTACATTCTGGAAATCAGTCTGGAGGTTCCTCAGAAAATTGGACATTAAACTGTCTGAGGATCCAGCTATACCTCTCTTGGGCATATACCCAAAAGATGCCCCAACATATAAAAAAGACATGTGCTCCACTATATTCATCACAGCCTTATTTATAATAGCCAGAAGCTGGAAAGAACCCAGATGCCCTTCAACAGAGGAATAGATACAGAATATGTGGCACATCTACACAATGGAATACTAATCAGCTGTCAAAAAATGAGTTTATGAAAGTCATAGGCAAATGGATGGAACTGGAAAATATCATCCTATGTGAGGTAACCCGATCACAGAAAAACACACATGGTATACACTCATTGATATGTGAATATTAGCCCACACGTTCAAAATACCCTAGATTCACAACACTAGTGAAACTCAAGAATCATGACCAAAATGGGAATGCTTCACTCCTTCTTTAAAAGGGGAACAAGAATACCGTTGGGAGGGAATAGGGAGGCAAAGTTCAGAACAGAGGCAGAAGGAACACCCATTCAGAGCCTGCCCCACATGTGGCCCATACATATACAACCACCAAGCTAGATAAGATGGATGAAGCAAAATAGTGCAGACTGACAGGAAACGGATGTAAAACTCTCCTGAGAAACACAGCCAGAATACAGCAAATACATAGGCGAATGCCAGCAGCAAACCACTGAACTGAGAACAGGGCCCCCATTGAAGTAATCAGAGAAAGGACTGGAAGAGCTTGAAGGACCTCATACGAACAACAATGCCAACCAACCAGAGCTTCTAGAGACTAAGCCACTAACCAAAGACTATATACATGGACTGACCCTTGACTCCAACTGCATAGGTAGCAATGAATAGCCTAGTAAGAGCACCAGTGAATGGGGAAGGTGAAGTGAATGTTCCTGTCAAGACTGAACCCCCAGTGAACAGGATTGTTATGGGGGGCAGTAAGGGGAGCTCAAGTTGTATTACAGAGCAATGGTGATGAAAAACTGTATTCTATTGGTATTGAGACAGGCAGGTATATCAATGGAATAGAATTGAAGATGCAAAAATGCACCCACACAGCTATGGCCACTAGAAAATTGACAAAGGATCTAAAACCATCAAGTGGAAAAAGAGATAGTATTTTTCAAAAATTGTGCTGTTTTAAGTAAAGGACAAATGTAGAAGAATGTAAACCAATCCATTTTTATATCCTTGTGCAAAGCTCAAGTAAAAGTGGATTAAAGACCTCCACATAAAACCAGATAACCTGAAACTAACTGATGACAAAGCAGGGAAAATCCCCGAACACATTGGTACGGGGGAAAATTTACTGAATAGAATACCAAAGGCTTTTGGTCTTAGATCAAAAATTGAAAAATGGAACTTCATAAAATTTCAAAGTTCTGTAAGGCAAAGGACACGGTCATTACCTCCATACAGCAACTAAAAGTTTGGGAAAAAAATTTTACAATCCTATATCTGATGGAGCGCTAATATCCAATATATACAAAAAACTCAATAAGCTTTCCTCGAGAGAATCAAATAACACTATTTAATAGTGGGCTACAGTTCTAAACAAAAATTCTCAACTGATGAATATTGAATTGCTGAGAACCACCAAAAAAAAATGTTCAATATCCTTACTCATTGGGAAATGCAAATAAAAACAATCCTGAGATTTTAGATCATACCAGTCAGAATGGCTAAGATAAAAAAGTCAGGTGACAACAGACTCTGGCAAGGATGTGGAGAGAAAGGAATACTCTGTCTCTGTTGAAATTGCAAGCTCTTAAAACCACTATGGAAACCAGGATGGAGGTTCTTCAGATAATTGAACATAGTATTTCCTACCTGAGGACCCAGCTCTACCATTCGATGGCACATACCCAAAATTTGCTCCAACCTACAACAAGGACACATGCTCCACTCTGTTAATAGCAGCCTTATTTATAACGGACAGAAGCTGGAAAGAACCCTAATGTCCCTCAGAAGAGGAACAGATTCTATATAATGTGATCCATTTACACAATGGTGTGGTACTCAGCTATTAAAAAGAATGACTTCATGAAATTCATAGGAAAATGAATGAAACAAGAAAATATCATCCTGAGTGAAGTAATCCAAACATAAGTAAAGACACATAGCATGCACTCACTGGTAAGAGGGCAATCTCTAGAATGTCCCAGATACTAGTGATGAGACAGGTTCCCTGGACCCAACATTGATGACGTAAGCCAACATACTCAACAGTGAAATTGAATCTGAAGACTCCAGCTGCAGTAGATAGACATGGCCCGCAGTGTAAGGATGGGACCACTTACCCATCTCTTATTAATTCAGAGTTATCACGGTGTAATGGAAATGCAGGGGCAAAAATGGAGCAGAGGCTGAAAAAAAGGCCATCCAGAGATCTGCAGACACCCAACCGAACACTGTTGCTGATGCTGAGATGTGCTTGCAAACAGGAGTCTGGTATGGCTGTCTTCTGAGAGGCTTTGCCAGCCCAGCCAACCATTGAACTGAGCCTAGGGATCCCAATGGAAGATGTAGGGGAAGGGCTGAAGGAGCTAAATTGGATTGTAATTAGAGGTAGAACAATGATATCAATTAACCAGACACCTTAGAGCTCCCATGGCCCTAACCAAAAACCATAGAATATATATGGTCTGATACCCTACATATGTAGCAGAGAACTGCCTCATTTCACATCAGTGGAAGGGAAGAACTTGGTCCTTTAGATTATTGATGTCCCAGAGAAGAGCAATTCAAAGAAGAGTGATTCTAGAGGGCTGAGGCAAGAATGAGTGGGAGAGTTGGGGAGGCACCCTCTTAGAGACAAAGAGGAGGAGTAGATGGTGGTGGGATATATTAACAGGGACTGGAAAGGGTCAATATTTGAAATGATAACAAATACAATAATTAATACTACTAATAAAGGAGTGCTATTTTTCATACAATACGTTACTGCACAGGTTAGCTTGGATCATTTATGGTTACCTAGACGCATATTTCTTCCTACAGTTCCTGATTTCTTGTTTCTCTAAGGAGTGTAGCCTTAGGTATTCCTCTTCATTAAAAGAAGGCATAATACTTAACTCCTTTCTCCAAGCAAGGGTGATTGTAGATATGTCTGTAAAAGGCAGGAGGCATTTGTACAATCTATTTGGGGATCACCAAAAGAATTATTTACACGAAAAGCGTGTAATGCAAACAGTTTGTGTTCAATCAACTTACCAGTATTGAAAGCATCCCAGGATATCAAGCCAGGCGTAAGACACAAAAATCCCTGAAAGAATTCCAGGAAAACACAATCAAACAGTTGAAGGAATTAAAAATGGAAATAGAAGCAATCAAGAAAGAACACATGGAAACAACCCTGGATATAGAAAACCAAAAGAAGAGACAAGGAGCTGTAGATACAAGCTTCACCAACAGAATACAAGAGATGGAAGAGAGAATCTCAGGAGCAGAAGATTCCATAGAAATCATTGACTCAACTGTCAAAGATAATGTAAAGCGGAAAAAGCTACTGTTCCAAAACATACAGGAAATCCAGGACTCAATGAGAAGATCAAACCTAAGGATAATAGGTATAGAATAGAGTGAAGACTCCCAGCTCAAAGGACCAGTAAATATCTTCAACAAAATCATAGAAGAAAACTTCCCTAACCTAAAAAAAGAGATACCCATAGGCATACAAGAAGCCTACAGAACTCCAAATAGATTTTACCAGAAAAGAAACACCTCCCATCACATAATTGTCAAAACTCCAAACGCACAAAATAAAGAAAGAATATTAAAAGCAGTAAGGGAAAAAGGTCAAGTAACATATAAAGGCAGACCTATCAGAATCACACCAGACTTTTCGCCAGAAACTATGAAGGCCAGAAGATCCAGGACTGATGTTATACAGACCCTAAGAGAACAAAAATGCCAGCCCAGGTTACTGTATCCAGAAAAACTCTCAATTAACATTGATGGAGAAACCAAGATATTCCATGACAAAACCACATTTACACAATATCTTTCTACAAATCCAGCACTACAAAGGATAATAAATGGTAAAGCCCAACATAAGGAGGCAAGCTATACCCTAGAAGAAGCAAGAAACTAATCGTCTTGGCAACAAAACAAAGAGAATGAAAGCATAAAAACATAACCTCACATCCAAATATGAATATAACGGGAAGCAATAATCACTATTACTTAATATCTCTCAATATCAATGGCCTCAACTCCCCAATAAAAAGACATAGATTAACAAACTAGATACACAGCGAGGACCCTGCATTCTGCTGCCTACAGGAAACACACCTCAGAGACAAAGACAGACACTACCTCAGAGTGAAAGGCTGGAAAACAACTTTCCAAACAAATGGTCAGAAAAAGCAAGCTGGAGTAGCCATTCTAATATCAAATAAAATCAATTTCCAACTAAAAATAGTCAAAAAAGATAAGGAAGGACACTTCATATTCATCAAAGGAAAAATCCACCAAGATGAACTCTCAATCCTAAATATCTATGCCCCAAATACAAGGGAACCTACATATGTAAAAGAAACCTTACTAAAGCTCAAAGCACACATTGCACCTCACACAATAATAGTGGGAGTTTTCAACACCCCACTCTCATCAATGGACAGATCATGGAAACAGAAATTAAACAGTGATGTCAACAGACTAAGAGAAGTCATGAGCCAAATGGACTTAACGGATATTTATAGATCATTCTATCCTAAAGCAAAAGGATATACCTTCTTCTCAGCTCCTCATGGTACTTTCTCCAAAATTGACCATATAATTGGTCAAAAAACGGGCCTCAACAGGTACAGAAAGATAGAAATAATCCCATGCGTGCTATCGGACCACCACGGCCTAAAACTGGTCTTCAATAACAATCAAGGAAGAATGCCCACATATACTTGGAAATTGAACAATGCTCTACTCAATGATAACCTGGTCATGGAAGAAATAAAGAAAGAAATTAAAGACTTTTTAGAATTTAATGAAAATTAAGGTACAACATTCCCAAACTTATGGGACACAATGAAAGCTGTGCTAAGAGGAAAACTCATAGCGCTGAGTGCCTGCAGAAAGAAACAGGAAAGAGCATATGTCAGCAGCTTGACAGCACACCTAAAAGCTCTAGAACAAAAAGAAGCAAATACACCCAGGAGGAGTAGAAGGCAGGAAATAATCAAACTCAGAGCTGAAATCAACCAAGTAGAAACAAAAATGACCATAGAAAGAATCAACAGAACCAATAGTTGGTTCTTTGAGAAAATCAACAAGATAGATAAACCCTTAGCCAGACTAACGAGAGGACACAGAGAGTGCGTCCAAATTAACAAAATCAGAAATGAAAAGGGAGACATAACTACAGATTCAGAGAAAATTCAAAAAATCATCAGATCTTACTATAAAAACCTATATTCAACAAAATTTGAAAATCTTCAGGAAATGGACAATTTCCTAGACAGATACCAGGTATCGAAGTTAAATCAGGAACAGATAAACCAGTTAAACAACCCCATAACTCCTAAGGAAATAGAAGCAGTCATTAAAGGTCTCCCAACCAAAAAGAGCCCAGGTCCAGACGGGTTTAGTGCAGAATTCTATCAAACCTTCATAGAAGACCTCATACCAATATTATCCAAACTATTCCACAAAATTGAAACAGATGGAGCCCTACCGAATTCCTTCTACGAAGCCACAATTACTCTTATACCTAAACCACACAAAGACACAACAAAGAAAGAGAACTTCAGACCAATTTCCCTTATGAATATCGATGCAAAAATACTCAATAAAATTCTGGCAAACCGAATTCAAGAGCACATCAAAACAATCATCCACCATGATCAAGTAGGCTTCATCCCAGGCATGCAGGGATGGTTTAATATACGGAAAACCATCAACGTGATCCATTATATAAACAAACTGAAAGAAGAGAACCACATGATTATTTTATTAGATGCTGAGAAAGCATTTGACAAAATTCAGCACCCCTTCATGATAAAAGTCCTGGAAAGAATAGGAATTCAAGGCCCATACCTAAACATAGGAAAAGCCATATACAGCAAACCAGTTGCTAACATTAAACTAAATGGAGAGAAACTTGAAGCAATCCCACTAAAATAAGGGACTAGACAAGGCTGCCCACTCTCTCCCTACTTATTCAATATAGTTCTTGAAGTTCTAACCAGAGCAATCAGACAACAAAAGGAGATCAAGGGGATACAGATCGGAAAAGAAGAGGTCAAAATATCACTATTTGCAGATGACATGATAGTATATTTAAGTGATCACAAAAGTTCCACCAGAGAACTACTAAAGCTGATAAACAACTTCAGCAAAGTTGTTGGGTATAAAATTAACTCAAATAAATCAGTTGCCTTCCTCTATACAAAAGAGAAACAAGCCGAGAAAGAAATTAGGGAAACGACACCCTTCATAATAGACCCAAATAATATAAAGTACCTCGGTGTGACTTTAACCAAGCAAGTAAAAGATCTGTACAATAAGAACTTCAAGACACTGAGGAAAGAAATTGAAGAAGACCTCAGAAGATGGAAAGATCTCCCATGCTCATGGATTGGCAGGATTAATATGGTAAAAATGGCCATTTTACCAAAAGTAATCTACAGATTCAATGCAATCCCCGTCAAAATACCAATCCAATTCTTCAAAGAGTTAGACAGAACAATTTGCAAATTCATCTGGAATAACAAAAAACCCAGGATAGCTAAAGCTATCCTCAACAATAAAAGGACTTCAGGGGGAATCACTATCCCTGAACTCAAGCAGTATTACAGAGCAATAGTGATAAAAACTGCATGGTATTGGTACAGAGACAGACAGATAGACCAATGGAATAGAATTGAAGACCCAGAAATGAACCCACACACCTATGGTCACTTGATTTTTGACAAAGGAGCCAAAACCATCCAATGGAAAAAAGATAGCATTTTCAGCAAATGGTGCTGGTTCAACTGGAGGGCAACATGTAGAAGAATGCAGATCGATCCATGCTTATCACCCTGTACAAAGCTTAAGTCCAAGTGGATCAAGGACCTCCACATCAAACCAGACACACTCAAACTAATAGAAGAAAAACTAGGGAAGCATCTGGAACACATGGGCACTGGAAAAAATTTCCTGAACAAAACACCAATGGCTTATGCTCTAAGATCAAGAATCGACAAATGGGATCTCATTATACTGCAAAGCTTCTGTGAGGCGAAGGACACTGTGGTTAGGACAAAACGGCAACCAACAGATTGGGAAAAGACCTTTACCAATCCTACAACAGATAGAGGCCTTATATCCAAAATATAAAAAGAACTCAAAAAGTTAGACCGCAGGGAAACAAATAACCCTATTAAAAAATGAGGTTCAGAGCTAAACAAAGAATTCACAGCTGAGGAATGCCGAATGGCTGAGAAACACCTAAAGAAATGTTCAACATCTTTAGTCATAAGGGAAATGGAAATCAAAACAACCCTGAGATTTCACCTCATACCAGTGAGAATGGCTAAGATCAAAAACTCAGGTGACAGCAGATGCTGGCGAGGATGTGGAGAAAGAGGAACACTCCTCCATTGTTGGTGGGATTGCAGACTGGTACAACCATTCTGGAAATCAGTCTGGAGGATCCTCAGAAAATTGGACATTGAACTGCCTGAGGATCCAGCTATACCTCTCTTGGGCATATATCCAAAAGATGCCTCAACATATAAAAGAGACACGTGCTCCACTATGTTCATTGCAGCCTTGTTTATAATAGCAAGAAACTGGAAAGAACCCAGATGCCCTTCAACAGAGGAATGGATACAGAAAATGTGGTACATCTACACAATGGAATATTACTCAGCTATCAAAAACAACGAGTTTATGAAATTCGTAGGCAAATGGTTGGAAGTGGAAAATGTCATCCTGAGTGAGCCAACCCAATCACAGAAAGACATACATGGTATGCACTCATAGATTAGTGGCTATTAGCCCAAATGCTTGAATTACCCTAGATCCCTAGAACAAACGAAACTCAAGACGGATGATCAAAATGTGAATGCTTCACTCCTTCCTTAAATGAGGAAAAAGAATACCCTTGGCAGGGAAGGGAGAGGCAAAGATTAAAACAGAGACTGAAGGAACACCCATTCAGAGCCTGCCCCACATGTGGCCCATACATATACAGCCACCCAATTAGACAAGATGGATGAAGCAAAGAAGTGCAGACCGACAGGAGCCGGATGTAGATCTCTCCTGAGAGACACAGCCAGAATACAGCAAATACAGAGGCGAATGCCAGCAGTAAACCACTGAACTGAGAATAGGTCCCCCGTTGAAGGAATCAGAGAAAGAACAGGAGCTTGAAGGGGCTCGAGACCCCAAAAGTACAACAATGTCAAGCAACCAGAGCTTCCAGGGACTAAGCCACTACCTAAAGACTATACATGGACTGACCCTGGACTCTGACCCCATAGGTAGCAATGAATATCCTAGTAAGAGCACCAGTGGAAGGGGAAGCCCTGGGTCCTGCTAAGACTGAACCCCCAGTGAACTAGACTATGGGGGGGAGGGCGGCAATGGGGGGAGTGTTGGGAGGGGAACACCCATAAGGAAGGGGAGGGGGGAGGGTGATGTTTGCCCGGAAACCGGGAAAGGGAATAACACTCGATATGTATATAAGAAATACTCAAGTTAATAAAAAATAAAAATAAAAATAAAAGAAGGGCATTCTTCCAGGAACCGGATATAAATATTTCCTGAGTGACACAAATATACCATGTCAAACACCTAAGTGAATGCTAGTAAGTAGTAAACCAGTGGACTGAATACCGTCCTCTTGTTGGTAAATTTTGAAAAAGGATAGAGGAACTGAGGGTGTTTTCAACCCCATACTAACAACAATGCCAATGAACCAGAGCTTTCTCGTACTAGCCCAACATACAAAAAAAGTACATGGACTAACCAATGGCTCCAAATGCATATGTGGCTGAGGATGGCCTTTTTGGGCAACATTGGAAAGAGAGGCCTTGTCCTCCACAGTTTGTCTCCCAGTTCAAGGGAATTTCATGTGGTAGAAAGGCTGGTTAGAGAAGAAGGTAATGGAACGGGCAGGGATCTTATGGGTAGGAAATTGGGAAAGGAAATATTTTAAATGTATATATAGAAACATCTACTTAAAGAAGAAAAATATTGCTAAAATATAAAAAGAAACATTAATGATATAAAAGAAAAAAAAGCTGCAAGTAATCTCACATATTGACTCAGAAATCTGAAGTGGTATTCAAGATAATACTAGTATAAAGACTGAGATGATGAAGTCTCAACTAGAAGCACTTCTCTGTCCCAGATATCAGTGTCAGACACAAAGTGCACGATAGATTTCCAAAGCATTGAGAAGTTTAACTTGAGTTAGGGACACAATACTTGTTTTTCCCTTGTTCCTTAGGACCTTTTCTTCTTGACAAAAAGTGTACAGTCATGAGCTCTCAGGAAATCAACTGTGTCCTTCATAAAACTTGGTTATGAAATAAAGAAATAAATGATATAAACCCTCTGACATCCAGGAACCATGAGAACAGGGAAGTCCAGAAGCTTCTGAGAGTCTCCCAGCTCCTGTTTCCCTTATGTGAAAGGCTCAGATCAAGTCTATCTCTTCAGAGATCCAACTCAATCCCTACTGAGGATTTCCTGAGCTTTCCAAAGGGCCTCATATTTCTTCCTTGTTTTTTATACCAAGACAGAAGGCCAGCTTCCTCCCCCCCATTTCCAATCTCATCATCCACTTTGTTATCACTCTCCAATTTTCTCTGAATTAGAGGCCAATTAGTAAACCATAGAGGTACTGAAGGATATCTGAGAGACAGTTGCAGTCATGGCAACAGTTATGACATCACAGAATAAGCCAGGGCTCTCCAGGTTACAAGAGAGTTTTCAGGGAGGACCTAATGATCATGTCACTGAGAAATGTCATGTCCTACATCCTGAACAGCTTTCCTTACATTGACAAGATTCAAGGTTCCCTTTCCAGGTGTGTCTCCTTTGACACGGAGGAAACCTTTATGTACTCCATCTCTCTAAAGCGAGACTTCTCTTTGCTTCACTAGTGGTTACATGCTCTAAATGCAGAAAGTAATTAAGGGGCATGGCATGGGTCAAAAATATTTAGGAACATGGAGTGTAGGAGATTCTTCTAGATAATATTTTTATTCTATATGTCACAGGTTCATTCTTGTGACATACAGTTCAATATTCTAGTGTTTCTCCGTGTCTCAAAGGTCAGTATTTTCCCTACATACCTTGAATAGAATGAATATTGTATTTCAATTTCTTACTGTACATTCCTTGATAAGGGACTTTGTACATATTCTTCAATGTGTACTCAAAAATGTTGTTGTCCAATTCCATTTTCTTCAAAGATTTTGGTCACAAGTGAGTCCAGCTATAGAGTGATTATAAAAGTGTCAATACTGTGAACCTACTACAAATGATAAACTCCAAAATCCTTATTTTATCGAAAATTATCCAGACATCAGGAAAGCAAAGGACATTTTGCACTATTGAATTTGGTTCTCTATCCCATTTGATATCAGTACTACGCTGCATAGCTTCAAGTTTTCCCATGGTCAGACTTGAGGGTTTAGAATGTTTCACCATGATTCTTTCTTCAGGCCAATCCTAAGATATTGGATGATGTGCAGTGAGAAACAGGGCTTGATGAACAGTAAAATGTCTATTTCAATAGGTTCACAAAAACAGGACTATTTGAAATTGTCATTTGTGAATTCTACTTGACATAGATGGGCAGAACCCATGTTAACTTTCCCCTTAACCACATAGGTGTAGGAGCCACCAAAATCATATATATATATATATATATATATATATATATATATATATATATATATATATATATATATATATATATACACATCAGCCAACCTAACTAGATAAGATTGATGAAGGTAAGAATTGCATTCTGCCAGGAATCGGAAAAAGATATTTCCTGAGAGACACAGATACAGCATGTCAAATACAGAAGTGAGTGCTAGTAGCAAACCAGTGATCTGAAAATGGACCTGTTCTTGGTAAACTTTGAAAAAGGATTAGAAGAGCTGAAGGTACTTTCAACCCCATACGAACAACAATGCCAATGAACCAGGGCTTTGTTGTACTATACCAATATAGAAAGAAAGTACATGGACTGAGGAATGGCTCCGAATGCATATGTGCCAATGGATGGAATTTTTGGGCAACTTAGGAAAGAGAAGCCTTTGTCCTCCCTTGTATATCTTTCAGTACAAGGAAATGTCATGCGGGAGAAAGGCTTGTTAGAGAAGAAGGAAATGGGAATGTGTAGGGATCTTATGTGCAGGAAACTGGGAAAGGAAATAATATTTGAAATTTAAATATTGAAATATCAGCTTAAAAAAACAATAAAATTTGCTAAAAAATAAAAAAAAAGATGTAAAAGACAGTAAAAGCTGCCAAGTAATCACACATATTGACTTGTAAATCTGAAGTGGTCGAGTAATACTAGGGGAAAGACTAAGATGATGAAGTCTCAACTAGAAGCACTTCTGTGTTGGTAATATTAGTGTCAGACAAAAAAAATTCACTCTAGGTGTCCAAAGCATGGTGTTTACTCCGAGATAGCAACACAATATTAGTGCTTCCCTTCTTCGTTAGTTCCTTTCTTCTTGAGAAAAACAGGAAAGGTCATGAGCTCAGGAAAACAATTGTGCTATTGAAACTCAGGATTTTTTTTTTTTGATTTCCATTCACCTGATGGCTAAGGATGTTGATATTCCTCAGTTGAGAATTCATTGTTTAGCACTACACACACACACACAAACACACACACACACACACACACACACAAACACACTCTCAGCAACCAAATGTAGACAAGAGTGATGAAGCTAAGGCTATGCTTCCAGTGAACTGAAAATGGACATCTTGTTGGTAGGGTTTGAGAAAGGATTAGAAGAGCTAAAGGTACTTTCAACACCATAAGAACAACAATGCAAATGAAACAAAGATTTCTGAACCAATATTCAAAGACTGTACATGGACAGAAGTATGGCTCCAACTGCATATGTGACAAAGGATGGTCTTGGGGTCACCAATGGAAGGAGAAGCCATTGGGTTTGACTCCATCCAAGTCCAAGGCAAAGTCAGGGGGCAGTAAGGTGGGTTATAGAAGAAGGGGAGCAGAATTGGATAGGGCAATTATGGAAAAGAAACTGGGAAAGGAAATAACATTTGAAATTCAAATGTAGAAATATCCAGTTAAAAAAGCAATAAAATTTTATAAAAAATAAAAAAAAATGAAAGAAAGAAAAGAAATCTGCCAGCTAATCAAACCTATTGACACAGAAATCTAAATAGTCACTGTCAGGGAATGGTATTCAGAGTAATACTAATAGAAAGACTGAGATGATGAAGTCTCAACTAGAAGCTCTTCTTCTCCAGATATCAGTGTCATAAACAAATTGCACAATAGGAATCCAAAGCATGGAGGTGTTTACATTGAGCTGAGGAGACAATACTTGTCTTTCCTTTGTTTCTTTGGACCTTTTCTTCAGGGCAAAAAGAGTAAAAGCCACGAGCTCTGAGAAGAACAAATGTGCCCTTCCCAACAACTGGCTTTTGTAATGAAGAAATTGATTATATAAACTCTCTGACTTCCAGGAACCTTATTAAGTAGTGAAGTCCAGATGATTCTGAGAAGATCACAGAGCATGATTCCTATGTGTGGAAGGCTCAGATCAAGGCTATTTCTTCAGAGAAACCACTCAATCCCCAGTCAAGACTCACTGAACTTTCCCATGGACCAGATTTGAGGTGCCCTTTCCATGAGTGTCTCCTGTGACATACTGGAAAACTTTACATACTATATATCTCTAAAGCTAGAGACTTCTCTTTGCTTCATTAGTACTTGCATGCTCGGAATAGAGAATGTTGGTCGGGGCTTGGCATGGATAAAAAAGATCTAGGAACATGGTGTGGAGGAGATTATTCAGAATAATAATTCCACTTCCACATCCATTTTCTACAGCTGCGCTGATTGAAAGATTTGCACGGGATAGTAACCTGGGCTGGCATTTATTTTCTCTTAGAGTTTTATAAAATCTACTCTGGATCGGACTTTCATAGTTTCTGGTGAGAAGTCCGGTGTAATACTTATAGTTATACCTATATATGTTACCTGATTTTTTCGCTTACTGACTTTAATATTCTTTCTTTGTTTTGTGCATTTGGTGTTTAGACTATTATGTGAAGGGAGAAATTTCTTCTTGATCCAATCTATTTGGAGAAATGTATTATTCTTTTATTATTATAGGCATTTCTCTCTTTAGGTTAGGGAAGTTTTCTCCTATAATTTTTGATGATATTTACTGGCCCTTTTATATGGGAATCTTCGCTCTCTTTTATACCTACCCATTATCCTTTGGTTTGATCTTCACATACTGTCCTGGATTTCCTGGTTGTCTTCCATTAGGAGCTTTTTGAGCTTTACATTTTCTTTGATGGTTGTGTAAATATTTTCTACAGTATCTTCTGCTCCTGAGATTTTTATCTTTTATCTCTTGTATTCTCTTTCTGATGCTTCTGTCTATGACTTCTGATTTCTTCCCTAGGTTTTCCACCTGCAGGGTTGTCTCTCTTTGTGCTTTCTTTATTGCTTGTATTTGTACTTATTGATCCTAGATTTTTTAAATTCCTTCATCTGTTTGACTGTGTTTTCCTGTGATTCTTAAAGGAATTTTGTGTTTCCCATTAAAGGCTTCTACTTTTTACCTGTGTTGTCCTGTTTATCTTGAAGAGTTTTATTTGTTCCCTACTCAATGTCATCTCTCATCAACATGAAAAATGATTTTGAATCCACATCTTGCTTTTTCAGTTTGTTGGGATATCCAATATTTGCTTTCCTGGGATAAGGGAGCTCTGATGATGCCAAGTTGTTTTGGTTTCTATTGCTTTGGTTTCTGTGCTTGATTCTTGTCATCAGGTTTTCTCTGGTGTTTCGTGGTCTTGCTGTCTCTGAAAGTTGCATGACCATCCTGTAAAACTCTTTGTCACTGTTCCTATAGACTTCTTTTCTCCCACCAAGATGTGGGTAGAGAGATATATAGGACCAGATCAGCAATGGGTGCAGGCAGAAACAGGAAGTCTCCTGTCCGAAACTACTCTTGTTTTCTGTGTCCTGAGGCCTCCAGCCTGGTTGCTTGGAGTAGAAGTGTTGGTCTCGCTTGTGTTCTCAGTTGTGTTACTATTACTGGCCACTGTCTTTCATCTCTGGACACAGGTAGATTCTGGAAGGATCACCTCCCTTACTCTCCCTAGGTTCCTGTATCCATAGGGCTCTAAGCATCTTCCTCTCAGCACAGGAATGTGAGCAGAGGTAATGGATTCCCCTAAGTTCTCAGAATTGTCCATGATTCTGCAAGTCCAGCTTTCTCCACCTCCGATATTGGGTACAGTGAGCTATTGTAATATGTCATCTCTGGGCTCAGCCAGAAATAGGAAGCTTGTATCTTCTTGATAGTATCATCCTAATAAATGGAAGTATCAGGATAGGCATTGTCAATATATGAAATATGTATTGAGGGCGTTGTCATGGGGAGGTGCATACAAATATAAACAAAATACACTTGAATAAGCATGGTGTAAAGATACAACCTGACTGGAATCTGTGGAGAAGAATGACAGAGTCTGTATTATATAAAATGGAATAAGAAATTGATTGGAAAAATTCTTCTAATAAACATAATATAAATTTAAATTGCATTTTCTTCATCATTTATTTATATAACACATCTTCACTAGGCATCTAGAATTTCATTGATTATGATACATTAAGGATGCAAATAAGAAAACAAAACAAATCTTCCATAAACAGGCATTTTAGATTTTTTTTGTTGCATCTTAACCAGAATCATGGATAATTCAGAGAACATAGGGGAAATCATTACCTCTGCTCCCTTAATGTAAAGGGTGAGAAAGAACTAAGAGTGTTGTTAACCATGTGCTCACAGGTACTTACTTATATAATGGGTCCATGGTCTTTATTTTCCGTGAGCTGGGTTTTGGTGGGGGTAATCTGTTTTTCAATTTTTTGATTTATTTCTTTGTTTTATAACTTAATTTACTATGTCATTTATCTTTTATAAAGATTTATATTTTATTCAGTTTGTTTATATTATTTATATTTCATTTCAGCATTTCTGCTGGGATTAGATCTCTTCAAAGTAAATGAACTAAAGAAACAATTTTTGATATTTTACTAACATACCAGATTACCGCAGATGCTGTGGTATTTGATTATAGGAGAGCAATAACTATGCTTCCTTTGGTATAGAATAGGAAAATGTATCCAAAACACATCTTAAATAATTCAAATAAGGTATTAGCTATAATCGTGAATTTTGCAATTGGATGGATTCACTATCATTATAATTAGACCTGATATGATGTAGAGAATTACAAAGAGCTAACATGTGACTATTTCAATGCAAACACCTAATAAACAGTGACTAATTTCAGTTTCTTTGACATTTTTGTTGGGTCACAAGCCTTTAACAGCTGAGATATTTTTGTAGCCTCTTATGTGGAGTTCTCATGCACACTAAATGTATTTACTCTATAGTATGCAGGAGAGTTAAGAAAGCTCGTGGCTAAAGTAGTACATCTAGGTACTATAATCATAGAAAAACTACTGTACTAAAATAATTTTAATTAATTGGCTATTTATTTTTTTTTACATAAGTAAGAGTAAATACTAGCATGAATGAGGCTTCTTTGTATCTTACTATGAAAATAAGTGATAGATAAAAAGAATACAGGTAGTCAATTTTTTAAACACTGTTTGACTTTTACTTCACTAGAGATTACTTTATGGTTCACCATAAATAGAATAGCCAAATCACCAGACAAAAATATGCAGTATAAATGTAAATATGTGAATGTTCGGTAAGTGTTTGTTTCCTCATTGAAATAATACCAGGGAAAATACTAACATCCAAAGAGCCAAAACAAAAGGTTCTCCATGATGTGCATCATAAATATAAATTAAAGAGAAATCAGTATGCCAAAACAGTGAGCATAAAATGATGTAGAGCCATAGCCATCAACATAAGGAATCTATAAAATATTATCAGCAGAGGTTGTGCTGGTTGGCTAAGCAGAGATTTTTAAAACACATATACAAATGTAATGAGTAGTGCATAAAATAGAAGAATGGGTAGCATTGTAGCATTGTGGCTATAATGTACAAAATTTACTCCCAAATTATCACTTTCCAGTAAAATAATCCAGGTACTAATTCTGAAGTCACAGAAATTCTCTCATATAGTATTAGGAAATAATAATTTGGGGATTGCATAAAGGTTCCCTGGCTAAGGGTGGTTGTTTGCCAAGCTGAGTTTGACCTGCTGAGATCAATCCCTGAGACCTACATGGCAGAAGCTAATAAGTCACTTCTAAAAATTGTCCTCTCACCTAACTAGAATACTGTATCACTTGAGCACACAAATAATGAATAAACAAATGTAAGTGGAGAAGAAAAGTAAATGAGTAAATACTATCACTGTGGGGAAAGGAGAAGGGAGATGTGGGGGCTGTCACAGAGAGCATGGCATATCTCGTTATTTCAGCTGCATCAATACATGAGACCTCTTCCAGAAATATGTTTACAATATACATTTTTCTTATGCTTGTTATTCTCTATAAATTGTTAAGTTTAATCATTCCAGAAAAACTAAAAAATGAAAAGGTAAGGATACCATGTTATTCTAGAAGTTATGATCTCTGCAAATTTCATAAATACCAAGAACTAGAATCTATTCTCTTAGATTGAAAACTTATAACTCTGTAGAACAGCTCACACATGAGAAACAGTGATGGGCAATACCCAGGCCCCATACAGGTGCAAGAGCCATGGATCTACAGAAGACTAAAAGGAGGAAAAGTCAAAATAAGAAGAGAAAAGTATGCAGGCATAACAATGAAGGAATTGTAGAATGAGAACAATATAATATTCAACCAAACAAATGTCAGGCATGAAATTTAAAAAGAAATCTGAACCCAGGTGATCAAACTGAACCCAGCAAACAGCAGAAACACAGTTCCTAGAAGCATCCAGAAAAGAAACAGCAATTTCCCATGAAAGAGGGATGGCAGTTGACATAAATGCCAGAATAGTCTTCAAAAACATCCTCCAAAAATGAAAGAATGTAGCTATCTAATGAAAATTCCATAAATTATGGAAACTATCTTTCAAGAATGTGTTTAGGGAACATGTGTGGCTTCACATTGGAGAAGAATGTCGACACAATTGTAATCCACTCTCATTCTTAGCCAAAGCTCAGCAACAGCTCCTTATGTCACCTGAAAGAGGAATGATAAATTGTGTGAAAGAACCAGTGAAGGTCTGACCCAAAGGATCTAAGTCTGTATCCCCTAATATTCCAAGCAAGTAATCTGTAAATCCCAGGAACACTATAATGCTATAAAAAAAAGCTATTGAAATTGAAAATATACAACATATAAGGCCACATATAATGAATGTTCCTATGCTTTTCTGGTTTAGAAAGTCAGAGATAAAGTTAGAGTTTAGGAGATTTACATTTGAACACAAAACAAATTCTAAAAATTAATCACAATTTGGTTATTTGAAAATCATTCAATAGAGTAGTACCTGAAATTTGATTGAAAAAATTCAGTTGTGAAGAGCAAAGCCATAAACTACTGTGTGCCAGGGATGTCCTGATCTATATTTCAATCTCTTAGGATTTTGAGAAAACTTCTCATGTTTTTCATGTTAGCCTTGTACCAACTGCTCTGAAGCTCTCACATGTGAAGGTCTGGCCTCCTACTGGTCAGCCCCTTCTCAGATTTTATGGTATAATTAAAGGCATGAGTCATTTCTAGTAAATGAAAGCAAAGCAAAGAAAACAAAACAAAAAAAAAGAAAAAAACAAAACCACCTTTGAAAGTATATTTTTATTATAGTGTGTGTTCCTTCATGGATGAATGTGTGTGCATTTCTATGTATATTTGCATATATGTCTGCACATGTATATGTCACACTTCACAGGTGTGTAACTAGAATCCAACTTTCCAGCATCGAGTCATGGACACAATGATGTCATGAAACTTGCACAGCAGTTACTCTTATCTTCAATCCGTTTTGAACTCCCTTCCAACTTTCCTTTTAAAAGGAAACTTATTTACCTCTAAAGGAATGATGTGAAGTTTAAATGTATCAGAAGATTTTTCCAGGATGTCTACATAGTTTATATTGAAATAAGATAATAATTTGAGACACTAATTTCACTTTTTTTCATGTCCCTACATGAAAAAAATCTAGCAATGGTGTCTATAAATCTGACCTACACATGAGAAAGAATGATGATGCATCTTTGTTCAGAGGAGATACTCAAGCTTAGTTTGCCTTTCACAGTAAGGTAAATACTTGTTTCAACTTTATATTTATAACAGACTCAATTTCTAGTCTACATCAGACACAATAATTTTACCTATATGCTATTTTATTCCTCATGAGAATGTAGAATATTCAGGGTTATGTATCTGAAGGTAAGTTATTTTATTTCCTTGGAGATAAAGAGTAATACATTCTTTTTCTGATTACACATAATCAGAAATTAAAACATGGCATAAAATATTGAGAAATAAATAAAAATAAATATTTGATATAAAATTGTGGTGATCATTTCAGTATATATCAGACCTAAGTTGCATGGTTAGAAATAGTTATGTCCTGTTTTTCA
Source organism: Rattus norvegicus (assembly GCF_021556685.1). NCBI lineage: Eukaryota > Metazoa > Chordata > Mammalia > Rodentia > Muridae > Rattus > Rattus norvegicus. The sequence continues at coordinate 44,709,732 of NC_141555.1, read as the reverse complement.
TTATGTATGTTATTAAGTTTGTTGTTTTTTTAGTTACCAAATGGTACCATCCCGTTCCATTCTGTTTCTTTGCTATAAAGGTTATATTTTAAAATGCGGTAATGTTCAAGATGACTTCAATAAATATGTGCCCTATAATAAATTTTGATTTGAAGAATAGAACAGAATGTTTGATAGTGAGAAACTCAAGGAGAGGGGATGGGGATTCTTTTGTATTTGGAAATGCAACATTGTGAATTGCTACAGAGCTGGACTATTGTGAACCCTCTGTCCAGATGCAATGCAGTAGGGGACACTGAGGCAACACAATAGCAGTGCAATTCATGTCTGTATCAGAAGATGGCAGAGAAATTCTTTGTACAAATGATCAAAATAATAAAAGGCTCATTGGGTTCCTTAACCCAATGCATGTTTTAGGGGTAGATTTGGAAGTTTCTGATGTTATAGTTGACATAAAAAACTTCCTGAGACCTAGACTGAAACATACTTTATAAATCTAAAAGATTGTCCCGAGTCTAATGAGATTAAAGTCCTAAATGTAATTACAGTGCTAGCCATTTGTATAAAAATAAATTCCACACTCAGAAGTTCATTGGAAGAGCTGAGGCGACAAGCTAGATAAGGAATGGTTTACTGTAGCAGAAGGTGATGGCTGGTGAACCCAATCTCAGTGACACTCTTTGGAAATGGTTCCCTGCACATCACTTGTCAGAGGAGGTGCTATGTCTAAACATCATAGGGCAACTGCCTTCCTGAAATGTAGAAAAATAAGTGAGAGAGGTTCCCCTTGCACAGGACATAATCTGGCAAGAGACAGAATTACAGTATGTCACAGATCAAAAAAAAAAAAGTTCCTTCAATTATCAGTTTCCTTTGTCTATGTCACATATGAGAAAATGTCCTCCAATTATCATTGTACCTAGTCTATGTCACAGATGAGAAAATGTCCTTCAATTATCAGTGTACCTAGTGTATGTCACAGATAAGAAAGTGTCCTTCAATTATCAGTTTACCTAGTCTATGTCACAGATGAGATAATATCCACAATTATCAGTGTAATTTATCTATGTAACAGATGAGAAAAAGTTCTCAATTAACAGTGTACCTAGTCTAATCAAGTCAACATTTGAAGAGTAATAGAAACACAGTAACAATGTCTGAATGCGTAGTGGAACACATGCAAATTAACGTCATCTTAGCCTAGGCCTGCATCTCAGTGAGTCTCCTTTGTTGGTAAATGAAGCATTCCCAAATCCCATTCCATAAATATTTTCTTTGTAAGAAGAGAGTAAGGATGCAAATCATCATTGTTCAGTTTGGGGAGATTCTAGATGATCTCCAACTTTTTGATTTTAAAATTTCTAGGAGTACATTAAGACTATTGTAGGTGTGACCTATTTCTCCATTTTCAATATATACTTGAGATGAATCATTTCCAAAACTTTGGTATGTTGGTTCACTAAAGTATCTCCTTCAATACCCAATCTCCATTCCATTTTTCTGCAAATGTAATTTCAAAAACCAGCTGACAACTGACAAAGTCAATTCTCTCCAATTTTTTTTGAATACTCATCACTTTCCATTTTCCTCTCCCTGTTTCCCTTTGGCTCAGTGCTGAACTTAGACACTCTTTATTACTGTCAAGCTCTGTCATAATATCTCTTAATAGACTATTAATTTATTTTAATTTGAATAAGGACATGTCAAAGCCTTTTGTTTTAACACACTTGCAGACATATTCATCAGAAAGAAAACACCCCATAACCTGATCCCACTGATATTCACTAACCCTCGAGTGCAGAATGAATGAAATGCATAATTCTGTTAGAATTTTTTTTCCTTTTTTCTTTATTAACTTGAGTATTTCTCATATACATTTCAATTGTTATATCCTTTCCTGTTTTCCCAGGCAACATCCCCCTAGCCCCTCCTCCTCCCGTACTATATGGGTGTTTCCCCCACCATCCTCCCCACATTAACGCTCCCCTCCCAACAAACACATTCACTGGGGTTCAGTCTTAGCAGGACCAAGGGCTTCCCCTTCCACTGGTGATCTTACTAGTATATACATTGCATCCTATGAGGTCAGAGTACTGGGTCAGTCCATCTATAGTCTTTAGGGAGTGGCTTAGTCCCTGGAAGTTCTAATTGCTTGGCATTGTTGTTCATAAGGGGTCTCGAGCCCCTTCAAGCTCTTCCAGTTTTTTCTCTGATTCCTTGAACAGGCGTACAATACTCAGTTCCTTGGTTTGCTGCTGGCATTCGCCTCTGTATTTGCTGTATTCTGGCTGTGTCTCTCAGGAGATATCTACATCCAGCGACTGTCAGCCTGCACTTCTTTGCTTCATCCGTCTTGACTAATTGGGTGGCTGTATATGTATGAGCCACATGCACAGCAGACACTGAATGGGTGATCCTTCTGTCTCTGTTTTAATCTTTGCTTCTCTGTTCCCTGAGACGGGTATTCTTGTTCCCCCTTTTAAAGAAGGAGTGAAGCATTCACATTTTGATCATCCGTCTTGATTTTCATGTGTTCTATGAATCTAGGGTAAGTCAAACATTTGGGCTAAGCGCCATTATCAATGAGTGCATACCATGTGTTTTTTTTTTTTTTTTTGATGGTTGTGTTACCTCAATCAGGATATTTTCCAGTAACTACCATTTGTCTATGTATTTCATAAAGGCATTGTTTTTGATAGCTGAGTAATATTCCATTGTGTAGGTGTACCGCATTTTCTGTATCCATTCCTCTTTTGAAGGACATCTGAGTCCTTTCCAGCTTCTGGCTATTATAAATAAGGCTGCTATGAACATAGTGGGGCACTTGTCTTTTTTATATGTTGGGACATCTTGTGAGTATATGCCCAAGAGAGGTATAGCTGGATCCTCAGGTAGTTCAATGTCCAATTTTCTGAGGAACCTTGAGACTGATTTCCAGAATAGTTTTACCCGTCTGCAATCCCACCAAAAATTGAGGAGTGTTCCTCTTTCTCCACACCCTCACCAGCATTTGTTGTCACCTGAGTTTTTGATCTTAGCCATTCTCACTGGTGTGAAGTGAAATCTCAGGGTTGTTTTGATTTGCATTTCCCTCATGACTAAAGATGTTGAACACTTATTTAGGTGTTTCTCAGCCATTCAGCATTCCTCAGTTGTGAATTCTTTGTTTAGTTCTGAACCCTATTTTTTAATAGGGTTATTTATCTCCCTGCTGTCTAACTTCTTGAGTTCTTTGTATGTTTTGGATATAAGCCCTCTATCTGTTGTAGAATTGTAAAAGTATTTTCCCAATCTGTTGGTTTCCATTTTCTCCTAACCACAGTGTCCTTTGCCTTAGAGAAGCTTTGCAGTTTAATGAGATCCCAATTGTGGACCCTTGATATTTGAGCATAAGCCATTGGTGTTTTTTCAGGAAATTTTGTCCAGTTCCCATGTGATTGAGATGCTGCCCTAATTTTTCTTCTATTAGTTTGAGTGGATCTGATTTGATGTGGAGGCCCTTCATCCACTTGGACTTAAGCTATGTACAGGATGATAAATAATGATAGATTTGCATTCTTCTACATGTTGACCTGCACTTGAACCAGCACCATTTGCTGAAATGCTATCTTTTTTCCAATGAATGGTTTTTTTCTCCTTTGTCAAAAATCAGGTGCCCATAGATGTGTGGGTTCATTTCTGGGTTTTCAATTCTGTTCCGTTGGTTTATCTGTTTATCTCTGTACCAATACCATGCAGTTTTTATCACCATTGTTCTGTAATATTGCTTGAATTTAGGGATAGTTATTTCCCCCTGAAATTCTTTTATTGTTGAGAATACTTTTAGCTATTCTGGGTTTTTTGTTATTCCAGGTGTATTTGCAAATTGTTCTGTCTATCTCTTTGAAGAATTGGATTGGTATTTTGATGGAGATTGAACTGAATCTGTACATCGCTTTTGGTAAAATGCCCATTTTTACTATATTAATCCTGCCAATCCATGAGCATGGGAGATCTTTCCATCTTTTGAAGTCTTCTTCAATTTCTTTCTTCTGAGTCTTGAAGTTCTTATTGTACAGATTTTTACTTACTTGGTTAAAGTCACACTGAGGTACTTTATATTGTTTGGGTCTATTATGAAGAGTTTTGTTTCCCTAATTTCTTTCTTGGCTTATTTCTCTTTTGAGTCGTGGAAGGCTACTGATTTATTTGAGTTAATTTTTTACCCAGCCAATTTGCAGACGTAGTTCTCTGGTGGTACTTTTAGGATCACCTAAATATGTTATCATATCATCTGAAAATAGTGATATTTTGACTTGTTTACCAATGCGAATCCCCTTGCTTTTCTTTTGTTGTCTGATTGCTCTGGCTAAAACTTCAAGAACTATATTGAATAAGTAGGGAGAGAGTGGGCAGCCTTGTTTAGTCCCTGATTTTAGTGGGATTGCTTCATGTTTCTCTCCATTTAGTTTATTGTTAGCAACTGGTTTGCTGTATATGGCTTTTAGTATGTTTTGGTATGGGCCTTGAATTCCTATCCTTTCCAGGACTTTTAACATGAAGTGGTGTTGAAGTTTTTCAAATGCTTTCTCAGCGTCTAATGAAATGATCATGTGGATTTGTTCTTTCAGTTTGTTTATATAATGGTTCACGTTGATGGTTTTCCACATATTAAACCTTCCCTGAATTCCTGGGATGAAGCCTACTTGATGATGGTGTATGATTGTTTTGATGTGCTCTTGGATTAGGTTTGCCATAATTTTATTGAGTATTTTTGCGTCGATATTCATAAGGGAAATTGGTATGAAGTTCACTTTCTTTGTTGGGTCTTTGCGTGGTTTAGGTATAAGAGTAATTGTGACTTCAAGGAGGGAATTTGGTAGTGCTCAATCTGTTTCAATGTTGTGGAATATTTTGGATAGTATTGGTATGAGGTCTTCTATGGAGGTCTGATAGAATTCTTCACTAAACCCGTCTGCACCTGGGCTCTTTTTGTTTGGGAGACCTTTAATGACTGCTTCTCTATCCTTATGAGTTATGGGGTTGTTTATTTGGTTTATCTGTTACTGATTAAACTTCGGTGCCTGGTATCTGTCTATGAAATACTCAATTTTTAATCTGTAATCGTGCGCTCACGCGCGCGCGCGTGCACAAACGCACACACACACACACACACACACACACACACAGACACACACACACGGAGGTCAAAGGACAACATGTGAGGGTCAGCTCTCTCATTCCACCATGTGGGTCCTGGGTATCAAACTTAGGTTGCCAGGCATGGGACAAGCCTGGGTCAAGCTTATTCAAACCATGATGATGCCTTTATCACCATAGACTAGTTTTTGCTTCCTGGAATATTCACATGGATTCAGGATACAAGCCCTTGTCCCTACTCTCTTCTTTCAAGATTTCAAGTTCAGTCCTTGCTTCTGCCTGGCTGTATGGTGGCTGTGAGCTTTCTTTTAGCTCCTTCCCAGCAGAGTCATAGAGGAGGATCAATAACAGTTAATCACTACATTGCACACATTACTGTATTAACATGGGTTTCCAGGGCAAGGCCCATCAAGGCAGGGTAATATCTGGCTAGCTTTTACTTGCTCCTAAGAATGTTTTTTAAAGATTCTCTTCTAATCAGCCTGGTCTACAAAACAAGTTCCAGGCCAGTGAAAGATATGTTGTAAGATCTTGTCTCAAACATAATGCAACAAAATACAATAAATACAATAAAATATAATAAACACAAGAAAAATAAAATTTTATAGCTGTAATCATAGAAAGATTATTTGACCTCAACATTTATGCTTGCGTGACAGAACAGTATTCAATGTACAATTTTCTTAACACTCTTCCAGGCAAGCCACACAACTAGGGAGTGGCTGATGTGAACATATCCACACTGAATTGTAGGAACCTAAATCTAAGCTGTTCTCGCCATGCTGAATGTGTTACCTTTCATCCTCTGTGGCTAATTCCTTGTATGAACAAACTTAAGAAACCTAGGCTCTCCTGTTAAGTCTTCAACTCATTAAGACTTTCAGAAACCACGGTAGGAATCCCATGTTTTCCGTTACCATAACCTTCCTCTGCCTGAGGCATCTCATCTGTAAAATAAGAATAAAAAGCCCCTTTGTTTAACAAACACTTAATGTGGCTGAGACCCGGGACCTGTCCTAGGTGCTGAAAACAGAGTACAGCCAGACACAGTTTTAGTGCTTATGAGAGTTATAAGCTGAGCTGGGAGAGATACATAATTAATGTGATCATATATTTATATAATGAAGAACTTGGTAGTGGAAAAGATTGAAAGAAAAAAATAAAACAAGGAAAAGAACAGAGAATCAAAACAGAAGGTACAGGTGTGGTTAGACTGGAAATCAAGTCCACTGAAAAACAGCCATTGTGGCACCAGATCACTTCCGAAATAAATAACCGTAAAGTTCCAATTCTGTGCTCAGAAGAAAAAAAAATGCCTATTAAAGATAAAACTTGTAAAAAGTTTTGTTTTTTCCCAGACAACATCTACTGGAATTGCTAATCAACTGGACTAATTGAAGAAATGTTAAAAGGGTACCACAGAGACGACATAGTAATTAAGAATGCAAACTGCTTTTACTGAAGATCTGAGTTTGGATTCAGGCTCCCGTGTTCTGTGACCCACAACCACTAGTTATTTCAGCTCCATGGGATCTACCGCCTTCTACTGTGTTTCTTGGACATCATGCTCATATGTGTATACACACACACACACACACGCACACACACACACAAACACGTACAGTCACAGAGATAATTAAAAATTAAAAGTAGACTTTGAAAAAGAATTTTACAGAAGAATCATTTAAGGAGACAAAATAATGAGTCAGAAATTGATATTCATACCAGAAGTCAGTGCATGAGGAACAGAGAAATTAAAACTGGGCTAAAATTAACATTTTCAGTCATGATTGCTCTGTAACATGAAATAATAGCAATATATGTTCACATCTGAAGTAAATATAAAATAGACAGCAACCTAGAGCCGATGGGAAGGAGTAATTGGAAATATAAGATTCCACGGGCTACGTATTAATATGACTAAAGAATTATTTAACCAGGGGTGAGTCTTTGACACATAGTGTAAATAACAGGTGTGGTGGGAACATATAAAACAAGTGTTTTATTTTTTTTTAATACATCTCGATGCTGAGGACCAGGGATACTAGAACATCTGCTTACATCCTGCTACTAGAAAAAGAGTGGCCTCATCTTTAGTGTCCATTCTTGGAAAGGTGAAAAAAAATAGCCGAGTTATGTCTACTGGGTTTGAAGAACATGTGACCTTTGATGAGTTAGTAACCAGAGTGCCCGCAACATCTACAAACACAGTACTGGAGAGAACAGTGAAAGATTCAAAGAAGATCACACTGTGTATGGCCCACCTTCTGCTGACTCTTCTACTGACAAACTTGGACAGGTAATTTTCCCACACATTCCAGGTTCACATAAACCTTCCTCTCTTGCCATAGAGACCTTGAATCTTCCACTTTTCCAGGAGTTTCTGGAACTATCCAAATGTTTCCAAAGATCTATAGGTCATTACACATTTGACCAGGTGTCCAAAGTCCACAGATCCTGAAAAGAAAGCATACATTCTCCTCTTCCAAAAGGAGTGTCTTTTTTATTCCATCTTTATTAAATTGGGTATTTCTTATTTACATTTCAAATGTTTTTCCCTTTCCTGGTTTGCAGGCTAACATCTCCCTAGCACCTCCCACTCTCCTTCTATAGGGGTGTTCCTCCCCTGATCCAACCCCACATTCTGCCCTTTCCCAACAATCCCATTCACTGGGGAGTTCAGTCTTGGCAGGACCAGAGACTTCCCCTTCCACTGGTGCAGGACTCCCAGCTGCCGAGATGGTTCATTTCTGAGCATGTGCACACACGTGTGCTGATGAGCCCGCAAACCCTCTATTCCTCTGGGAGAACGTTGCCCTAGAGATATAACAGCCAGAATATAGGCATTGAGGCCATGGCAGCCAGAGAGTTCTGCAGAGGCTGACAGTCTCCACTGCCCCTTCTGTGACAAATAGTGTTGAATGTCTGGGAATTCTGAATTGGATTTTGTTGTATCAACTGACTTGTTAGCAGAAATGTGAGAGAATCAGTAAACCACACAGAGGTAGCTCATTTCTCACAGGTTACAGTCATGGCACTTGTGCTTGCCCAGATGCCCTTTTATGGTGTGGATGTGTTTCTCTTCCTCTCCAAGCAGGCTTCGGTGCAGGGAAAAATCCCATTATCTCTTTCTCCATAAAAGGATATTCAGCTCTGGTTTGAAAGTCAAACCAACAGTCATGTGCCATGGAACAACAATGAGGACAGATTCTTTTACGTATGAAAATGTATTCTGAGTGATACTTTGGATTTATAATTGTAAGATTATTACCAGCAGGTAATAAATTAAGATTTAAATATCGTGCTCCATTTAAATGGCAGTTAAGCTTTGGCTGGATCAGGAATCAGCACATTGTTGGGTAAATACTAATCGGGCTGTGATGACATCCCGTAATTAGTTAGGGCTTGTGGGGGAAATAAGATTTCCTTTGCTGCCTGCCAATAGCACAAGGCAACATTGAGGCTTCAGGGAGAACGCTCTCAGTGTCAGAAAGGAGTAGAGGATTGAAGCAGTTCTCCCAGCTCCGGGTGAGAGTCTAATTCTAGACCTGGGTACTTAGATCAACAGTTAGATCTAACTGCAGACAAACAACAGGATGGAGTTCAGGCTGATTAGGCACACAAAGTCATTAGATGGATCAATGAAAAGTAAGCATTTCTTTTCCTGGGCAGAAAAATCAGCACTAGAGCTGCGCGTGCGTGGTGGCAGGCTCGTGTCTCTACAGGTGCTCTCTGAGCCACCTGCAGGTGTAGGATGGTATACAGTCTTTGTCCCAAGTCTACAGGTAACCGGTACACATCCTGTCTCCGGGCTAGAAGGAAATGAAGTTCAGAGATGTCTTTGTTCAGGTCCACACAGCAAAAGGCAGGGCAGAGAGAGATTTCAGTCTCGGTATGTCTGACTCTTTAAGACATCCTCAGAGACACTGCTGCAAATCTCCACAACCACCAATTGATCCCAAAGCAAAAGTGATCATCAAGATATCTAAGACTTGACTTCCACTGTGCACGGAGAAAAACTTCTGTACGAGTTGAGGTCTCTTCTATGGTGCACAAGGAAAACCTTCCTCAATTCCCTCCGACCAGCTCTGTGGTGGCGGGAGAGGGAGCAGGCAGTGTCCCCCCATCTTGACAGTTGCAAGGCTGTTTCAGGCTCTGTCCCCACCTTCGGGCTTAGGGTTAGTTGAGGGTGGGGTTTTAGAGAGCCCTGCCTGTACTATCTGAGAATGAAGAACACAGGGAGGGGCTCCAGGCCACGTGCGCCCTCTAGCGCCAGTCAGAGGGACGATATCTCCATGAGATCTCACCTGGGAGACCTGCATCCACCTCTGACCTGGGCACAGACGTATCCCTCCAATTTGAAAGGCCACCTGCCCTTGGAGGTCCGTGAGCGCCTAATAGGGCTAAAGGAAGAGCGTTTAGCTGCACAAGGTCTTGGATTTGCTCTTCAGCGCTACTTAAAGAACAAAACAGGGCATTTTGACCAACCCCTTTCTTTTTACATCAAAAACGGATAAATGGAGCCTAATTGCAGTTTCTACTGATGTATTTTATCTATCCATTTCCTCCTTTCTTTCTCTCTCTCCCTCTCCTCTTTCTTTCTTTCTTCCTCTTTCTTTCTTTCTTTTTGTGTTTGTGAGAGATATGTATGTGTACTCATGTGTTTGAATGTGTATTATGCAGACATGTGTGTATGTGTGATATGATGTCATAGATTTTCATTGCTTTCCTCTCAGATTCTCCGAAGCAAGGTCTTTCAGTTAAAATCAGTCGCATTGGTATGACGAGTTCTGCTTGCCACTTTCCTCTCTGGATTCCCTAACTCTGCCTTCCCAGTTTTTAATTATAGGCAACTTCAACACCCACCCACTTTGACCCCTCCCCCCATTTATGAGGGTTTCCAAGGGAGGGGAGTTGTACGTCTCTGAGTTTCCATGGAAAGTGCTTTAATTGTGGGTCCATTTCCCTAACTTCTGTAGTGTTTGTCGAATGCTCATATTTGTATGAGAGAGTATTTTAAATTTCAAAGGAAAGATACCTAAGCCATTTCAGGCTAGGGAGCCATGGATCTTGGTGCATTTGGAATGTAAGTGGTGGTCCTCAGCCTCATCAGTGTCTCTGATGCTGAAATTGTAACCTTTTCTTTTCTTTTTCTTTTTCCTTCTTCATTTTTTTTATATCAGTGTCTATTCATTATCCACAGTGCTGGGTTGCATCAAGACAACTTCCTTTAACCATGTCATGTGCTTTCCCCTATTTGACCTTCCTTCTCATCCCCATTCCCAACCCCTGGGCTAGTTAGTCTCTTTCCTTCTCCAGGATTTGTCTGCCTTCGTGACATATGGACATATTTTTTTTTGATCTGTTAAGAACACATAAAGATTCTGTAAAGAATTACAGGACTCACAAATGAGAAAAAAATTACAGTATTTGCTTTCTGGTGTCTGGTTGATTTTGGTTAATGCGGTGGTCTCTAGTTTTTCTACCAAAGACTAAATTCAATCCCTTTTGTGGCTGGATAAAATTCCATTGTGTATGTGTACCAGGACTTATTCAATGGTCTATTGATGGATGTAGAGGCAGATTCCACATCTTGGCTACTGAGAATAGTGCCACAATAAGCAAGGTGTGCAGGTATCCTCGGATGTGTTGCCTCTGAGTCCTATGTGTATGGTGGCCAAATTCTCAGGCTGACTGCCATTCACCGACTGGGTCTGAGCCTAAGCTGTGTGCTCTCTCTTTGGATGGAGGCTTTCCATGAGATGACTCTGTGTGTGTGTGTGTGTGTGTGTGTGTGTGTGTGTGTGTGTGTGTGTTTGGTGAATGACTGTGCACCCTTAGATTGGGACTCTTGATCGAGTTAATGAAACTTATAACTCTCTTGGTGAGCATTGGAGATAGATGTTTACAGCACCCCATCCCTCTATCCCTTCTTACACCTCTGCTTCCTACTGCTCCTTTTCCCTTCCCCTTCTTCCTCCACTCCCCCTTTCAAGAGAGTGTCTTACTATATAGCCTAGGCTGGCCTCATGCTTGCAATGGTTCCCCTGCCTCAGCCTTCCAAATACCAAGAAGTTCTTTCCTTGGAGGAAGAGAAAGAATTTCAGAGGTGCAGTTGTGGGCATGGGTTGCCAGGAGTGGAGTAGACACCAGACTGTCTGACTTTGTACAAGGAAACTAGGACCATAGCAGATAGAATTGTGGACAGTGAGGTTGGGCACAGTGCCCACTCCATGTCCCCCACACCTAGAATCAGATCACTGGCAAGTAATGTTTTCTAAGGCATCAAGTCATTTCAGTGCTTGGATAGAACATGGCATAGGGATCCTTGGAAACATGTAAAGCAAAAATATTACCTACAATTTCTACTATAGTAGAAGAAAGGGCACCCAGATTGTGTGTGTGTGTGTGTGTGTGTGTGTGTGTGTGTGTGTTCATGTGTTGGGTCCTAGCAGGAAACAGGGTGTATAGCTGGATTTCAAGATTCTCTGATATTTGTTTATTTTCCTGAGCTTCTGGGTAGAGATATGGCTGTGTGGGTCCGTTTGGTAACTGATCTTTTAAATAGAGAAGGGCTTACATTGGGAGGGCCCATCCCAAGCAAAATGGACAAATACCACATGGTTTTCCTCATTTTGTGGGCTCTAAAATTCTTTAAATATTCATTTTGCTCATAGGAAATTGGAGAAGCATGTCTGGGGCTGGAAGGGGGTTGAATAGACCTTGCTAGATTCAGAGGAAGAGGTGCTGCTCCTTTGTTTGCCAGCAGACTAGCCAGGACATCATCAAGTGAACAGGCAAATCATGTTGTCATAACTTGGGGGAACCATGGTGAATTAGGATGAAAAGCATCTCCTCTGTCTCAAGACAGATTCCCCAGGGCCTCTGGGCCATCTCAGACACTGACTAACAAAGGCATCAATATCAGAGCTGAGAGATCCACATGTGAAACTAATCACATTCCTCATTTTCCCGTCTGGAAGAAACAGATCAATTACAGTCAGGACCAGCTTAGGCACAGCCTAAGTTCCAGCTGCCTTTCCCAGCACACAACCACCCTTGTTAGTGAAGGTGATCTGGAACTGATGAGTGGGCTGCATTCTTGGGTTATGGTTATTCTAAGATAACCACTATAGGAAACATCTGTTGCTGGACATAGCACCGTAGTCATGGCCATGCCTGGTTGGTTTCTATTAATATCATTCATGAATCACAGGCTTCAGTGGATGGAGGGGTGAAAGGGTTTGTGGCTGTGGGACAACTTCACTACTGTGGACTTGGCAGGACTGGTCTACCCTGGAATTTCTCCAGTATTCTCCCATTATGTGCTTTCCCATCAAGGTGTTAAATAAGAAAGAGAATGGGTCCAGGTGGTATCCAGGAGACCGTGGCTCTGACATTATGGAAACATCGTGATATCAGGCTGAATTAGCACACACTCGAAGTTCTCATGCTCTTCTTCAAGCCAGTGGCCTCTTCACTGAGCCCCATGATTATTGATTACTGAGTGAATGTAAGACTGAAAGGGGGTGGCGCTACAGTATTGCCCTGTACATGGCAGCCGGATGTCTTCCTGTTGGCAGAACACACATCGGTATGACTGCAACTCCTGACAGAGTGCCCAGGGCTGAGAATTTAAATTATGATCCTTGAATACCTAACATAATGAGCCATCTCCCAGCCCCTGGTGTTTTGACTGATGAGTCTGCAAGTTGCATATTTAATATGTAAGGAATGGGAACCATGAGGAATGGGAAAAAGAGAGTGTTTGCCTCCTCTGCCCACCCTCTCTGTTCGCAAGGAGGTTGTGGCAATGGCAGGGTGCCCTCATCTTCTCATGGAACTGGACTTAGTGAATGTTCTCAGGACCTTGGAGAGGGCCAGAGAAGCTGCTTTGTTCTGCAGGATGTTTCTGACTCTTGAAGGTTCTGGATGAATTCCAGGTGAATGGATACCTTTACCTCACAGAGAGGGAAATCAAGAGGCTCCATTATTGCACCAGCATCTGGAGTCTGTGGGACCTGTGGGGAGGACTCTGTCCTTTGTCAGCAGTGGTGGGGACACTGGAATCTGCAGTCACATCCTGAGAAGTTCCTGTCTCACTCAGAGACCTCCATTCAGGTAAAGCTGGATCCCCTACTAAACCACAGGGGGAAATTAGTGAGTTTATTACACAGAGAAGGGGACTGTCACTATTTCTGATTTGAACATGGGCATTTAGAGAGAGCTGTATAAACAATTCTTTGGCTTTTCAGGCACCATTGTTCAAAAGAAATAATTTACAGCAAGGTTAAAGGACAAAGTGAAGTTAAAAATTAAGTAAAATATAGTGATTGAATATACTTGTTTTTATTTAAATTTTCTTTTTTATTTGTTTTGTTATTTTATATGTACTTGCACCTTTGTGTGTGTACTATATGAATATGATACGCTTAGAGATCAGAAGAGGATGTCTGATCCATTCGAACTGGACTCATGGATGGTTGTCATCTGCCACGTGGGTGCTGGGAATGGAACTCGGGTCCTCTGCAAGAGCAGCCATTGCTCTTTAGGACTGACTCGTCTCTCTAGCCCATCACTTGTTTCTATTCGGTGATTTTCTTTTTGTAAATAAAGTTCCAAGATGGTTTTATGAGTTACATCGTTTGGATCTAAGAATGAAAGTGGATTAGTAACCGCGTGAAACCACAGGCAATACACTTCCTGACCCTCAGTAAGGACAGTTTCATTTGTGTGTGTGTGTGCACACACACTCATGCACGGGCATGCATATTGTTTGCAGATTCCCTTGGAGGCCAGAAGAGGACTTCAGGTTCCCGGGAGCTGATTTACAGGCAGCTGTGAGTTGCTTAAGTGGATCCTAGTAATAAAATTTGGGTTCCCTGCGAGTTTGGAACATGCTCTTAAATGATGGACTATCTCTTCAGGCACATGTGTTTCTCAGCCTCGATTGAGATTTCTTTAGGAAAATGTGCACAATCTCTGCAGGCAGCCTTGGCTAGGTTGGTTGCATTGATGTTTCTGATGCTCAGCCATCAGGAGACAAAGGCTAGAGACCAGAAGGTAGCTTCTCTCCATTTTAGCATCACCCTTAACTCTCCAATTCCTCTAACCTGTCTTGTTCGAACCACAGACACAATGGTGCTTCCTCCAGGACTCTGGCGGTGTATTCTTGTCTGTTGAGCAAGGACATGAGGCTATGAATAAAGGTCAGCGTGACTCAGTGCCTTGGGCTTTACTATTTATGAAATGGATTGCCAGGAATTAGGGCCGGGGCTGGTCAGGTGTGCAAATTAGAGACAGCCACAAACTCTCTTGAGTTGAGCCTCTTTTTGAACCTTAGAGGCTCTCTGGGGAGCACATAACCAACCAGACCACCTATTCCCCTGAAAGAATGGATGAACACAGACTTTGGGCCCGAGATACTTCTGCAAGCTGTGAGACAGTGGAGTCAAACTGCTGTCGGGTCCTCAGCTTCCCAGCTTCTGTCACATGCAGCTCTACAGTTTTACATCAAAAACTGGAGGGTAAGAGAGCTGGGAGCTCATTATCATGGGTGTCTGGGAAAGTTAGGGGCGAGTTCTACATTAATTAAACCTCATTTGAATAATGACCACATGCTATTTATTTCCTTGGAGAGCTACTCTGAGGGAAGCAGAGAGGCTTCTACTAGAGGAAACCTGGTGGCCCGTGGACCAGACGCCCAGGACTTGGGGGAGGTAGGGGGAGGCAAAGGTGCTATTTTAAAATCACTGTTATTGAAGGAAACACCCATAACTGGAACACTGTGGGGCAGTTTGTCAGCTGTTTCTGTGAGAAAAGGCCTGGGGTCAGCCAAAGTCTTCTCCAGTCCTTTCAATGCTGCTCTCTGCTGTACATAGGAGATGGTCTAAAATCTGCCCATGTTATCTCCCCAAATCATGTGTTCTACTTCATCTGTTATGGGGCTGAGCAGAATGGTGGTGAACTTGGGATCTTTAGCCACCTTAGTGGTCATGAGGGGAACTCCACAGGAAGAGAGGTGTTCTCACACCAAACACCCAGATCTGCCTGATCTTGACCTGGGTGCTTAAAAATGATGTCATCTCTGCACCAAAAAGCAATGGTTCGTCTGTACATATGGATATTTAAATATGAACAGGGCTCATGATCTAGTCTATGTAAAACAAGCATCCTATGTGCTTTTTCTCTGTGATTTTTTTTTTTTTTTGCAATTGGCTGAGCAGAGTGACTTCCTCTCTCATGTGGTACAGGAAGAAACCAGCCAGATTCCTTCAGCCCTGTAATTAAATCACATTCCTTCATGCCTTTGGCTGCACCCAGAAATCTTCATTCCAGGAACTACTGGCCCATCAGTCTAGGATAGAGTTCAGAGCCATAAACAAAGAAAAGAAGGCTCATGCCTGATTCTGTTGAGTGTGTGGCTCAAGAATTCACACATGCCGGCACTTACAAGATTGCATACTGGAGCTCCACACACTTAACATTATGATATTGCAGAGGAAGGGAGGGACTGTGCACACATGCCATTTTCATACTTCAGGGTGATAAAGGATTTCATGTTCTTGGGGTTTTAGAGCCACCAAGACCCAATGAATGTTCTTCATGCAAACATCATGAGTCTTTAAGCAAGACTTTAAAACAAGGGTGCAATTATCATATATGTAAAGAGACCCTGTGGTGGTTGGAAAGTGCACTGCCCAGGAAATGGCAGAATTGGAGGTTGGCCTTCTTGGAGGAGGGGTCTCCCTGTGGGGGTGAGTTCTTTAAATCCATCTCCCAGCCATGTGGGAGATAGTCTGCTCCTGGCTTCTTTTCGATAATGATGTAGAACTCTCAGCTCCTTCTCCAGCACCATGTCTGTCTGCACACTGCCATGCCCTCTGCCTGTTGATAATGGACTGACCCTCTAAACCTGTAATCCAGCCCCGATTACATGTTGTCCTTGGTCATGGTGTCTCTTCTCAACAGTGGAAACCTAACTAAGATGCCAGACTGAATAGTTCATGGGATTGCTCAAATGTCCTTGTCCCCATCATTCTTTTATCTTCTGCAATGGCCCAACCCAATCTGTATCCAGTCCAGGGTGGTCCTCCAGTCTTGGTTTCACTGTACTCACCTATACAAGGCACTTTCCTTCAGAGTCTCCTACTGTCTACAATACCACCAGCCATGGCATCCTTTTCATTGAAGGGTGAAGTCTATTCCCTTGGATGGTCACCAAGTCTCCCATGTGGTTTTATAGAATAGCAAAGCATCTACGGGGACAGGACACAGATTCTGGGGCTTAGAGATTCGGCTCAGCCATGAAGAACACTTGTTACTATTGAAGAGTACCCAGGTTCTATTCCCAGCATCCATATGATGGCTCACAGTTGAACTGCTGGCCAGTATCAGAAATTCTAATGCCTTATCTTGTCATCTTCAGACATCAGGCAGGCACTTGGTGCACACAGTTCCATGTAGACAGAACATTCACACATTTGATAACATAAACACGTCTGATTTTTAAAAGGTTTGAGCTTTGGACTATGGTCATGGGTGATGCTGAGCATGGATCCCAACAGCTCTCTTTTAAGGGGAGGAGGGACACCAGAAGTTTGGAACCCGGTGGCTGTAGGTGAGGGAGCACCGTATGGTTATGTCAGTATAATGCGTCCTGGTTTGGTAGTGCTCATCTCATGACTCTGATGGTGCCCATGAGGCAGAGTTCTCATCACTGACCTTGGCAACTGTCAGCACTGTGGGAAGGTGGCAGGTAAATGACTATGTCTTTCTTCAAATACAATGAAAGAGGTTCTTTTCCCCTTGTTTTCTATCATCATAGAGTTCTAAAAACCACTGTGGTCCAGAAGAACTTAATTTGAAAGTCATTACAATGGAGATGGGGGGGTGTGAGCTGATAGTTCATTAAGGAAATATTTGATGAGTCAAGAAAAAAGTGCCAGAGTTAATATTATAAAAAGGATTAATGAGCCGGGTGGCTCCAAATATTCATAAAAGTAAATAACAACACAAAACACAGGCCCTCCTCTCTGTTGGCCTGACAGGCTTCTGACAGTGTATCCTGATTTGTTTGTTTTAAATGGTTGAGGCTCTAGGCTTGCCCACATGGCCGATGTTGTCTCTCATCTGAACTTGACATGATAACTTTATGTTTTTGTGTAAACACATTCCTAATGCCTTAATCGCTTTAGCTGATGTGGGCTCGGTGTTTGCCAGCCAGTTAGGGATGAAGAGGCTTAATGTATTTCTTCTTTAAAAACAATAACAAAAACAACAACAACAGCAGCAGCAACAATAAAACCTCAAAAGAAAGAAACAAAAAAACAAGTTTGCTTTTTTTTTTTTTTTTTAAACCTCAACAACTTCATAATCACCAGAAAAGTAAACTGGAATTTATGTTGTCTGGTGGGTACTTGTTCCTCTCTCTAGAGCACTATTGTATTAGGGTTTCCAGAGAAACAGAAATGGCAGAATGAATACACATTGTCTTAGTTAGATTTCTATAGATGTGAACAGACACCGTAGGCAAGGTATCTCTTTTTTATTTTAAGGCTTGTTTTATTTTAATGACTGATCATGTGAGGCCACAGTGAGGTCACTATGCACAGACATGAAGGAAGCTTTATTTTTTGGTCTCTTCCTCCTTGGACAGAGTCTTGATGATCTCCTCCTTCTTGGCCTGGGGGTGCTCCTCCCCCACGTTTTTGTGCTTCCTTGGTCTTAGACCTGCGAGCCTCTGCCTGGTCAGCCTGTAGATTCTTCCATGCCTTGTCTGCTTTCGGTTTGAGGATCTGCTCCATAAGAATCCATTGGTTTTTTAATACATTCCGTTTAACCTTTAGGTACAGGCTGTGATATATATGGCGATCAATCTTCTTAGATTCTCAGTATCTTCTGAGAAGCCGGTGCAGGATCCTCATCCTTCTCAACCAGGTCACCCTCTCAGGCACCCATGTGTTGGCAGTACTCGTTCCATTCCCTATAACCATATGCCTGCCCTTCAAGGTGTGTTTCTCTCAGCGAGTCTGAGAATGGACAGTTACAGGCTTCCAGATGATCAGGCCATCTTCAATCAGCTTCCTGATCAGCTAGCAGGAGTTGGCATTGGCGATTTTATTGGTCGCATTGGGGTCCAACTGGACCTTCTTTTTACCACAGTGGAGGACACTAGAGGCAAGGCTCTTCTGTAGCCTGAGCCTGCTCATAGCTGCAGACACAGAAGCCAAGGTAATTCTTATAAAGGACAAGATTCCTTTGCAGCTGGCTAACAGTTTCAGTGGTACAGTCCATTATCATCATGGCAGGAATCATGGGAGCATCCAGGCAGAGTTGGTGCTCTAGGAGCCCAAAGTTCTTGATGCACAGGCAGCAAAAAGAGATTGCCTGTACCACTGAGCATAGTTTGAGTATATACAAATCTCAATGCAAAGCCACCACAGTGGCACACTTCCTCCAACAAGGCCACACTCACTCCAACAAGGCCAGACCCACTCCACCAATGCCACACCTACTCCAACAAGGCCACACATACACCAACAAGGTCACAACTACTCCAACAAGGCCACACCTCCTAATAGTATCACTCCTCGTGGGTCAAGCTTTCAAACACATGAATCTATGGTGGCCCACACCTATTCAAACCACCAAACACATCAAAAGGTAATTTGGCTTAAAGGACGCTGGATAATCTAACAATGGCTGTCTCATACAAGGGAATTGAGAAAACCATTGGCTGCTCCGTCTATGATGATTGATGCCTCAGCCATCTTAACCTGGTGCTGAAGGCACGTGAGTTTCCTGGAGGAGTTTGCCTTCAGTCTACAATGAGATATCAGAGAAGGTGGTTAGAATATTAGCAAAGGAATGCAGCAGCCACAGGAGAGATGAACTTGCCAGTGAGAGTGAAAGCAGGCAGACAAAAATCAAAGCCTCCTTCTTTCACATTCTTAAATCTGGGTTGCCACCAGAAGGCCACACCTACACTTAGAGCAAATCTTCCTGATTCAAATATCCTGATCAAGAAAATCCCTCATAAGAGTGCCCAGATGCATGCATTTTAATTGAATTCAGAGCGACTCAAGTCAGCAACCAAGATTAGATATCAAGTCTGCCAACTCTCTCATACAATTTATTTTTCTTGCTTCCTTTATATTTTGGGCCCTAGAATAACCAAGCCGTGCCACTCATATAGCTTAGCCTTGAAGCATTCATCTGCATTCTGTTCTCACTAGAAATCAAGAAGCACATTATAATATCTCCACTCACCTGGCTGATCCCTGCCTCACCCAGGAACTAGTCAGCTTGCTGTCACTCCAGTCTCAGAGACTGGATTGTTGATAATGAGGCTTCAAGTCCAAGATCAGAGCCCTGGCAAATTTACTGAAGCCTGCTACCTGGCTTGTAGATGGTGCATTCTGCCTATATTTTCCTGGGTGAGAAGGTCCAGCAAGCTCTCTGGGGGTTCTTTTTAAACATAAGTGCACCAATAACACAGGGGAGGAGTCTATCTTTATGACTGAAGTCACACCCTCCAAATTGTTGCTTCCCAATGATGTCATCTTTGGTAATATCTTCCTAGGCGTGGTGTAGGGGAGACATTTAGATCACAGCAACCTCTACCGATGGAGATGGCTCTCCTCCAGCTTGCACTGGCATCGTCAGGCTTCTGTGTGGAGGCAGCACAGGCAACCTAAGTCCCAAGCATGTCCCTGTTATGTCTCTTTGGCCCTAAAGTCCCCTGTACCATGACCTTCAACATGTAACAGCTGCCCTTGTGTGCACCAGAGCTCAGCTTCCCTGATGTCAGGCAACTGGGATCTACCTCTATCTCCTTTTAAAACCATTTTTTAGCTAAAGTATATGGGTCAGTATGTAAACTACTTGTTGTACATACATGGAGACCTGAGCTTGGATCCCCAGAGCCAACTTACAAGTCTAAAGTTGTAGCATCCACTCTGACACCAGAATAAGGGAGACATAGTCTTGGGGACCTCTGAAGTTCACTGCCCACCCCAGAGTCAATGTTTTACTTAGGGTTATAATAATATGAAGGCACACCGTAACCAAGGTTATTCTTATAAATACAACATTTAATTGGGGTTGGGTTACAGTTTCAGAGGTTCAGTCCATTACCATCAAGGTGTGAACATGGCAGCATCCAGGCAGGCTTAGTGAAGGAGGAGCTGAGAGTTCTACATCTTCATCTGAAGGCTGTTAGGAGAATACTGGCTTTCCGGTAGCTAGGATGAGAGTCTTAAAGCCCACACCCACAGTAACACTCACTCCAACAAGACCACATCCACTCCAACAGGGCCATACCCTCTAAAGTTGCCTCTCCCTGGGCTGAACATACACGGACACACGCACACGTAGGGACACAGGCACGCATGCACACAAACCATCACAGGCATCAGTTCCCAGATCCCAGTGATAAAAGCCTACCTCAAAAACCAAGACAGGCACTGGCAAGATAGCTCAGCATGCAAGGGCACTTGCCACCAAGCCTGAGGATCTGAGTTCTATCCCCAAGACTCACCAGGTGGAAGATGGGACTGAATCCTACAACATGTCCCTTGGTCTCTACATATGTGTTGTAGCATGTATGTGTCTCCCCCAACTACGAAAAATTATTTCATAGAGGAATGACACCCAAAATTGTCCTCTGACCTCTACATGCATGCACATACACAAATCATGAGTGTACACACACACACACACACACACACACACACACACACACACACACACCACTTGTCTTGGAGACTAGTCTCATGTAGATGTTTTTCAAGATAATACTGTTCTTAGTCCAATTCTTGTCCTATTGTCCAAAGAGAGAGACATCTCTAATACAGCCGGGTATGCACAAGGTTTCCCATCTAACGAAATAGGAAACGGGAATGTTATATTTCCCAATTTCAGGATGGAAATCAATGCATTCTGCTCCGTGACCTTGCACGTTCCTGCTTATCTTCAGAAGTGATAGTCAGACATTGTTGTCACTTGGTCAATTGGAAGTGCCAATATGACATTGGGGGGTGGGACAGGGATGAGAGACAATCTGGCACTGGTCTATGCACAAACCCACAGTTGTAGGGAGCCGTTCCCTGCTTCATTTGTCATAGTAGGGACAGCATCAGAGGGAAAGTGGCTTATGCCTCTTAAATAAGAAACAAGCTTATGCAGTTTCATAGGATGTAAGCTGACACAAGCTTGGGTTTCTGTTGACTTTTGTCTTGAGTGAGTGAAGACACAGTTTTCAGCTTTCCCTAATAGGCTCTGGGTTGTCCTGAAGGTTTTAAAAGCTGTCACATGTTTCATTTTAACATTTTCATCTCAATGCTCTGAATTCCCAATCTTCGTGTGTAATGCCCTTTGGTGCTTATATCACTCTGGTCAGGCCATTGGTCCTAATAGTTACTTAAGGTTTCCTTTTCAAACACACTGCTTCGGATGAGGGAGACAGATGGGGTGGAGCCTGAGGAACTGGACACACGGTAAAAAACTAAGCATGGGTATAAGTTCTTGTACCAAGAGTTGGAGAATTCCTGGGATTTACTGCCAGCCCTCCTGACCTATAGTGGTGAGATTGAGGACACAGAGAGACACTGGGTCAACAACAAGGTAAATTGGTCCACTGACCTGCATGTCACACATATGAGCACGACACGCATAGCACATATGCATATATGCATACACACAAATGGGAAAATATGTTATTAAACATCCATGCATGTAACGATATTTCCTCAGAAAACCCCCATTGCACTTTCTTTAAAGAGGAGATAGTTGCAAAAACAGATGCAAGGGAAAAGAAGTTGTAATGGAAACGAGTTGGACACCCCTTCATTATATGGGGATTCATGTAGACGTAGATTTTTTTTTCAAACCTACTTTAATAAGGGTTCTCAAATGCTTAGAGCCCCCTTCTAGCCCACTGTCCAAAGGTAGGGGAGAAAAGATGATACATAGGGCAAGTGGAAGTGGACCTGTTTAGAAGTAGTTCTTTGGGGCAAATCCAGTCTGACCTGTCAGGTCACCGGCAGTCCAGTCCAGTAGTGTCAGGATACCAATAGTCCAGGTGAAAAAAAAAATGCCACCTAAAACAGAACAGCACTGGTAGCACAATCTTGCAGAAACAGTCAGGCCTCCATCAAACTGGCACTAGTCAGCATGAGTAACCAAAACCAGCTGGAATACCAGGAATGCTTTGCCACACCTTCAATAAAGTGAAGGTCAGTGAGAATCAAGACCAAGGAGGGATTGCAGGCAAACAATGCAAGCACCTCATCAGTGTCTACTGAGTCATATTCATAATCTCTCCCAATATCACGTGACTCGCCTTAACGAAACCCCACATTAGTGTGCATCACAGGACAACCATAAATTTCCACTTCCACTTCAGACACCAGAATGTGAGGAACCAGAGAAAGACTGAGACATATGGAACAAACAAGGATATCCTATTGAATTGTAACATGTCCCCAAATGACTGGGAAGGTAAGATACCTCTTTTCCGAGCTGCTAAATTTCATTTAAATCACAGTGGCATCCAACTGGCCGGTTTCCTAAAATTGTCTCTGTTTTTACCTGATACACACGCTTTATAATTTGTGGCTGATGATGGACCTTCATTCAATAGCTCTAGTCTTCCTTTTGCTACAATGTAAGTTCTCCTTTCTTTCACATTCAACCCCTAACACTAGATAGGAGAGAAAAGAGGAGAGAGGGAAAGGGTTTCTATTACCATTAGATGACCTCCTGTTGATTAGGGGCATGGAGTTCCTTGGGGGGCAATTTTGATCTTCATTGTCAAGATGTTTAGTTTCTTCTTTGGGCATGACTATTTAACAAACTGCAACCAACAGCAGCCGACCTATGGGGTTCTAGCATTTATATGTTCTCTGAAAAGTCTCCAGCATTCCAAATGTTACACATTTGCAAAATCTATCTGCTACTGGCAAAATCACGCCCCTGGTAGAACACAAGGCAAATCATAATCAGCCACTGTTGATAATCGGAAGCAACCCCATGCCCCACAGCCTGGATTAAAACAAAAACATAGTCTTATAATATTTCTATCTTTTTAAATACACCAAAATTCTCACTGCAATTGGCCAGTTTCATTTGGACATTAGTATTACTGACTTTCTATCCTTTAATCCACTGAGGGCATCCTGATTAGTTTCAATCAGTCATTATAGCTATATTTTTCTCGGTAGAACCCAGGGAAAAACATGAAATTCTTGTTTCTAAAGCACACACCTCAAGTGATCATTATAACAACCTCCCAGTCACTTATCTGATGTGTAAGTCTAGGGAGCTTTTTGAAGATCTGAGTGTACCTCTAGGTCCCAGATCTCAGCCCCAACAGCAAGTATGCGGCTGATGAGGGCTAAGAATTGACGGCTGTCAGGGTGGTCAGCAGCACGAAGTATGGTCCTTTCTAGCGAGGCTTGAGTTTCTAGACTCCGTATCATTGTATGTAGCTACAGTCTCCGACCTGGAATGGATGAGATATCTCGGGGATTCCCGTGGCATAGGCTGCTGTCAGCTGTAAGCAGATTTCTTTCTGTATCACCTGTAGGTATTTTAGCCTGGCACATAAATCATTATTACTATGACATGTTGGTTCACTAACACCATCTAATACAGTCTGAGGTTCTAAGGCCCCTTATAAGATCTCAAAGGGGGTAAAGCTGAATGTGGAAGGGTTATTTCTTGGTCTGAAGAGAGCAAGAGGGAAGGAGTGTCACCCAGTCTGCGCCAGTCTCCAATGTCAATTTGAACAGGGTCTCTGTTAGTGTCTTATTTATTTATTCTACCTGTCCTGAACTTTGAGGTCTGTAAATATAATGAAATTTTCAATCAACCTCTAAATACTTGGCCACACCTTGGCTTACCTTGGTAACGAAAGTAGGGCCATTGTCTGAGTAGATTACCTTGGGCATTCTAAATCGGAGGAAAGATTTCTTCCAGTATCTTCATGAAGATTGTAGAGGCCGTCTCTTGTTTGGTGAGGAAAGTTTTTTTCTATTACTGGAAAGGAATCTACAAGCACTAGGAGACACTTGTGATCATATTTTCCTGTTTTTATCTCAGTGAAGTTCACTTTGACTTTTTCCTAAACTCTCTAGGTCTCTTTGTCCTGTTTTCTTGTTAAGCATTTATTTACTGACATATCTTTCTCTGAGGAATATAGATTTTTTTTCTCAAGTGTGTCATTGTCTTTTTTTTTTCTCTTCTTTTAAGCAATTTGGGCCTTTTCTTCTGTTGTACATTTTAAGTGAGGCCATCCCTTACTCCAATCCCAGTTCCCAGTTGCTGTCTCTTGTAGGCCTTTAACCAGGATAGGATCCTGCATAGCCATTTTCCAAGCCACTTTATCTGCTTTGTTACTGTCCCATGCCACTGAATTTCTTCCTTCTGATATCCTGAGCAATGAATAGTACTCACTGTTGTTGGCTTCATCAGGGCATCCAAGGGATGGTAAATGCATCTGCAGTGCTGATGTGCTGGGGGGTAGAAGTTCAGCCATCCCAGATGACATTGTGTTTGTTGCCCACCATGGCAGCACCCACTTATCTCTGACCTTCATGAAGAGGATTGTTCCTGTCTGTGGACATGGTCCTTGGCTTTAAGCAGGGGTGAATAAGCCAGTCACAGAGGTCTTTCCTCCACCCATGGGCTTCTGCCAGTGCTTGACACTTGGTCTGTAGTGGCTCCAGGTCAGGATTGGGCAGCAAGGTGACAAGATTGCCCCCAACAGGTGGAGAATCTAGTCCATGTCAGCTGATCAGTGATCCCATCCTCTGGGACATTTCATTTAATGGCAAAACATCAGCCACTCTACGACAGTTTAAGTCCTGGATTGGGTGATAATTGTCAGAGCCCAGTTGGCAGGAATGATGTTTTCCAGGCAGAACGGCACTAAGCCACACACACATCTCCCAGCATCAGGTACTGGTGCACTGAGACAGTTCTTAAGCTCCACATACACAGTCTGTAGATATGCAAACTCATGGCCTCACCCAGCCATTTTAGTCCATGCAAGCCATTTTTGAGAGCAATCTTCTCATGAGCAAGGGATAGGGGCAGTCAGGGATGACCATGAACTAGTGGGTGGGGTACCTGGCCCACACCAAGGTACACTGTTCTTCAGGCAGTCCATAAGGATTGTTTGTTGCCAGTAGCCCTTGCACTTACGGACTTTGGATATTGGCCCACTGGAAGGGGCATAGGAGCACAGAGCATGGGGTCCTGTTTCCACACTTCCCTTCTATCTCTATACATAGCCAGCACTCTAGGACCAAGAAGCTCTCCAGTGGCCCCTCTTGTTCTTTCTTGGGCAGTCCCTGACCCAGTGTACTTTTTCTTCATATTAGGCACACTGATCTTTATCCAGGTATTCTCTTCTGTTGCCAGGTACTATCTTCCTAGATTCGCTAACTACTGTGGCCAGTGTATGTTCCTCTCTTGTCTCTTTTCTTCCCTAGCTTCCTGTTCTTTTTACCTTCTTTCCTCTTTCTCTTCCTCAGTCTCTCTGTCTGTATCTTCTTCTACAGCTATTAGTTGCTGTCCACTTTTGTGCACCGACCCTGAATCATATATCAACCTTATTTTCTCTGCAACTTACAACAACTCTCTCAGTGACTTAGCTTAACCCTTCAAGTTTCTGTAACTTTTTCTTTATATCTTTTTCTTACTTTAGCCAAATTGGTGGGGCATTTTCTAGCCCCTCGGAGACCCACCCTTGGAGCCTGGCGGCAGACCCGCAGCACTCCCTACCTTCAGGGGTATTCAAGTAAACAGTCAGGAGTGATGGTCTTCCATCGGTGTCTGGAACATTCTTTCTGGCTTCTAGTAGGAATCCGTCTTTCCTCAGTGGTAAAGAAGACCTGTGACAGTTACTAACAAGCATTTCAGATGGGATGGTGAGAAAACAAGGGTGTCTTGAGAATAGAGGTCTACTGAAGAGGGCAAACAGCTTTTAGTCACACAGCTAAACCAGGGGGCCTTCTTGGGAAAAAATGGCCATTGTAGAAATAAGCACAAACATTGTTCCTGTGAAACAGAAAGGAAAGCAGAGAGGCAGCTGATCTGCTATCGACTATCTCTCTGTACTTAGATTTTACTTAAGAAATACTTCCCTTCAGTGTCAGCTCAGTGTGTCTGTCTCTCAATAAACCCAGCCTCTGAAGGACACTAGGCTTCTAGTAAGAACTAATAACAAAACGATGAAGAGAGGGTTAGAACCTGGGTGTTAGATACTAAGTGGCTGACAAAAGAATTGTAAACAGTTTACCTGGGGCTATCAGGACTGTAGTAGTAGTCCTTTACCAAGCTGTATCACTGGTTTAAAGGCCCATGGAAAAGAAAACATTAATCATGACCTTAGCCACAGCCAAAGCCTGAATTCTAAATTTTGACTGGCAAAACAAAGTTCTTCACAGTTTGTTGTAGATACTTTGAAACTATTTTACGGGCTTCTATGCCCCCCCCCAACCTGGAGCTTTTTGACCACAGGGGCAGGAACTGGCTGCTGTGGCGATAGGATCAAAGGCACTCTCCATGTCAATGATGACTAACAGGGAAGGTTACTTAATGTTGGAGATCAACTCCTCTCAGGAGTAGGGCCAGCAGATAAGGCAGGATCCTTTCAAGAACTTCTCTTAATGAACACTCCTCCTTTTGTTAGCAAGTGTTGAAGGTCTGGCCACTGACGGCATCAACTGGAATTATTTATTTATTTTTTCCAGGGACAAAAGTCTCATAATACAACCACTAACTCTACTCTATCTTTGTTGTCAAAGCGTCAACCCCAGCCGGCCTCCTTACCTTGAAACTCCTCTTACGCTGACTTGGCCAGACCTGCACTGCTGCCCACGCACAGCCTGTAGCTTGCCAGCAGGCCTGCATGCTTGCCACCCTCAGCCCCTACATTTACCTAATCTGTGCTGTCCCTTCCTTAGAAGCTGTGAATGTTTAAGCAACAGGGAGTATTTTTCTTCAGGATCTAAGGTAAAGCTTTCAGGTTCTTGTTAATGCCTGCTTCAGATGGATCACTCGCTAACCTGGAGTCCTTCATACACAACGGTTAAGAGCAGCTGGGCTGGCCAATGGGGTGTTAAGAGAGGGGCAGCTCTCCTTGGGGAGGAGGCTCAAGAGAGAAAGATAAAACTCCCCAGGAGAAAACAATTTCTCTCAAGCAAATTATTTTTAACTTTTAAGTTAAGCACCAAGAGGACCAAGTAAAACTCCTGGACAAACAAACAGTTTCATTATTTCAAACACAGTCGTAAGTCCAAGATTCAAACACAGTTGTCAGTCCAAGTCCAAAAACAAAACAAAAGCCAAAAAGACACTGGAAAATACCACAGAAAACAAATCAGACAAATAAGACCAAGACAAAGCATCCTATAACCAATTACCACAAATGCCTTGTACTTTCAGTACCTGGCCCAAACTGCAGCTTAACCTTAGATGCTTCTGGGATACCAAACACAGAAACAGAATGCAGACAACAGACACTAACACATCTAAGCACACTTGTCCATGCCTATACTTAAAGAGGCAGCCAAACACAACCTCCGAAGTTAAGTCACAGTCAGATCTTTTTGAATGTCATTCGCCGGGTCCTCCCGATAATATTTGGCTCTTGGAACATCTCCCAGAGCTGGGGCGTCCCCGCTTCCAATATCTAAAAAAAGAAAACAAAAAGAAAAGGGCTATTCGGAGTAGGAACCATGTACCTCCTCACAGGCGTCTGTCCGGGGCGGGAAACCCACCCGCCCAAGTACACTCAAATACGGGGTGGGAAGCCCATCCGCCCGAGTGCACTCATATTTAACCTAGACAATGTCACAATATACAGTACGTAATACTCAACACACACACACACACACACACACACACACACACACAAATACACACACCCATACACACACACACACACACACACACACACACAGCGGCTGCTTTCAACACTCACACCAACGTACCTCCAAGAGGCATTCCAGTCTCCAGGGGTCATGCTCCTATCCTGGACGAGCCCCCAATGAAAGACCCCCAAACTTGGGGAGACTCTCGCTCCAGTCTCAGGTTGGGGTACTCCCAGGAAACACGAGTAGCCAGTCTTGATGTAATCAGCAAGAGGCAGTTTTATTTACGAGATCTCGGGCTGACACGTATCCCATACAGGAGATTGAGTCAAGCCCCAAACCTCTCTAGGCAGGAGCTTATATAGGGAAAACCAGGGGTTTCGTGTGGATACACATAATTGGCTAATAAAAAGGGTGCACAGTTACTTTTGGCACGGAGTTAGATCAACAAAGCATACATGTAATCTAGCATCTCAGCAATGTGGGCAGGGCAACTCATCTCACTGCAGCAGGGGGATGACCCATCCTCAGGGAGTGAAGGAAGGGGAGGGGGTGGCTCTATATGGCCAGTGTCCTTGGGAGTTGATAGTCAGGCTGGTTAGCCTTATTTCAAATTCTCTCAGGCATGTCTGGACTTTGTTTGAGACTAACTTTATGAAATTTAACTCTTCACGCACACACCAATCATTATTCCAAAAGATGCCTCACAGATCTGTCCACAAGCAAATGCAATGGAGGCCAATCCTCAGCTGAGGTCCCCTGTAGTAAAAAAAAAAATGTTTAATAAATCACGACGCGGAGTTACTCACCTCCATGGTTTCTGTTCCTGAATGAAAGAAACAAGCCCAGCCTCTTATCTAAAGCAGCCCATAGCTGGGCAGCTGCCAACACTACATGCTGTTAGAATCCACCTCCCAGCAATAAGTCCAAGTTAGTATTTACTAATTTCTATGCTTCATCTTGACTGTTCTTGAATCCAAGGTGCAGCCCTCTGGGCCGTCATCTATTAGCCCTTTTATACAGCAGCTCTGCCCTTCTGCATGGTATTTCCCTTCCATGACAACCTCTGTCTCCCCTCCTCCACACTCCACTAAGGCATGGGGACCTCTCTGTCCTGCTTGCTCCAGAACCCAAGCCCGGGAACCCTAAATCCCGTCCCTCTCTCTCTCTCTCTCTCTCTCTCTCTCTCTCTCTCTCTCTCTCTCTCTCTCTCTCCTTCCCATCTATCGGCGGCTAGCATCTTTATTCACCAATCCGAATTAACTGTGAGCAGGTTCCCAGAAGGTAGGTGCAGACTTTCTCCTGCAAACTAATTTAGGGAACCCAATTAGTATTAGAAAACAAGGAGCTACAATCTCCTCTTCCCAGCTGTGTCTACTTGATCACTGTAGGGAGTTGATCCAGTGACTGAGGAAGACAGCTAAGGTTGACTCTGACCTCCCATGCTTATGCAACCACACACGTATGTATTCATTTATTTAATTCCAGAGCATGATATTGGCATACAAGGCAGGGAGAGTGGATCTGGGGACAAGTAGATAAAAGAGAAACAGTTATTTGTAATCACCACAGAGAGCTCCCTTCTTTCCTCTCAGAACAAAGGAGAATACAGCCAGAGTGTCCTCTGCCTAACAATGTAGGGGCTTCTCAAGGGCAAACTCCAAACCTGCAGCCTTTCCCCAAAGTCTTTGTTCCATGATGCCACAGTGTGCATTAAGTTGAAAACAAAAACAAAACAAAACAACAAAACTCCCCCAAATAAGGCTTAAAGTACCAAGAAAGGTTAAAACCATCTTTTTTAAAAAGATACACCTGTTTATTCCTGTTTGATAAATGGTGCTTCTCCAATAATTAGGATTTTTTAAAATTGGTATTAAACAAAATAGAAATAGAGTAGTAAGGATGAGAACAAGACAAGAAGTGGTTGCTTTACCTCAGGGGAAACACTAGGTAGAATCAGGCAAATTTTAATTCTGATAAAGCTCAGGTTTGACAATGCGGGCTGTATGTTATTTCATGGTTTCTCGTGAATTCATCTGAACTATGGTTTTGCATACGTGCACTGAGGCACCCTTCTGTCTTAGACCTGTGTTGTGTTTTCCATGCCTAGGGTGCCCTTCATTAAACAGACAGATACACTCAGGATTCTGTCAGGTGCTAAGCACAGGTTGGTGATAATCCCATATGGTCCTCTCTTTGGTAAGCCTGAGAGAGAATGGGTCAGGGGTCAGCTAATCATGCGGAACCTTTCATGGAAGCGTCAGCTTTATAATGTTTTATTTATTAAGAAACGGTAATTTACTTTAATTAATTAGTTAGTTCATTAATTAGTTAATTAATTATATAGTGTGTGTGTGTGAGCTTGCCACTGCACGTATGTGGACCTCAGGTCCTCAGTCCTGGCAGCAAAGGCCTTGACCTGCTGAGCATCTCACGAGCCAGGAGCAAAATGCTGACCAAAGGAGGCAGTGGGACTTGAATGAAGTGTTTTCTTTTTCTTTTCTTTCTTTTTTTTTTCAGAGATGTGGATGGAACCCAGGACCTTGTACTTGCTAGGCAAGGGCTCTACCACTGAGCCAAATCACCAACTCCAGGTGTTTTCTTTTTAATCTCTATAATTATTGCCTGAGAATTTATATAGATGCATGTAAGGCCTATTTGTTCAAATCCAGTCATTCATTCCCTCCCTTCCAATTCCCCTGTTGCAAAGTCTGTGTTACAGGAAATGTCTAGAGAAGTATGGATTTTTGGAAGCCCTGGGTCAGGTCTGAGCTGCTCACATTGGCCCTTCAGGGACACCTGGTGATTAGCAGGACCATTAGCCACTTAGTGGGTGGGAAATGCCCCAATATTTCCATTTTAAATGTCTAACTAGTCCCAGTGGGAGGCAGATGCTTATCACTTCAGAAGAGCCTTCAGTACCCATGACACCTTTCCTCAGCCCAGTGCCAAACCTAGAGGGCTCTTGTGTTTGGTGAGGATTGTCCTGGTGTGCTCAGGGACTTCTGAATTTGCTCGAGGACTCTGGGTGTTGGTGTGACTCAGACGGCACAGGGCTCCTGGCTTCTCTGGATTTCCATGAGAGTACTCCAGTCCTTTTGCAGACTTGTTTGACAGAGTGTCAGTATTGCTATTGGCATTCCCATTAGGGGCTGATGACTACTCTGGCTCATTACACTCTCACTGGAGTCTGGCCTCCAAGGTTTGCCCTTCAGACTCTTTGTCTTTACTTCAGGGAGGGAGCATACAGCAGGTCTTAGCAGAAAAGATGCTGTGCTTCTGAGTTGAGGGAGAGTGTGAATTTGGGACAACTGCAACTTTGTCTGATATTTGATGTCTGGATTTTCCTTCCATGAGATTTTTGCCCACCCCCCCAATCCCTGCTACTTCCTTTCTTTGCCCTCCCTTCCTGTCCTCCATCCTTCCCCACTTCTTATCCATTGTGAAGATCATTGCTTCATAACATCTTATTATTAGACAAAAGAGAGGCAAAGACATTTGACCTTGTAGTCATATTACTTCACAGAGGAGACAAAGATACTCAACATTCCAGGCAGAAGAGGTTGGTCCCTACTTCCCTCTGGTGCACCCCTCCCTTTCTCGGATAGTTTGAATGTTAAATACTCCTCAGAGACTGTAAACACAGAAACACAGCTCTCACCTTAAGGGACTAAGAATGATTTATTCCAGAGCCATGTAGAGTGATCATGGTCCAGGATCACAATTTTAGGTCACCCCTTATACCAGTGTGGATGCAGTTTCACGAGATTTCATAGTTTTACAGAAAAAAGAAAGTTATAATGCAAGGCAAATGCAAAATATGTTGGTGGGCACACAAGCAAGGCAGTTAAAGCAAATTGGGCGGATCTTTTCTATGTCCATACGATGCTATCTGATGACATTCTTAGCTTTTGGATTGGTTGTTTCTAGGGGTTTATTAAGTTAATAGATCCCAAAATGTTTTTTTTAAATCTATGACATAGATTAGTTTTGACAAAGAGGTAGGGAAAAAATTCTGGGGGCTAAAACTATCAGGTAACTACTCTCTGGATCAGCAACATTCCAACATCTCCTCACCACTGCAGTTCTAACCAGCCAGTCAGTTTTGCAGACAGCTTCTTCCTATAAATTCTCATTTAAAGGGCACACATGTTAAAACAGTTAGACCTCAGTTGTGGGCAACATTTTGCGAAGAGATTGTTGAACATCTCTGACACTGGGACAAGCTGGCAGCCATTGAGCCACAGAGGCAGACTGCGAGATTCATGGCCTGCCTGTCCAAGACTCCAGCCTGCTTCTCTATATCGTGGGAGCTCGTTGTACAGTGGCAGCCTCTTTTTTCTTCTGTCAGATACTTTGTTACAATAGTAAGGGAACTGATTAGCGCAATTAATAGCAGTTTAACTAACTAGAAGCAGTCTTGAGAGACAAGGGTATCATTCTGGCTTTGCGCTAGGTGAAGAGTTGGTGAAGATCCTGTTGTCTCCTTCCAGAATGATGAGTTGACATCTTTACATGAAAATGTCTGTGTATGTCATTGATTGGAAGGCAGGGCCTTACCCATTGTAGCCGAGTGAAGCTGATCCCATCTGGACTGGAGTTGGCCCCTGCTAGATTTACGTTGACTTTTGAGACCATGAGAAGATTGGAAGCAGAGGAGGTCACTATGTGACAAAAGAGGCAGGGATGTACGATTTGTCCACAAGCAAAGGGTGGTGGCATACTGCAGAAACAAGGGGAGATCTCTCTCTCTCTCTCTCTCTCTCTCTCTCTCTCTCTCTCTCTGTGTGTGTGAGAGAGAGAGAGTGTGTGTGTATGTGTGCGTTCACCCTACTAACTCTTAGTCTCTTGATACTCACCTTCCAGAATACTGAGAGAATGAGCATCTGTTGTGATATCCCCCATGTATGTGCATGTGTTGTAGCTACTTTTTGGCACTCACTCTGAATCCCTTGTTGCTCCAACTTGGCTCAAGCTCAGTGGGGATGAAATGGGCACACAGAAGAGGAGATGCTTGCCCTGAGATAACCCCTGTAGATCCTGTCATAGTTCTCAGTTCTCTGGTTTGAGTTGTTGTATATCCCAGGGCACATTTGTAGTCAGGACACTGTTCTTAAGCAAGTGCTATTCTTGATAAGATGAGCAGTCAACTCTTAGTGGGATGTCCGCTGCTGGAGCCACTGCTGTAGCTTCTCCTGGGACAGTTACAGTGAATGTGTGAGACTACTCCTCTCTTAGTGCTAGACACAAGTTATATCTGCTCAGCCCCATGACTGCTCAGTGTGGGTCTCCATCCTTCCCTTCTGTTTATTACCATCTGAGAACTTAGGGTGGATCTTTATGTGCAGGGCTGTGAGTACTGTACTCTGCCAGGTGAGCCTCTCTTCCACCCACATCCACAAGCTTCATGTCTCACTCATGTCAGCATAGAAGAGACACGGCTGATGGTGTAGGAAGTCCTTCTTAACTAGCCTGGGAGCTTTTCAGAGCTGCTTAGAGGGGCAGAACTTGTGGAATTCTTCCTGCAAAGGCAGATCCACTCTGTGGAGAAGGGAGGGGGCATCAGCCTGACGGGTAGAACTGAGACTAGCTTGCTGTGGGCTCCATTGTGTTTCCTGTCCATCTTCCTTACACATTTTTGTTTGCTCAACTCAGTTTTCGGTAGCATCACTCTGGGCCCCTTTACTTGTGGTTTGAAATTTTGAGCTATTGCTAAAGTAAATGGGTGGAGCTGGGAGATGTGGTTTCTTCTGTTCAAGTAAATCACAACTTTGTAAGCGGCAGGCAAGGTTGTTGCAAGTTTAGCTATTTTCCTCTGGGTTTCTTGTATCTTCTTCTTTGAGGCCGGGGAGTTGGGCAGGGATCCTGGCTGTTTCACACTACATTAGGAGTCTCGAAGGTTATGATGCTCAGGTCCTTTTCCAAAGAGCAATGAGATGATAACAATTGCCCCAGGGGTCGGGGGCAGCTAAGATGAAGGGGGCTTCTTGGGTGGAGCTGCCTGCTATTTGGGATGAACGCAACAGGATTTAATTATTTTGAGTGTTACCCATGCTTGTGTGGGTTTTCAAACTGATAGAGTTGTCTGAGCCACTCGTCTGCTCCTGAAGAGCCATGATATGGTAGACCTGAATTGTTTCTACAGACAGCACTTCAGCTGTGTCATATTTTTCTGCAAAAATCGAAACAGACTTGTTTGCTGAACTGTTTGTTTTGCCGTGCTGCTTGTAAAATCCTGGACCATCAGACATGACGAAATTTCTCCCTTAGACACCCCAAACTACAGCACTAGTATCAGTTTAGAGTAAATAGGAGAGACAGAAACGAAAAAGGAAAAAAAATACAACCTATTGTTGTTTGGAGAAGAGTCATGTAAGTAGGCCAAGCTGACCTTGGACTTTCTATGTAGCCCAGGTTGTCCTTGGACTTACTATGTACACCAGGCTGGCCATGGACTTACTCTGTACAACAGGTTGGTCTTGGATTTACGATGTAGCCCAGGCTGTCTTTGGACTTACTATGTAGCCCAGGCTGCATTTGAACTTGTCATCTTCATGAGTATTGAGAATATAGGTATTCACTACCACACTCAGCTTTATATCTGTTACTATAAGTGACTCAACTGTTGCCCCTCATTTGCCAGCCTCCCTCAACATCACGAACAACATCCACAATCACCCACTCAGATAATCCCATCCTTTAACTCATCTGTTAAGGTAAGACTATACAAAACAGAGAGCCAGAAGGGTCCTCCTCCTTAGTAGAACACATTTGTGTAGAGCGATTTGAGTGATTGTTTGAGTGAGCCAGTTATACATTAAACTGGTTCTGATATTATGAGCAAGAGGAAAAAAAAAAGAATAAGAAAACAAAAGTAAAGGAGATGGGTCCAACACCGGGACTTGAACCTTAGCAGTTGAGGAGATGGCTTACAGGTCTCAAGTAAATGATGGGTAGGCTTTGTGGCCCACACAGAATTCCAGTCCAGGGAGGTAGAGATAGGGCAGATTACCAGAGCAAGATAGCTGTCAAGACTAGTCATATTGGTGAACTCTGGGTTTGACTGAAAAATGCTGCTTCTATGAATAAGGTAGAAGAGAAAATGCATTACGCCCTACATTATACACTGCACATGCATGTATGTACATACACACACACACACACACACACACACACACACACACACAGAGGAACAAAACAAAAAAACCTTGGACTTAAGGCATTTCC
Source organism: Rattus norvegicus (assembly GCF_021556685.1). Taxonomy (NCBI): domain Eukaryota; kingdom Metazoa; phylum Chordata; class Mammalia; order Rodentia; family Muridae; genus Rattus; species Rattus norvegicus. Next base: position 44,674,483 of record NC_141555.1, on the reverse strand, counting down.
TCCACTGTAGTAGCAATTAGTAAGAGGTGGGGATCTAAATAAGTGATCCTTTCCACCCCCACAAAGACCAACATACTTATGAACCCTCAGCCTTGGATCTGTACAATCTGCTGAGGACTCCAAGATGTTTAGTTTAGTCTCCTCGCTCTCTAACATATTCTGGTGTTCTGTTTTAGGAATCCTGAGATGTAGCTCGACTGACTTGTGTCTTACTCCCAGTCTTGCATCCAAGACAACTTTTAGCTCTCATATACAGATCCTTGGGATTCCCTGCCAAGGTACCCTGACTTACATTTCTCATGGGGCCATGCCATGAAGCCAGAGAACGTTTGGCTTTCTTACTCTGCTATTTATTAGCTTAGAGTATTGGGAAATTGGCCCGACCATTAAACCTCACTTCCCTCATGTATAAATGAGCAGACGAACAATTCCAGTTCATCAATTCTACACTAGGAGTGAGTTAGAAAAACACATCAAAATGATTAGTGCCAATGTGTTTTATGAATGATAAGCTGTAGTATGTATATGATTTGTAACATTGGTAATTATTGTACCTGGAATGGAACGGTTTTCATTATCTTTGCACTGATGATGCGAGGAAAGCATCTAGGATGAAGAAATGCTTCCTTTTTTTGCTTTATTTCCAAGAAACATTTCTTTCTGCTCCAATTATTTTTTTTTAAACTTACTTTCCACTCCATCTCCCCTTAGGTGGTTAGGTTAGAACAGGGTTTTGTGAGAGGGGTTATAAAACATTGTGTTACAGAATATATCTACAAGACCAACTATTGAGTTCACATGGATGAACCCTCCATGAATTAGCCATGCTCCCCCTGAAGCTATTGATTTCTTTTCATTTTTTATTTTCATTGATTTCTTGTGATGGCTTGTTTTGGAGGAAAGAACCTCGGTTGAGTAGATTCCTCCATCAGATTGGCCTTGACTATGTGTAGGTAGCATTTTCTTAACTGTTAATTGATGTTGCAGAGCCTGCTCTACTGTGAGCAGCATCACCCTATGCGGGTGGGTCTGGACTCTGTAAAGGTAGTTGAATGTTAGCTTGGAAGCAATCAAGTGAGCAGTCCCTGTAGTTTCTGTTTCACAATCCTGTCTTGGTTTTCCTTGATGATGGGCTTGAACAGAAAAGATGTAATAAAGTTTTCCCTTCCCAAGCTGGCAATGGTGAGTGTATTTAACAGAGCAACAAAAAACCAAAATTAAGCAAAAATCACAGTGCCAGATGTGGGATGTCTTCCTGAAAGTTGCTGACCAGCGAGATCCCAAAAGCCCTTACAACTTTACAGGTTGTTGCCATTGTTCTTTGTAGCTTTCCAGAACTTGATGATAAGACCCTATTTCTGAGGATACTGAATCCTTTTGGTAACGGGTCACAGAAGGGTCAATCTGAAGTTGAGGTGGAAGCATCCTCTATAATGGCTAGCATTCCTGGTTAAAGAAAGTGCTATGTAGGTTTCCACGGGAGAAAATCAAATACAACCTTACTCAGAGGTGAACAATTCAATCTAAAATATCAGGCAAGATGGGCCCCTAATGTGTTAGTGGCATCACAGTCATGGGAGTATCCAGTGGCTTTCCAATTGGATACAAGGCATATTCCACATGAGGGAATACCTACCAGGTTCTGTAACCTTCTCAAGAACCTATTGTGAGGGTGATATAGACCCTACAAAAGAGCCTACATTGTCAAACTTCCTTCCAAATGTCCATATTTGTATCTATAGATCAGCATTTCACTCATCTCTCATCAGAGAAGCCTCTGACTTCCATGGGCAGAGATTTACAACTGGACAAAGTGCTGGGAATCAGTGGTGTTGAACTGTTCAGGTGGAAATAAGACAGTTAAGACTTCTCCTCCACAGCTCAGAGAACATCATGAAATAGTGGGTAGAAGGAATATAAGAACCAGAAGATGGGAAAGTGGACAACAAAAGGATATCTTTTAGATTGGACCTAGTCATTGAACTCTTAAACTGATGGCGGCTATGGTCATCGGCACAAAACTGGGCCCCTCAACACTACATTAAAGAAGGGAGAGGCCATAAAAACCCTTCTGTCCCTTAGCAATCAACATTTATTGTAGGAGGTGTTCTATCCTGCAGGCTTAGATCTTTCAAGACCTACTTTAGTAAGAGTTCTTAAACCCTTTACATGTTGTCCTTGGTCATGGTGTCTCTTCTCAACACTGGAAACCTAATTAAGATTCCAGATTGGATAGTTCATTGGATTGCTCATATGCCCTTGGCACCATCACTCTTTTATCTTTGGCAATGGCCCAACCCAATCTCTATCCAGTCCAGTGTGTTCCTCCAGTCTTGGTTCTCACAGGAGTCCCCTATACAAGGCATTTTTGCTCAGAGTCTCCTGGTGTCTACAATACCACCAGCCATGGCATCCTATTCATTGATAGGGTGAAGTCTAATCTCGAGGACGGGGACCAAGTCTCCAATGTGGTTTTGTAGAGTAGCAAAGCATCTCCAGGGACAGGGCACATATACTGGGGTTTAGAGAGACTGCTCAGCCATGAAGAACACTTGTTACTCTTGCAGAGGACTCAGGTTCTATTCCTAGCATCCATATAATGGCTCACAGTTGAACTGTTAGCCAGTTTCAGGAGATTTATGCCCTACTTTGGCTTCTTCAGACATCAGGCAGGCACATGGTGCACACAGTTCTGTGTAGCCAGAACATTCACACATTCAATAATATGAACACATCTGATTTTTAAAAGGTATGAGCTTTGGATTATGGGCATGGGTGATGCTGAGCATGGATCCCAACAGCTATCTTTTAAGGGGAGGAGGGACACCAGGAGTTTGGAACCCGGTGGCTGTAGTTGATGGAGCACAGTATGGTCACATCAGTATAATACCTCCTGGTTTGGAAGTGCTCATCTCAGGGCTCTGATGGTGCCCATGAGGCAGAGGTCTCAGCACTGAGCTTTGGAACAGTCAGCATGGGGGAAAGCTTCAGGTAAATGACTATGTCTTTCTTCAAATACAATGAAAGAGGTTCTTTTCCCCATGTTTTCTGTCATCATAGAGTTCTAAAAACCTCTGTGGTCCAGATGAACTTAATTTGAAAGTCATTACAATGGAGATGGGGGTGTGAGCTGACCATTCATTAAGGAAATATTTGATGAGGCAAGAAAAAATTGCCAGAGTTAATATTATAAACAGGATTAATGTGCAGGGTGGCTCCAAAAATTCATAAAATAAAATAACAACACAACACGCAGGCCCTCCTCTCTGTTGGCCTGACAGGCTTCTGACAGTGTGTCCTGATTTGTTTGTGTTAAATGGTAGAGGCTCTAGGCTTGCCTACATGGCCGATGTTGTCTCTCATCTGAACTTGACAGGATAACTTTATGTTTTTGTGTAAACACATTCCTAATGCCTTAATCGCTTTAGCTGATGTGGGCTCGGGTGTTTGCCAGCCTGTTAGGGATGAGGAGGCTTAATGCGTTTCTACTTTGAAAACAAAAACAACAAAAATGACAACAAAAGTGGCAGCAACAACACAACCCCAAAACAAACAAACAGAAAACCAAGTTCGTATTTTTTTTTAAACCACAACAATTTCATATTCACCAGAAAAGTAAACTGGAATTTATGTTGTCTGGTGGGTACTTGTTCCTCTCTCTAGAGCGCTTTTTTATTAGGGTTTCCAGAGAAACAGAAATGGTAGAAGGCATACACATTGTCTTACTTAGATTTCCATAGCTGTGAACAGACACCATAGGCAAGGTAACTCTCTTTTATTTTAAGTCTTGCTTTATTTTAATGACTGATCATGTGAGGCCACACTGAGGTCACTATGCACAGATATGAAGGAAACTTTATTTCTTGGTCTCTTCCTCTTTGGACAGAGTCTTGATGATCTCCTCCTTCTTGGCCTGGAGTTGCTCCTCCCATGCATTTTTGTGCTTCCCTGGTCTTAGACCTGCGAGCCTGAGCTTATCAGTCATGCCAGCTGTGGTGGTCAGCAGATCCTGCAGATCCTGTTCTTGTTTCCCCAACTGGCATTAGAAGCTTTCTCCACTCACATTTTGATGTGGGTTCAGTGGATCAAACCCAGGTCTTCATTCTTATGTGGGATCCTGGTTAATTTTCACTGACATCTTGATATAACTTAGAAGAGACTTGACATAGAGTCACCTGGGAAGAGAGAACCTAAACTGAAGAGCAGCCTCCATCAGATTGGCTTGTGTCCTAATGTGTGAGAGAGTGTCTCGACTGACATGTGATGATGCTGGGCTCATCCCACTGTGGGTGTCATCATTTCTAGGCCAGGGTGTCTTGCTTCATGAGAACGCCAACTTAGCAAGGGCAAGTGAGTAAAGCTGTGAGCAGTATTCCTTTGTAATTCTCTACTCGAGTTCCTGTCTGACTGCCCACAAAAGCTGATAAGCCAAGGTGCAAGCCAAAGAAATGTTTTCCTTCTACAAGTTGTTTTTGGCTAGAGTGCTTTATGACAACTCTAGAGAGGCAGACTATTACGTGAGGCAGACTATTTACTGACTTAGTGACCTGCTTCTTTGCAGTCATGCATTTTAAAAGAAAATCTGTCAGAATGGGCACCAAATGGCTGACTCTTTCTAGGGTGAATACAATAATCAGATTCCACAAAACTAGGATTTTATAAATTAATAAATAAATATAAATAGATATATAAATATATATATATCGTACATATATATATCATATATATATGTATATGTATGTGTATTGTTTATATATATATGTGTTTGTATGTATTGTGTGTATATATATGTACAGTATATTATATATATATAGTTAAAAGATATCACATGTGTGAAACTAAGTGCACACACACTAATATGTATATATATATATATATATTTATAAAATTATCAGTGCATTCCATGTATGTATGCTTATGTGTGCATGCATGCATGTGTGCACATGTTCTTGGTGTGCATATGCATGCGGATATATGTGTCATGCATGTCTGTATGCATGTAAGTGTATGTCTGTGTTGATGCTACTTAGTCTTGTACTCCACACCGTAACTGGCCTGCTTCTCAGTGTCACTTTAGATGGAGCTGATTGTCATCTCCTTCTGGTAGGAAATGATGGACTGAAAGTGAATACGATCATAGACTATAGACCCCAGCAGAGTTCATACACACAAAGTGGGAGTGGCTCTGTACTCAGTTAGAAGCAGGTACTCAGGTCTCTCACCTCTTGTCTATGAGCCAGAGAAGGACACATATCCTCTCTTCTCTCCTGCCCTGGTTTCCATGAAGTGTCCTCTTGCTGCTCCTCAGAATTGCTGGTAGAACGCTCCCTCACTTTTGCCACAAGAGAAAGACCTGCACCCGGAGAAGCCAAATCGGTCACAGAGGGTATCTGCTGCTACTGAATTCCAGGTTAACTCCAGCACTCCTCCTGATCACGTAAGAGAGCTATGCTGTCAGTTGTGGGGGTATAATTGATCGTTTCCACCTGCCTTGTAAACCTTCGGCCTTTATCTTTCTGGTCCAGGCTTCAGATAATGGACATACAGCGCGTTTTGCTACTACATTGCCCTGGGAGAGAGCAAAAAAAAATTAATAGATATTATTAAAAGGCTTTTAATCCATGAACACATAACCAGCTGAAATGGGCTGAAAGTGCCATGGTGAATGAACGAAGGATGTGTGAGGCATCTTCATCTAATAACCACCATTTGCCATAATAAAGATTTCAAGTCAAAGCCGATGAGTCAAGTTCTTTTCTTTAAATCTGCTTCTGCCAATAACCCCACATCTGTAACCCATTTTATTGCCATCTCTTCTACTGAGAGCGGAGGCAAAGGCTTTCTATTCTCCCCAATGTCCCAACAGACTCAGTACAGATTCCTTTGGGCTCTCCATGGAAGGGTAATTTTAAGGCTAAACCCGCAGGCACCGCTTGGTGGGGAGGTTGTTTGGGGTTCAATGTCCCCATTTGTGTGTCCAGCTTGAGCTCAGTTCTCACATCACATTCTCTTATCCGCGTTCTCGCCCACACAGAACCATTTCAGACAATGTTGTACCCAATGTTGCCTAGGTGGGGCTTCTGTTCTTTTCTTGTCTCCTGGGCTTCACGGAAAGTGTCTCACCCACAAGTCCCCTGAAATAATTGACAAGGTAAAGCACACCCTCGGGTGACCAGCAGGGGTTTTCAGAGATAACAGGCACAGTGGAAGAAATATAGGAAGATTTATTAAGTGATAAATAGTCCCAGGACTAAAAATATATGAAATTAATAGAAAGAAACCCAGCTTAAATAAAAATGCAGGCGTGCGCACACACATAGACACACAGTCCTTCTACACAAGGATACACAAACACTCAGGAGTTCACACTTCACAGACTTCACAGCTGGCTATACTTACTGTGGTAAAAACTGCCACCTATGTGATTATTAAACCGTGCCTTTGCCTCCTGGGCATCCAGCTCACTGATATTGCCTGGCATCCGTGGACTTACTGCCAATGGAATGGTCTGTGTATATGACTGGATTACGGGCAGCCTCCTCTCCAGGCCTTCGTGTTCTTTCTCCCCTCCTTTCTTGGCTAGCTCTGTGGGTTCGTAGGCTCAAAGTAGGGCAGAGCTATGGGGAAGGGGAAACCTGGGTCCCATGAGACAATGTGGAGCCATGTTAAGAAGGTAATTGCAGCCAGAGAGGAGGTCTGGCCCTAGCTAGGCAGCTGATATTTCAAAGGCTCTTGTCTGAGTCATTTATTGACTTCCTCTTCAGAGATAACTATACTCGTAGAAGCAATCCTCTCTATACACCACCAGCTGGAAAGGAGCTTTCTTTATTGAATTTCCACCATTCATTTTTCATTTTTGTAATGTATGCATCATGTGTACTCACGGTTGTGTGCACATGTTTGTGGAGGCTGAAAGACTGGTATCAGTCTCAGGGACACCACCCACATCATCTGAATCAAGGTCTCCCCTTGTCCTGGATCTCACCAGTTAGGCTAGATAGGCTGGCCTCTCTAGAATCAGGATCCACCTATCTCTATACATCAGCACCAGATTAATAATATACAGTGTGCAAACACACTCCAGCATTTCCTTCAAAGTAAGAGCCCGGACATATGGAGTACAAAGTTAAAATAATCAAGGAACTGGATAGATAGCTCAGATTTTAAGAGCACTGATTACTCTTCCTAGACATCCTGAGTTCAAATCCCAGAAACCACATCATGGCTCACAACCATCTGTAATGGGATCTGATGCCCTCTTCTGATGTGTCTGAAGATGGCTATAGTGTACTCATAAATAAAGTAAATAAAAAAAATGAATGCAGTGTCTTTATGGCTTTCATAGGGCTGCCTCCTTCTCTTCTCTTTCTTCTTTATCTTTTCCTCCTTGTCTTCTAAGTGTTACACATATATATATATATATATATATATATATATATATATATATATATATATATATACACACACATATATATATATATATATACATATATATATATATACATACACATATTTTGTGTAGGGGTGTTTTATTTGCATGCATGTATATTTACATTGGGCATGCCTGGAGCTCAGGGAAGCCAGCAGATGGTCTTCCCTGAAAGCGGAGTTACAGATGTGTGGGGGCTGCCATGTCAGTACAAGACATCAAACCTGAGTCCCCTGCAAGTGCAGCCAGTGCTTTTAGCTACTGAGCCATCTCTCCAGCCCACAGTGGGGTCTCATCCTTAATGGCAGAAGGGATCGTGGCCAGTCTTTCTGATCTGGTAGGAGGTGGATGCCAGCGTGATCATGAGAACTGCTGAATTAGAAAGGAAGGATGGGGTAGAAGGATCATTTCCTATATCCTTAAAGGAAAAGGCATCTAGGTTTATATTTACTGGAGAAATAGGGACGGCCTCATGCATACATCAGTCACCTATTAGAGTAAATGTCGACTGGATTGTCCTCTTCTCTGCTTTACAACACTAAAGTAAATGGCTCATAAAGTAGAAAGAAGTTCCCCCCACTCCTTTAACAGAAATAACTTAGACGTGCAAATGTTTTGACAATTAAATGGTAGGTAACGAGAGAAACTTGATGCCTGTTTTGACTGAAGGTTGACAAGGCTTTTGTAAGCATTTGAGTTGGGAACTGAGGTGGATGTTAAGATTTGTTACCTCTTTCCTCTGTCTGGTGTCTTTCACTGCTTGAGTGCCAGCAGTCTTATGAAAATCAGAGTGTGTTGTGGTTAAGTTGGGATAATAGGAGCTTAAAAATTTGTTAATGATTAGAAATTGGAGAAGGTGGAAGGTGGCCACTATATGTTTAATGAGATCTGGAATTTTCCTTGAGTTCTTTTACAATAAGATGCTGAGTTTTGTGCAGCAGGCTCAATGCTTCGCTGTAAGCAATACCGTAGTCCTCTCTGTCAGTTAGAAAACAAAAAAACGAAACAAAACACCACATGAGCAGCAGACAAGCTCCAAGACTGGGTCTTTTTATACAGCTCAGAACCCACCTGCCTAGGGAATGGTACTGCCCACAATGGGCTTGAACCTCCTAAGTCTGTGAAAAATCAAAGCAGTTCCTCGTAGACATGTCCACAGACTCACAAAACACTGGGCTGTGGTGCTGAGGCAGGGGCATTATTGAGATACTTGTGTTTCTTTCGTCTTGTGGCTCTCTTCTTTCTTTCTTGACTGAGAACCTTCTGTTCTAGGTGGGGGAAGGGAGACCAAACAGGAAATGTACTACAGAGTCCAGCTTAACTTCTGCCTCTGGTCCTCTTGTTGGCCCTGTAGGAAGCATTAAGTTCGTCCTCTCTTTCTGTTTCCACTGCTAAACATTATAACCACTGCGTCATTAGCAATCTTTCTTGTACATGGAATGAGGACAGAAGTCACTGTGTCATCTCCTAGGTAATGCAGACTGTCCTTCCTTCCCTTGAGCCTGCCCAGTTCACTGTGGCTTACAGTGATAGAAGAGTCAGAAGCTGCAAGCACAGGCTCCTGAGAATCTGTGAAGCATCATTCCACCCTGCTGCCTCATGGAGTCTGTTCTACTTTCCTTTCTGTGGCTGTGATAAAATGCTTGGATGGAAAGTAGTGTAGGGGAGAAAAATATTTTGACTTCAACTTTCAGGTCATGGAGGGGAGTCAGAGTAGGAACTACAAAAAGGTCTTGAGGCTGATGCCACCAAGGGACTCTACTTGTTGGCTTGCTCAAGCTCAACTAGCTTTCTTATACATCTCAGAATGGCCTGCCTAGGGAATGGTGCAGCCCACAGTGGGCTTGGCCCTCCTAAGTCAGTCAACAATCAATGCAATTCCTCATAGGCCTGTCCACAGACCGAAAGTATAACACAATAAGACATTTGCTAAGCCTTCCCTCACCTGTGTGTCTGTCTGTATCTCTGTCTGTCTGTCTTTCTCTCTCTTCAAATGATGCTGAGTTGATCGGAGGTTATAGTTAACCAGTTTATGCTAGCTGCAGCATGCATCTTGTTTTCTTGATTCTGTAGACTCATAAACGGTGCAGACATGTGCCCCATGGTGAATCATACCCGAGTCTCACCAGGAACTGATTTAGATGAGATTTTTGATTCAGGAGTGAGTCAGCACTCTAAAGTACTTTGCTATGAAAATGATAAGCGATTTGGATGCCAGAGGGTAGAATTGGATTGAGTTGTGTTCTCTTTAAAAAGATATTCTGACATCGGTTATGAAAATGGCATGGTGGGTTCCATGGGAAGGATCAGGAGACAAATTACTCTTTAGAAAGAACTTCATGAGGAAAAGGTCAGCACCACAGACAGCCATTACAGCCATGATCGGGACCTGAAGCAGCAGTGAAAAACCTCTGTCTCTGATGGGGAACTCCCTTAGCAAGATGGTTGCCAAAGGGAGCTGTTTTGTCCTCACTCTTTTGGCTTCAGTGTCTCAGCATGGCAGCAACTGCATTTGTTCTGGGAAAAGCGAGGTCTGACAGAGTCCTGGAAGGGGCCCTTCTGTACCTTACACACTCTGGAAGACCAGTCTTGGAGCTGGTCCTAGTTGGGCTCTGCTCCCTGCTGGGGACAGAGTCTACTGAGCGAGGTGGGAGACTTGAAACCTAATCCCCCATCAATTGTTTTAGACTTGTTTACTTTTTCTCATGCATCTCTTTAGAACAGGCCTATTTATCAAGGACCACTGGTCTGTGTAATTCATCAGCTAAGTAAAATGCTCAAATGGCTTTCTTTCAGTCTAGCAGGATTTTAAATGGTGGTTATTTAAATACAGGCTACTCTTCAGATGGACAGATAAGCTTAATAGAGCATTTTATTTAGTGGGGTAATGACACCAGAGGCACAGCAGATGTGTGTGTGTGTGTGTGTGTGTGTGTGTGTGTGTGTCTGTGTGTGTGTGTGTATGGTGACAGCAGTAACACTGTCAATTTCACCCTATCTACTCTTCAGGTTTGACGCTAACTTGGAAATTTTTGTGTGACTTCAACCTCTCCCCTACACCTTTGCCTCCTTCTCTTTCCCTCATACTTCTCTCCATTTCTCCATCCTCCAGGGAGGGACACCAGCTTTCAGTTCACAGGGTAAGAAAGCCCAAGTCTTGAAGATGCAGTTAGTCTTCTCTGTAACTCACAGGCTGCAATCAGAACATGTCCACCTCTGAATTAGTTATCCTGATAAAAGAGATACTCTGTTCTGGGTGCAAGCACAGAGCCATGTGGAGGTGGAACCGTTTTTGTGAGAGAATATCCCTTGGGACACTGAGAAACACACACAGCAGAAAGCATGGCATGAAGGATGCAATAGACCATATCCTGATGGGGATTGGGAAGATAACTCAGTGGGGAAGAGCCTTTGCTTTGCAAGACTGAACAGTTCATATTCTCTCTGCACCTTTGTAAACTCTAGGCATGGCTAATCCTGTCTTCAACATTGTAGGGTGGAGGTAATTTACTCTTTAGAAAGAACTTTATGAGGAAAAGGTCAGCACCACAGACAGGCATTACAGCCATGATCAGGACCTGAAGCAGCAGTGAAAAACCTCTGGCTCTGATGGGGAACTCGCTTAGCAGAGATGGTTGCCAAAGGGAGCTGTTTTGTCCTTACTCTTTCGATTGCCAAGAGCATCCTGGCCAGCCACACAAGTCAAAATAGTGGGCTGTGGTTCATTGAAAGGCGGAGAATAGTGAGGAAGAGAATGCACATTCTACTCATCTCTGCACGTATGTACACTTGTATGTGCCCTCACACTTGTGAAAAGGCACTCAACTCATACACACACATGAATCCCCCAACCACACCCCTGTCAAAACCTGAGTTCAGCCGCTCTATTACCTATGTGTCTTAGTATTATAGCAACACGAAATTTTACATTCTCCTTGTCTTGTAATCCCCATTTTCTGTTCAGTTTACAAACACAAGAAACTAAACTTATGATTTCCCAGCCTCGGTATGGTGTGTCATAGCTTTTGGTCTTTCTGGAAAGGAATTTGTCTATCAACAGAGGGACTTCAACAGAGGAGCTTTGCAACTTAACCTCAGTGACATGGAGCCATTTGAGGGTTTTAACCGGGTGACTGGCGTCCTCATTTTTCCTTGTGAGAAATAGATTGGACAGAATGCATAACATCACTCGGTTACAGGATGAACAACACATCAGAGCCTGGGAACAGTAAACTTGAAAGACCCCCAGACTTGGGGAGACTCTCGCTCCAGTCACGGGTTGGGGTACCCTCAGGAAACACGAGAAGCTGGTCTTGATGTAATCAACAAGAGGCAGTTTTATTTACGAGATCTTGGGCTGACACGTATCTCACACAGGAGATTGAGTCAAGCCCTGAGCCTCTCTAGGCAGGAGCTTATATAGGGAAAACCAGGGGTTTCGTGTGGATACACATAATTGGCTAATACAAAGGGTGCACAGTTACTTTTGGCACGGAATAACGTCAACAAAGCATACGTGTAATCTAGGATCTCAGCAATGTGGGCAGGGCAACTCATCTCACTGCAGCAGGGGGATGACCCATCCTCAGGGAGTGAAGGAAGGGGAGGGGATGGCTCCAGATGGCCAGTGTCCTTGGGAGCTGATAGTCGGGCCAGTGAGCCCTACCTCAATTTTTTTTAGGCATAGCCAGACTTTGTTCATGACTAACTTTTAGAAATTTTAACCCTTCAAACTGATGTCACTGAGGTTTTGTGTCTGTGGTGTATGTTAAAACAGTGGATCTGAGAGAGAGAGATAGAGAGAGAGAAAGAGAAAGAGAGAGAGAGAGAGAGAGAGAGAGAGAATGAGCTTGATCTTAAAATATTTGTTCAATGAATAATATGATCAGTATATTACACCTCATACTTCAAATGTATACAGTCTCCATTTGTCAAGCATACTCGATAAATCTCAAAAAGAAAGGTAAAGGGGATTTGGGACAGAAAGTTCTGGAAGGGGCTAGGGAGACAGTCTAGCAGTTAAGTACTCGCTCCTCAGAAACTTACATAGATGCCCCATGGATGTGGAGACCATCCTATAATTCCACCTAGGAAGGCAGAGGCATGATGCCCAGAGCAAGCTGTCTGGAAAGATGACCCATACCAAGAGGAGCTTTGCCTGTGAGTGAGAGTTGCTGCCACAGTGAACAAGACAGACAAGACATTAAGGATATTTCCTGAATGTACCTTGGTCTTCCACATGTGTGTGCATGCTCATGTGTTAACTGGGTGACTAATTATTTCTCTCTCTCTCTTTCTCTCTCCATTTCTCTCTCTCTAACTCTCTCTGTCACACACACAGAGTCTCTCTTACACCCACACCCACCCACACACACACACACACACACACACACACACACACACAAATACAAACACAAACACTGAACAAAAAAGTTATGTTCTGGAAGAGGGATGACCAGACTGGATGGATAAAATCAGAAATAACAAATTGTGTTGGAACTCGCTGTGAAGGAAGAGGGGGACCAGAGGGAGAGTTGTGAGTGTGGCTGCATGCTTGTGCCTAAGTATAAGGCCATATAAACCCAGTGTCACCTCCTCCAGGATCCCAAAGCCATAGCTCTAGCTGAGGTATAGTTAGTCAGTAATGTCCACTGTATGTGTATGTGTGTGTGTGTGTGTGTTGTGTGTGTGGTGTGGTGTGTGTGTGTGTGTCTGTGTCTCTGTGTGTGTGGTCACTTTTGTGAGTGAATGTGTCCACAAGCCCATGCTCATCAGTTCGCGATCCTGAAAGTGCTTTAGCGTCATCTTAAGTCATCACAGCTCTCAGTGCCTGAGGTTAACTGATGTCCAGAAAGCATCTTAGTTGGGCTGACTAATGTTTCATTACATTACAAGGACATTTTCTACTGTAGATAAAATAAACACATATATTTTAGAATAGACAGAGACTTGAAAAATGGAAGTGGAATAAATATCACTACCGACTTTGCATTAAAAAACACATTTATTTAGAAATCTCTAGGAAAGTTGAAGTTTCCCATATAACCTACACATGATTCCCATATATTAGCATCTTACACAATCATAAGAAAATAATCACACTGTAGATTCGAATCCACACTGTATTTAGAAGCTAAGTGTCCTGTAAATGTATTAAAGTTTTTTTTTTTTCTCACTTTGGGTGGTACCTTTCCCTTACGTTTCCCCTAGCCTTTGAAGGTTGTCAAGGTATGAATGGCCCGTTTTCCAGGCTCTTTGCTTATGATCCACCTGTCTGGTCTACTGAGCCTGTGTACCCTATCCTGTAGGTCCTCTATCTCTGATGATACCCTCACCCTTGTGTATTGATGCTTTTGAACTCTGATTTACAATTTTTCTTGTGCAGCCTTAGGGAAGTTTGGCACCAACTGATTTCATTCAGCCTGTGCTATTTAACAGATAAATATCCGCTGAACTTTAAAATATTCATTTGAATAATTTTATTTTATATAGATAGTATTATGATCTGGTGTGGAGTTCAAATATTTCACACCAAGGAACTGAATTTAGGACATTGTGTAACCTTTTAAAAACCATTCTCGGGTTTAAATTTTGGTGTGTGTGTGTGTGTGTGTGTGTGTGTGTGTGTGTGTGTGTGTGTGTTTGTGTGTTCATATGTTTCACAGTGTCTAGGATGCCATCTACAAAATCTGCACAGATAAATCCCAGAATAGTCGGGTGGAAAGTCTTGAAGCTCCCCTCCCCCTACTGAGGAACTAATGGCAACTGATGACTACAGGTCAGAGGGCCCATTTTCTTAATGGATTTGGCCCCTGACGGCTGTCCATGCTCCACTGGATGTTTGTACTCACCCCCACATATCTAGTCAGCAATAAATGGACTCAGACGTTTCTATTAAAATGCAAGTGGTATTAGGATGGAGGAAAGGGGAGGGATTTGAGGGGAGGGGATGGGGATGGATTCGCTCAAACACATTATGTGAATGTACCAAGTTTTTAAGGAAAAAAATAAAACAAAGTAAATAAATAAATAAATCTGCTCATGTGTGCACAGGTGCATGGGTTTATGTGTGTGTGGGGGGGGGTTGCAGCACTGTGCTACAAGAGGATACCATGCAGTATCTTTCTCTATGTCTCTCTGCGATTTTCTTTTGATGTACTTCGGTGGTGTGAATATGCTTGGCCCATGGTAAGTACCACTAATAGGAGGTGTGGCCTTGTTGGAGAAAGTTTGTCACTGTGTAGGCCAGCTCTGAGGGCTCCTAGTATTCAAACTCTGCCCAATGAGGTAGATTTGATGCTCTTCCTGGCTGCCTGTGGCTACAAGTCTCTTTCTGGGCTGCCTTTGGATTTAGATATAGAACACTCTCCAGCACCATGTATACCAGGACACTGCCATGCTTCCCACCATGATGATAATGGACTGAACCTCTGAAACAGTAAGTCAGCCCTAATTAAATATTTCCTTTATTAAGAGTTGCCTTGTTCATGGTGTCTCCTCACAGAAATGTAACCCTAACTAAGACAGGTGGTGTCATTGCCTGATCCCAAATTCTCAAAATTTCCTCCGGGCTGGAAGCCTGCAGACCTTAATGATTCTGTTCCCCATTCCTGTCCCTGGGGTTACAGGTTTCCCCTGCCTGTTTCATGATGAATGGGATCTGAGTTCAGTTCTGCCTAGGCAGCAAGCGGTTTCACCCACCGATCCTCCTAAGTCCCATCATGTGGTTTTTAAGGGTTACCAAATGATTATGGTCAACATGCAAACACAAATTATAGATGGCAAGTGCATCTTGACCCCACCTTGTTTCGGTATATTTGAGTTGTTTCAGTGTCTTAATTTCACCTTTTTTCGGTATATTTGAGTTGTTTCAGTGTCTTGATTTCACCTTGTTTCATTATATTTGAGTTGTTTCAGTGTATTTGAATGATTGCTGAGGATTGGGAGACTTAGCGCGAGATAGGAAAGAGAAAGTGAGGATGCAAAGATCTATTGGATCACTGCCACTATCCCTTGCATTCAACATTTCATATTTAAAAACAACAACAACCACTACCATCGACAATAGTCAACAACAAGGCATGCATGCAACAGACAGGCAGAGAAGACACTAAAGGGCATTACATACTTGTAACCTCACTTTCTCCGCTAAAGCCTCATGTATTGAGCTGATGGATTTTGTGGTCAAACCCTGATTATTAATCCCTAGATGGGAGACCCATAACACCGAGATGAATGACACCATGGTCGATGGGATAGTCAGAGCTTGAGATTTTCTTTCCTTGTAAAATTAACCCAGGTGGGAACTAATAACGACAGCTCACATATAAAAATAAAAGAGCCTTTCAAACTGACTTTTGGAATTGTTAATATATATCCCAGTTCTTTGCATTTTTTTTTCATTAATGTGTTGTTTTCAGCACCATGCTTGCTACATAGAAAACTGCATTTTCTACACTATGTATCTTTTGGGGTGCACTCTGTAAGCTAAAGACTAAATCAATCCATATCAAAGGGTTCTTCCCTGTCCTGTTTACAGAACTGAAATTAAACTGTTTTCATAAAGCATTTCCCAGTAGCCTCGCTCCTTGTTGTTAGGGCTTGAGTGTGAAATTTCCCCAGGGTCTCATCTGTGGGAACACTTTGTGTCAAGCTGATGGCACTGTCTAGGAAGGTGGAGGAATCTTTCAGGATGTGCCCTAGCAGAAGTAGGTCACTGGGGCAAGAAGGAGGGAGCTGGCTGGTTCAGACTGAACTCTTGGATGCCTGATCCACCCAAATATAAACAGGGCTCATGCAAGTTCTCAGTGACACAGATCAATACACTGTTGCCATGTGGTCATTTCCACGACAGTCTGAACCGAATGACTGTGACTGTTTGCCCTTAAAAACCACTATTCCTTCACATTGATTGTGTCATGAATTTTAACACCTTAACATAAAAATAATGTAAGTGTGCATCTGCGTGTGTGTGTGTGTGTGAGAGAGAGAGACAGAGAGACATAGAGAAAAGAGATAGAAAGAGACTGAAAGAGGGAGAACGTGTATTATATTAAGTACGTATAATTTGCTCCTTGAATCATAAGGCAGTCAATTAGTTTGATTTATGTTCAATATTTGAATTCTTTAAAGTCATACAGCCTTATATTACGGAGCTAAAGCTAATAGTCTAAATTTTCTATTAAATAATAAATTGTCTTTATCCTTGAGAATTTCATACATGTATACAATGAAACATGGCCATAACCTCTTCCATTTCACCCTCAGCACTGCCCAAATTCCCTGCCAATAACCATCCCTCAAAATTCATAAATTCTTTCCCAACCTTTAACCACTAAGCCCAATTAGCATTGGTTATGTACTTATGGGTGTGTGACCATCTACAGGAATGTGGGAATTCTACCAGTGACGGAACCCTCAGAGAAGAATGATTCTTTTACCCCAGCAGCCATCAGGACCTGAAAACCTCCTCAGTAAGGGATTCTGTCTAGCTGGTGGACCTTTAAAGACCTATGCAGGTGACCACAGCTGCTGTGAGCTCACAATTGCAGCAGCCATGTCATGTCCTGAAGGCAGCAAATCCCAGCCCTTCTTCTCACCCTCTGGGTCTTACACTCTTCCCACCTCCTTGTCCAAGGTGCTTCCCGAGTCCCAGGGGTTCAAAGAGACTGAGTACTCATCCATAAATGGGGCACCTTTATTGCTTCCCACGCTATACTGCTCTCTTAAGAAACTATATTTTAGGGCTGGAGAGATGGCTCAGTGGTTAAGAGCACTGACTGCTCTTCCAAAGGGGCTGAGTTCAATTCCCAGCCACCACATGGTGGCTCACAGCCATCTGTAATGTGATCTGATGCCCTCTTTTGGTAGTGTGTCTGAAGACAGTGACAGTGTTCTCACATACATGGAATAAATAAATAAAGCTTTAAAAAATGAATCTTTATTTAATTTTTTACTGTAACCAGAAACTTTTTCTTTTTATTAATCTTTATAACATTTACACACACACACACACACACACACACACACACACAAACACAAACACACACAAACACACAGAGAAGAAGAGAGAGAGAGAGAGAGAGAGAGAGAGAGAGAGAGAGAGAGAGATCTAAAGGACTAAAATATACTCCTAAGTCAAAGATAAAGCCCAGACACTTGTCAACAGGATTGTGGAGAGTTAAGAGTGGAATGACCATGGAGCCTCCTGAAGGCAGGAACCAGAGACAGTGGCTCTACCAGGTAGGGCGTCTACTGTTCTTCAATGCCTTCATGACCAGGATTGGTGAACTGCAGACTAGCCATGTGGGTGTTAGCCTGCAAAGTGTACTTTGTATGGAGACTGAAGTCTGCTGCCCAGGCTGCCTTGTTTCCCTCTCACTTCTATGATTCCTAGGAGACTAGGAAATGTTTCACCAGGTTCAGTAGTATTATACAAACTGCAGTCATGGGTAACTTTCTTTGCTGTTAACTGTCTGTGGAGTTTGGCTCCAAATTTCTTAAATAGCCTTGAAAGGGATTCTATTTAACTCATTCTAGGGTGATCTGCCTTTGTTTTCCATAAAGGTTCTGTGAGATAGATAGTGATCTGCTCCTAGGAGTAAACCAATGTCTTGACCTTCTGAACTTCCGAATGGAGTCCTTGGCTGAAGTTTGTTAGAACGTCAAACTCCTCCCAACAGATATCTGTGCCTGGAAATATATCCTTTATGTAGGTCTATTCTTCTGGTGTGTGTCTGTGTGTGTGTACATGATGGTATCACAGAAAAGGCTGTCAAATCTGCCATTTATTTTTTTTTTACTGTGTGTGTGCTTTCCTATTAAAAATTGTTCTTATGCTTCGTAAGAGTTTCCATAAAAGCCTCATTTTTAGGGAGAAGATCTTCCAAATGCGTCTTCCTCTGGTCTCAAGAGATGAGAATGAGTCATTAGCATGGAGGGCTGAGTGAGAGCTGCTGGTTGGTTCCCAGTGATGCTGTGGGCTATAACTTTGTAAGCTTGGCTCTGTGCTCCAGCCAGAGCCTCTGTATTCTTTGAGCCCCTCCTTGGGAGGTGAAGTATGGATTGTTTGTACTGTTTGCCCTAGCACTGAGCCTATTTTGAAATTGTTTTCCCTGCCTCCCTCAACACAGTGCATTGTGAAGTCCTTCCACATGGAAAACCGCTGGCCACATTGAGTAGGGGAGAAGGGAGATTTAAAGTAAAATACAAATGAAGAAAGCAGGAGTGACAGCCATGTATGCGATACCCCGACAGCTAAGGGGGTGCGGAAACATGCAGGTGGCTGCAGAACTTGCAAAATTTGGTTGGCACTCATTCCTCCACACAGCTCACCTAATTTTGCACCAAATATTCGGGTCCTTAGATGGCTATCTTTCTATAAATCCTCAATTGGGCTGAGTGTGTCTTCGTGTATATCTCTGCATGTGTGTGTCTGTGTGTATGTCTCTGTGTCTGTCTCCCTTTCTGTGTCTGTGTCTGTCTCCCTCTCTCCCCCTCCCCCTCCCCTTGTTGCTCCCCCTCCCCTTCTCCTTCCCTCCATGCTTTTCTTAGTTTGCTGTCATATAGTGGGAACCTCCGAAGTTTCAAACTGACTTCTTTTGCGGCGTTGTTCTGCCTGAGAAACCACATAATCTGGAAGCTTGTGCTAACACTGGACACTTAAAAGTTACTAGTTATTAGAAATTGTGTTTAAATTTAAAAATGATTTCCTCATTTGTGTGGGCTCACGGACACGTGTAGGCAGTGCTTACTGATTGATCAGGGCGCCGTACACTTCCGACCTCATACAGACCCTGACAAGGATTACTTCCTATGCTGTGTGACTTATTTTTTCTCCTTCCAATGAAGGTGCAGACTTGAGCCATTTCCGGTGTCTGCACTTAAATGAACTAGTTCCGGTTTCTCAAAGGCGTCCAACATCTAGGTTGAGACCTTGACGTGGGACATCCGCTCCACGGCACAGCGTTCGGTTGGGCTGAGCAAGAGGGATCTCTGGTTTGGATTGTTTTCTCTGCCCACAGTACATGGGATTAAATCGCAGACCTCATGAGTCTATAGTGCCTTCTGTGAACTCTGTGTTGTTATTATCTTTTCAAATTCTCTTAGTTCTTGGCCGAGTTGCTGACAGCTGCCTCGCTCTGTGAACTGACTGCCGTCGTTTTATTACAGCGATTTGATCCATATGTTGCATTCATTTTTTAGCTCTCCTAGCTCCATATTCTGAGAAAGGCTACCTCTCTCTGTGGCCTCAGTTGTTGGATGCTACCTCTTAGGAGGTCCCATGCCCTTCCTTTGAGGCTCTGCATCCCTGCAGACAAGGAGCTAAAGTCTTTGAAACAAAATTCAGTAACTCCACGGTGGCTTTTTCATGCCTTTTGAGAAATCCAAGGACAAGTCTTTCCACTGGCAGCTATTCACACACGTTAAACTCTTAAGTCGAGATATCCAATTTGTGTTTTAATCCTAATATCAACAAACACATGAGTTACAGGTAGATTTATTGAAAGAATCAAGTATGAATTTGTACACTCCTTTGTCCCTCTCTCTCTGGAACAAAATTTTTCCCCTTTGAAAGGTAAAATTTCTAATTTTATTCAGTCCATTAAAAATCCACATTATTCTTAATTTTATGATGGCAATGACTTTATTTATCTACAGACTGACCTGCTCCACCCCCTATTTCCATGACTTAAAGGAATGCTATTTTTAAAACATTTCTGCCTAATGAAAACCTAGTTTTTTCTTTTGTCAAATATTATTTCTTGACTTCTGGATTTATTTTTAATACCAATAAGGCACTAACTGCTCTCTAGATGTCTCTCCCACCCTCATATTACTTTCTTCTTTGGTAAACATGGAGTGAGCCCCCTCTATGCTCATTATCAAATTTCTGATTTGAATTGAGGACAAAAGCAACCTACCGTCTGGCTTTTTCTAGTGGTGTTCCTTTCAGGGAAAGAGAAATACAAAGACTTCATGAGAATTAGAATTTTTCAAAAGTCTAATCTCATCGGGGATTCCAATTTCCAAAGTTGGCATTCATTAAGGGGAACGGATATGAACTTCCCATCACGGTTTCGATATTTATTATTATTTCTTGTTATATTTATTTTCCTTTGTGACTTGAGATTTAAGCTACCCACAGAAAAAAAGAGCTATATTTTATCTTCCCCTCTCTGTAAGTTGAGATTTCTAAGGGTGAAGTGGAGAATAAAGTAAAATGACGAGAGTCTGCAGATGCTGTCCACGTGCTTCCTAGTACAAGAAACAGAGAGAGACATGTTCCATGAACACGTGTGTCAGATGGACCAATGAAACTGCAGGGGCTCTGACTAGATCTAAAATCCATGTAAATGGTGTGTGTGTGTGTGTGTGTGTAAACCTAGGTGTATATGTATATGTATATATGTATGTATGTCTTAGGGTTTTACTGCTATGAAAAGAAACCATGACCAACTCAAGTCTTACAAGGAAATTTAGTTGGGGCTGGCTTATAGTTTCATATGTTCAGTCTATTATCATCAAGGCAGGAGCATGGCAGCATCTAGGCAGGCATGGTGCAGGAGAAGCTGAGAGTTCTACATCTTCCTCTGAAGGCTGCTAGAAGACTGGCTTTCAGGCCACTACAGTTAGGGTCTTAAAGCCCATGACCACAGTGACACACCTACTCCAACAAGGCCACACCCACTCCAACAAGGCCAAACCTCCTAGTAGTGCTTTTCCTATTTGGCACTATTTGTCTTTAAACTTGAAACTTATTCATAAAACTGTTCAATGGACAATAGGTAACTTTAATGAAATAAAAACAGAAGGATTAGAAAAATAAACAGGAATATGTGTGCCTTAGTTACTGTTCTATTACTGTGAAGAGACACGGTGACCAAATCAATTTATGACAGGAAACATTTATTTATGGTCTTACATTTTCAGAGGGTGAGTCCATGGACCATCATGGTAGACACCATAGTAGCAGGCTGGCAGGCAGGCAGGCATGGCTGGAGTAGTTCCTGAGAACTCACATCCTTCTCCCCAGATGAGAGAGAGAGAGAGGGAGAGGGAGAGGGAGAGGGAGAGGGAGAGGGAGAGGGAGAGGGAGAGGGAGAGGGAGAAGGAGAAGGAGAGGGAGAGGGAGAGAGGGAGGGAGAGAGAGAGAAGCCTGGTGGGCTATTGAATCTCAGGGCCCCCACCTCCCATTGACACATCTCTTTTAACAAAACTAAATTCCCAATCCGTTCTGAACAATCCACAAACTGGAATCCAAACACATTCAAGTATTTGAACCTCTGAGCGTCACACTTATTCAAAATCCTAAAGTATGTTTTTTTTTTCTTTTAAAAGAAACCAAGTAATGAGTGTCCATCCCATTTGGTAGTATATTTTAACGTTACATTTCCTTTCTCAGAGGTTAGGGTTATTTGCATAACAAGTATCCAATCAAGTCATAACTCTCCCATAAGCCAAAGGCATCATACTTCCCCCCTTTCTACTTGATTATCCACATAGAAGTTATGGAAACATATCCCTTCATCCTGATTTAGTTCAAAGCATGGGAAGCTATTGATGTGCAATTAAATGCTATTCATAATGGGATAAAACAGAAGCCAACATGATTGAGTGTATTGTTCCTGGGAGCTAAAGATTTCCCTTCCATTTAATAAAATGTGATAAATATGATTTTAACACAAGCATAGAGACCCCAACAAAGCCTTTAGTTTATATTTGTTTCAGTATTTCCAGATCATTCTCTGTGATACACAGGAACCTAGAGGAGGAGAATTGTGTGGAGTCACTGACACACACTCAACAAAGGATTCGTTATCACAATAAGGAGATATATCGTGTCCTCTGAGAGTTGGCCCCAGGACTCCCAATGATCCAAAACTCCTCAGGTTCCTTGGATAAAACAACACTGCATTTGCACATAACCTATGCAAGCCGCTTGTATACTCTAGTCATATATATATATATATATATATATATATATATATGTGTGTGTGTGTGTGTGTGTGTGTGTGTGTGTGTGTGTGTGTGGGCGTGTGTTCATAGAGACATGTAAGTTCAGAGGCTGCGGGAGTGTAGAGCGTGTTCTGCTACTTCACTACCTACTTTATTACCTTGTGACAGGGTCCCTTGCTGAACCTGAGGTGAGGCTCACTTTCAGGAAGCCACCATCATCCTCCTGTTCCCATACCAATCACTGGTATTTGCAAGTGTGACCACACACTTGGCTTTACCCCTCTGCTGTCTCCCCAGATCCTCCTACATTTTAAATAATCTCTGAATTACTTTTGTACTTAATGAAATGAAATAATGAGGGGCTGTTATTTAGGAGATGTAAAGAAATGGTTTGTATGTGTTCAGTACAGATATGGTATTTTAAAAACCACTTTTATTAGTTCCTTGAGAACTTTGTACATTATATAATGATAGAATTTACTTCTCACTTCTCTTCCCAACTCCTCCCAGTTCCATATACACCTAATTCCTTTTCCCAAATTCAAGCTCTCTTTCTCCCCTCTGTAATAACCCACTAAAGTCATTTATGCTGCCCATAAATTCATGGGCATTGGGCAAGCCACTGGAGCCTGCCCAGCTTATCACCATCTTTATGTTTGTAGAAAACTGACTCTCCCTTTCCTGACAGCTAGGGCTGAGGCTAGTGGTCCTGTCTTGTATAGAAGACAATGCTTTGTTCTGGTTCTCGATAACATCTGTATCTTATATTTCCACTCCCTCTTCCTTGAGGGTTCCTAAGACTCAACTCCTTCCCTTTTTGCCTCTCACTTTTAGTCTGTGTATATACTTGTGTGTCTATATTAGTGATGTCCCATTTTACATTCAAACCAACACATGGTGGGGGGCGTCTTTACAATTGATTGCAGACAAAATGCTGCCATGCAGACATGGTGTAGCTCAGTACCAGAAAGAAATAGGAGACTTTGAGAAACCTACCCAGCTGTTTCTAAAGTGAAGTGAAGTTTAGACCTCTGACACAACCTTCTGGCCCTACCCTATGGGTTTAAGATACACATTGTCCCAGTACAATGTTCAAAGGTGGGACTATGAAAAGCAATTGGACCCTGTGTGCTGTAATCAATGAGTTCATCTGTTGATGGATGTGTATGAAGGTGGCAGGAAACTGGGAGATATGAAATTAAGGAACTTAGTCATTTGCGACATGTCTTGGAGGGTGTTTTTTGTTCTTGGTCTCTTCCTATGTTGATGCTTCCTGGATGCCAGTGGGATTAGCAGTTGAGCTCTATCGTGACCCTTTCATGATCATGTGACCATGGACTGAAACCTATGAAACCATGAACCAAATAAGTTTGTTAACTATGTGAGTTGCTAGGCAACTTGTAAGAGTGATGAATGGGATTAACATGAAAGTGGCCAAAGTGATGCTGACCATACCAGGTCATGTCTGGATATGATGTAGGAGGACCCATGACTTAATCCTTTAAACTCTATTTCTGGAGGCTGCACTCTAAGAGAAGACCCAATGTATCCCAAGTGGTTTTATCCAGACGATTCTGCCAATGTATCTGTTGTCTTAGCAAATCAAGAACCTCCTGCTTCCTCCTCTTGTTGTTCTCCTGACTTCACTTCTGTGTTTTTAATAGACTTCGATATCGTATGAAATAGTGGGAAATGAGTATTAAAAAAGGGAAGGAAGCTATAAATTTTGCTATAAAATCATTAAAATACACACTTAAAATAAATGGATTTTTAAGTATGTACATTATACTTCAATAAGGCTGCAGAAAAGGCTTGGAGAACTATGATGCTTGTCGTGTGATTTGCTATTTGTCATAGTTCCTGT
Organism: Rattus norvegicus; assembly: GCF_021556685.1. Taxonomy (NCBI): domain Eukaryota; kingdom Metazoa; phylum Chordata; class Mammalia; order Rodentia; family Muridae; genus Rattus; species Rattus norvegicus. Next base: position 44,650,232 of record NC_141555.1, on the reverse strand, counting down.
GATTTTGATCTTAATAGCAGTGGGTTTTATTACAGATGACTCAGACACCAGGTTAACCATACAGGCAGAACACTCCATTCCATCAGGGAAAAAAAAATCATGTCAAATTCATTGGCTTTCTTGATGAGGGTTTTTCTGGTCACAGCCTAGTTGGCTGTTAGTTGGACAGCTATTGGCTGAGAGCAAAGATGGAGAGAGCACAATGTTTGCGGGGATAACTGAAGGTTGTGCTCATAAAAGGGGATGAGTTTCACGGAGTTCAGTTGCAGAAGCTACAGTTGGTGATGGAGCTGAGGCCTAGGAGCCTTGCAAGACTGCCATAATATGTTTTGAGATGTCATGGCCAAGTGGGAGATAAGACTAGATGAAGTGGAAAAAATTTATTTTCTTTGGAAACTCACTTTTGTCACAAGGTTTTTTTCTGGAAGCTATGTTAGTAGAGGATATTTTGCTGAAGCAGACACATGAGAAGGCATATGATATTTCGCTGGAGCACACGCTTGAATGGGGACAGGATGTTTATGAAGAACATAAATGAAATCCCACAGACAGGGAGATGACATTTTTACATTGCTACACCAGCAAGGCTTCAATGGTCTTCGATAGTCTTCGTTCCGCAATGATAAATGCACAAAAGAACCTGAGCTATTCGGGCTGATTCTGAATGCTTCTGCTGCTTCTTTTGGTTTCTTAGAGACTTGTGGTCTCTGCCAGATCAAAGCACTGCTACTGATTCATTTTTTGCATCTCCTATTGGACAGTACTGCACAATGAAGATTGGAGTTACCCCAAAGAATTACTTCTAAATAGGTCCACAACTCTCAACCTTTTCCTATCAACTTTCTATCTCTCTTACCTCTGGTTGGTGGGCTAGAAGGGTGTTTGAAGTGTTTTAGAACCCTAAATAAAGTAGGTTTTGAAAAAATCTAAGCGTACAGATATATTCATGGGTTTTGAGAAAGGGTTTTGTCTCCTGCTGAGAGGAGATGATATGTAGGTTGTTACTTTTTGGTTCTGTGGTCCACTGTGAGCCATTAAATGGCTAGTGACTGACAGTCTCCCAGTAAGTGTAGCACACACTAAAATGCTTTTGCTTGGCGTTTTGAGCTGTAGAATGTATTCATTTCTTGTCATATATACTCAAGTATTCATGTTGGTGACAGTAGTTACTCTTCAGTTCTGCCATACAGGGAAGTGGGTCTATACACTGAGAGAAGAGAGTGTCTGGTGGTGAGTATGTAACATGGAGTAAGAGAAACATTACGGTGATGGGTCTCTCTCTCTCTCTTTTTTTCCCCCAATTTGACAATCTGGAGTCAACTTAGAAGAGAGAACAATTCAAGAACTGCCTCCAATAGTTAGTCTTTGGGTAAGTCTATGGAACATTTTCTTTATTAATGATTATTGTGGAAGGGCCCACCATTGTGGGCAAGTTCATCAGTAGTCATGTATAAAAAGAATAGCCTTTTAGGCTGTAAGAAATAGTAATGGAGCAAGACATGGGGAGTGTGGCGGTTTGAATAAGAAAGGCTCCCACAGTCATATATTTGAATATTTAGTTAACAGGGAGTGACAAAATTTTCAAGGATTAGAAGCATTAAGACGTGTGGCCTCATTGGAGGAAGTGGGTGTGTTGACATGGGTGGTGTTTGATTTTTCCAGAGCCCAGTGCTTTCCCAGAATTTCTCTCTCTCTCTCTCTCTCTCTCTCTCTCTCTCTCTCTCTCTCTCGCTCTCTCTCTCTGCTTACAAAGCAGTAGTTCTCTATTTCTCCAGTGTTCTGCTCCCTGCCATTATGATGGACCAGACTTCTGAAATTGTAATTTATCCTCCAATTACATAATTTCATTTATAGCAGTTGCCCTGACTATGGTGTCTCTTCACAGCAACAGAACAATGACTGAGACAGTGGGCAAGCCAACAAACAGTGTCCTTGTTACCGCTTCAAGCTCCTGTTCTGGTTTCCCTCAGTGATGGTCTCTAACCTGTAAGGCAAATAACCCTTTCCTACGCAAGGTAGTTTTGATCATGACATTCATCACCGAGAGAAGGAAGCAAACTAGAACTTCACAGATCAGTACATGAGCAACCCTTACCTTTAAATTAAAACAAAGTGTCTATACCTTTCTATTTGTGGTTATGAGGTAAGAGTCTGTGGCTCTACGAGATACAATGTTTCTATAAGACATTGTCTTACTTAGGGTTTCTATTGTTGTAAGGAAACATTGTGACCAAAAGAGCAAGTTAGGGAGAGAAGGTTTATTCAGCTTACACTTCTACATTGCTGCTCATCACCAAAGGAAGTTGGGACAGGAACTCAAACAGGCAGGATTCTGGAGGCAGGAACTGAGGCAGAGGCTATGGAGTGGCACTTCTGACTGTCTTGCTCCTCATGTCTTGCTTAGCTTGCTTTCTTATTGAACCCGGACCACCAGCCTAGGAATGGTGCCGCTCACAGTGGGCTGTGCCCTCCCCCACAAATCACTAAGAAAATGCCCTACATTTGGATCTTATACAGGCATGTTCTCAAATGAGGCACCCTCTTCTCTGATGACTCTAGCTTGTTTCAAGTTGGCATAAAATCAGGGTGGTGTTTAGAATGTGATTTTCCCATGGTAAGTGTGGCACAAGTAGCAGGTGTGGCCTTGTGGGAGTAGGTGTGGTGTTGTTGGAGGAAGCATATCACTGTGGGGGTGATATGCTTCTCCAACAACATGTCTGCCTAGACGCTTCCATGATTCCTGCCTTGATGAAAATAGGCTGAACTTCTGAACCTGAAAGCCTGCCCTAATTAAATGTTGTCCCTTGGGGTTTGGGATTTACCTCAGTTGTAGAGCGCTTGCCAAGGAAGCCCAAGGCCCTGGGTATGATCCCCAACTCTGAAAAAAATAGAACCCCCCCCCAGAAAATTTTATCCCTTATAAGTTGCATTGGTCATGGTGTCTTTTCGCAGAAATGAAACTGGTAGACAACCAGCCAGTATAAAAATTCCAAACAGCAGAATTAATCAACGATAGAAAATATTTTCAAGTCCTACAATGAGAAACTTATTCTTGAGAGAAGAAACAGCAATGAATGAGTAGAAGGTAAGGTTGCCTACAAAGAAACACTTGGAGTGTAGATGTGGCTCAGAGAGTCCCCATGGAGTGCACAGGGGCTTCTCAGGAGGAGAGAGCTACATGGTCAGGAACCGCAAAGCATTTTAACGTCACGGCAAATGGCATAGGAGAGATCAGCACCTCTGCATTGGATGCACCATCAAGAGTTTTCTGAGGATAAGCTTTCATGTGAGTAAAAGATGGGAACTTCCTGGGGCTAGATAAGGTAAAAGGGCCCAGAGGTCTGTAGGAAGCCATCCAGTCGAAGGAGAGTCAGGCAAGATAAGCCAGTGCAGGAGCCCTTTGTGGTCATCTAGGGGCATTCAGAAGAGACCTCAAAAATATTACAGGATCCAACAGAGTCTAACAGTGCTCAGGGAAGCTAAACAAAGGATCCACGTAATACCTGACATAAGCTCATGGCATCCTCATGTTCTTTTTTAAATTTCTTTTTACTGATCATACAAAATAATGGGCTTTATGGCACTTTCAGGAATCGATAGATATAAACTTAATTTGGCATTCACTATTCTTGAGTTATCCTCGTCAAAATGTCCTCTGGGGAAGCCACCACCTCACATCCACCCTCTGTAGTGATAGCTTGGCTGTTCTTTAAGGAAGCAAAGAGACCAATATGGATGTGGCCCAAGTTCAACTCATTCGAGACCCTTTCTGTTCTTCCTGGGTCTTCTGCTTCACTTTTTGAGAACTCCATCTTGGAATTCCTTCGTCCCTCAGTATCCTCAACTCCCACATGTGTTCTTTAGTCTTTCTTCCACATCACCATCAATTTATTCTTTCTTACCCTCATCCTGGTCTCTTCTCTGCATGTGAAGGTTGGATTTATTTAAAAAGATGACTTTAGGGGCCTTCAGAGATAACCAATGGATTAAGAGTTCATCTGCTTTGAAAGAGGACTGGGATTTGTTCTTTGAGCTCATGTCCGATGGCTCCCAACCACCTTTAATATCAGCTCCAGGGGACCTGACTATTCTTGTCACTGTGGTCTCCTGTATTCATTCCTTGCCCTACCCAGATAAATAAAAATAATACATCTACATATGAGAAACAGGTTTCATTAGGTTTTTTTAGTCAAACAATCCCTGATCTTCTCTGATTCTGAGTCTGCTTGGATCAGTTTATTGGGTTTCCCCTTGAGTTCCAAGACCACCTCTCTGTTACCTCCCACTCTTTCCCCAACTATCTGTTTCTCCCTCAAACTTCCCCTCAGAGAGTCTATCTATTTCTGGCCCCTCTCCACTGCTTCCTAAACATCCATCTTTTTTTTTTTCCTTGTGCCATCCCTGCTCCTCTAAGCCTTATCTCCAGTTTTTTCCTCTCCCTAAAGACCAGACCAGCCTAATCCTGTTTGTTTTAGTGTATGTGACATTATACTTACTGTTCACAGCCTTGAACTTTCCGGCTTCCTCTCAATGTTCCATCCACCACAGCCAGTCTCCTCCACAAAAGTGTGCATACACAACACGTCACATCACACATTTTAATTTTTAGAGCAAAAACAAATTCCACTGGAAAAGATACTGGGGTTGTCAAAGGCCATTGGGTATCTGAAACAAAGAAAAACAAACATTTTCACCCCAATCCTATAAATTCCCCATATATGTCCCCTCACTTTGTGAATTTCACCTTAACGGATCTTTTCCATCAGATTATAGACATAGATGTGGACGTCGCCATCAAACTTGATGAAGTACACGGAAGGCTTGGCTAGAACTTGGTAAATGACTTTGCTGATCTTTTTGGACCCGTCACTTCTGGTGAATTGCACACATTGACCTGTTAAGATGTCGCTGCCAACTTCTGACTTCACCTCTGCTGGCGAAATCTCTGGAATGATACAGAGATTACCTTCTGTGTAATCATCCAGGAGTTGATAGATATATAGGACTGGATCTTTCTCATAGGTGATGTAAAACCAGTCCTTCATGATTGGCACCTGGGCTAGGACCACCCCCCTCCAGTTGTCCTTAGAGCCATGTTTGCCCTCAAATTTATGCTCCACAGCACGGCCAACCATGGCACTTGCGAGATGGGCGTCTTTCACTTGAGGAAACACAACTTTGTGAGTCAAGACCTTAAGCTTTAAAATCCTCTCATCACTGTGAAGTGCCAGTCCATAGACACAATCAACTCCATCATACTTGACCAGATAGAGAGAGGGATTTGTTGGCAGTTGATCTAGAACTATGGCCTTCCATTGGGTAACGGGCTCATCACCTTCCTTCCATCCGTGTGAAATTCTGCACCCCACAATGTTCCCCAGGGACTGGGGAGAAGGCCTCTTCCTCTTCCGCTTCTGGAAGGATGGTGTGCTCATCCTCCTCACAGACACCCTCTTCTTCTTGGCTGTAGACCGAGTTTGGTAGGCCATGGTACTCCTGGTCCACTGTCTTGTGGCTATTGTTCTGCGTTCAGGCTTCATACTTTCCCATGGCCTGGGTTTGAAGAGCTCACCTGCTTAAACCAGAGACAAAGCTGGTACCTCTGTCATATGAGTACCTGCAATAACAATGGGGGTGGGGTTGGGGAGGGTGCTGGACCAAGGCTCTTGTCTATGAGAACTTTGGAGCAGGTGAGGAAAGCGATGGTAAACAGGTTTGAGCCTCTGAATCTAATGCTGTCATAATCAGAAGTTCATAGAAGTGCTGGGCAATGGTGGAGCACACCTTTAATTCCAGCACTCCAGAAGCAGAGGGAAGCAGACCTCTGTGAGATCAAGGGCAGGCTGGTCTACAGAATTAGTTCCAGGATAGACAAAACTACCCACAGAAAAACCCAATCTCATAAATCAAAATCTAAAGTTCAAAGGAAAATGAAAAAATGGTTCTCTACAGCTCAGAATAACATATTTAGACATATTTCTTCAGCCCGAGGCACTTTGCCTATGCTGAGGAACATCTCCTTGAATGGCTAGGTCAGTGTGGGATTAAGTATCCTTGTCCCCACTTTAAGCAAGCAGAACAGAGAAAGGATAGCAAAGGAGCCAGAAGGGTGGCCACACCCCTTCCCTACCCTCTAACTATGAGCTATTTGGCAACATCCACAAGTATCTGCCCAGAGACAAAGCACAGCAGTCCACTGGCTTTCTCTACTGTGCATCCTGACCCAGACCCAGGTTTATTCCCCGAAGCTGTTGCATTTTCGACCGCAACAAGAGTCTTTTGTGTAGGCAACAATAGCCTTTTAGAAATAATATCTACTGGGGTTGGGATTTAACTCAGTGGTAGAGCAGTTGCGTAGCAAGCACAGGGCCCTGGGTTCCTCAGCTCCATAAAAAAAAAAAAAAAAAAAAAAAAAAGAAATATTTTCTCCAAAAATACACAGGCACAGAGAGGAGCTTTGGCATTTTAGTAGAATTTTGAATTAGATATTGTTAGCAAAGAATAATAAACTCCGGAGACTGACTAGCCTAGACCATCTGCCTGGCTCTCAAACGTGGAAGACATTGGAACGTAAGGTTACTTGCTGTACGAGGGAAAACTTTTAGCTTTCTGTGCTACAAGGGTCCCAGTTATCTTCATAAACGTATTTACCAAAAGAAAATGTCCTAGTCGTCCAGATTCTGTCTTCTGAAACCGGTCAGGCACCAATAGGTTGTTGAACAGTTGTGGGGTTCAGGAGCTGAACTAGCTTTCACACCCCGCTCCGAAGATAGTGAACCCACCTTCAAAGTAGTCTAGCGCCTCCAAGTGGAAGAGATGCGCAACCTCCGCCCTTGTGCTCTGTGACATCATCCAGGCTCTGCTTACGTCATAGAACCCCTCTCAGGCCTGTTCCTTCCCTAGTTACGCTTAGAAACTTCCAGCATCTAGGTTTTAGCTTCTCATGTAGCCTCCTGGTGAACCAAAATAAAGTCCCCACCCAAATATTCTGATGACTCGAGTCACAGTCTGCCCAAGTAGCTCTTTTCATGCTTTTTATTTTTCTGAAAAACTCTTTGGTTTCTGAGTCACCAACATCCTTGGTGGTTATTTTCCCAGCTCCTATGTTTTCTTTGGTTAACTTTAAGTTATTCTCCGTATCAGAAATATTGCTAGGCTCTCTTTCCGAGGCAGCACACAGGATAGAACAACAAAATTAGCTCTATCAAAACCCACAATTAGAGGAGGGCCATTTTTATTGAAACAAAGCTGGAATTTGACAAGATTAAATACCTTGTATTGAAGACAATGGCAATCATGAATTATGGATTATTTGCAAAGAGCGAGGAAAAATTAGCTCCTGGACCTGCTTCCAAAGTCGGAATAAACTTATCACAAACCCAATATCAACCAGTCATATTTTAAATGTCTTTAAAATTTATCAGCACTTCTGATTACAAGGAATTTATTAGATCAAATGCAGTAAAACAGGATGAAATAGATGAGGTAATTTTGTTTTTGAAATATGGGTAGACAGAATACTGGATCCAGGTAAGTATGGAATTTACCTGTAAATTACAGGCCACTTTAATTGTTTGTGTCACATAGTTCTTCAGATCTTCAAAAGGATTCTTTTCAGAACCCTCCCCTGTCCCCACTACACTCTGACCATCCCTTCCCTCTTCCCAATAATTCCCTTCCACTTTAACATTATAATTTTTTTAAATGTACTTAGAGCTTAACAACATATGGCAGCTTTTTAAAATCTGTCCAATTTTCTAAGTGCACCGTCTTCTTTTTCTCCTTCTATCGTAGTTTTAAGCACATTTTCTTTCACACTTTGAGTTTTACTCTCTCTCTGCTCTTATGACTACTCTGCCATTATGTGACTGTTGGTCGACTATGTGGCTGACCTCAATGTGGGGTTAACTCAAATGACATGAATTTCCCCCCTCTCTCCCCTTAATCTTCCTTCTCTAGGCACCTGCAGAGATTTAAAGCATTGGGGATTTTTTTTAACCCTGGAAAGCACACACACACACACACACATACACACACATAAACACACACATACACAAACATACGCACATACACACAGAAACACTCATAGAAACACAAACACACACACATACATACACACACAAACACACACATGCACACACAAACACACACACAAACATACACATATACACACTCAAACACACAAATACAGAGAGAGACAGAGACAGAGACAGAGAGAGACATGGTGAGAGACAGAGAGCCCATGAGAAAACATGTGATATCATTTTAAGAACATTAAACAGACAGAACTTTCAAAAAAGTGAAGAACAAGTAGGCAACAAGAAGAATAATCTCAACATAGCCATCAACTTGAGGAGGAAAATTTTCACACTCTAGGCTTCTAAGTACCAGTCTGTTACTGAGCGAAGTAGGGGCAGGAACTCAGGCAGGACTCTAGAGGCAGGAAAGGAAGCAAAGACAACTTAGAAATGCTGAGTACTGGATTGCTATCCATGACCTACTCAGCTTTCTCTCCTTCTCATACAACCCAGGGCCACCTTCATAGGGGATGACACTATGCCTAGTGGGCTAGACAATTCTACATCAACCATCAAAAAAAATTCCTTACAAATGTGGCCAAAGGACGTTCTGATGGAGGCAATTCTTCAACTGAGGCTCCTTTTTCCCAGGTTGAGTCAAACTGACAATAAAAACTAACCAGGACCCCTGCACATCCATTCTGATTGCCACACTGTGTGCAATAGACAAGCCATTGGAATAACCTTAGCTGTTGATCACTGGATGAATGGCTTAAAAAAGTTGATATACATTGATGTGATTTTCATCTATGTGTAAGAGCAAAGGGTTTTGTTCTCAGAAAAATGGATGGAACTGTAAAATACAGTATGTTAAGTGAAACAAGCCAGACTCAAACAGATGATTGCAAAATTTAGATTTTAATAAGGGATATTATGTGAAATTGGGCATTTAGGAAAAGGAAGGGGAGCAGCAGGGTGTGTGTGTGTGTATGTGTGTGTGTATGTGTGTGTGTGTGTGTGTGTGTGTGTGTGTGTGTGCAGGTGGAAATGGTGGTGAGTTGTGAGAAAGAAGATGGCTAATGTACAGTATAAACCTGTACTAGGAGTCACAAGCAAGCCCACTGACTTGTACATTTAAAGAATATCGATATAAGAGAGCTGAGTCTAAAACAATGTTTTGATTAAATTGGGGGTTTATACTTTAGAGATACCATAAAATTTATTCATATTTTCCTTCCCACTGGGCTCTTGCTGTTGCAAGCTTGATACTTGTGACAGGATATGGCAATGAGCTTTGGTTTCTGTACCTCATTAATAACCCGGAATTCATGTCATTCAGTGAGGCTACTGTGGGGAAGGAGGTAGTTAGAGATCTTAAGGGTACACCACGTGGGAAGAATAATACCCACCCCCACTATAGATTTCCAAATATTCACCATCATCTCTGGTTTGAATGTGATCGCCCAACAGTTATTTTCTGAAGATTAATCCCCAGTGGGAATGTAGTTGTGAAGAATTGATTAGGTCAAGAGGGATGCAACCTACAAATAAAGATCCATTAATGATGCTATTGTGGAAAAAGGTTAAATTATGAAAAAGGAGTTTGGCTCCCTCTCTTTTATTCCTAGCCCCCTGGATCCCTTCTGTGGTGACAACATCCCACAAGAACTCCTTCCTCTGCCGATGGTCTCTTCATCTTGTATTTACAGGTTTCTGAATCATAATAATACAGAATCTGTGTCATTATACACTAGCCAATCGGTGCCATTCTGTTTGTCCATAGAAGCATGAACGTGCCTCAGAATTGTGAGCAGCTGGGTCATATGGGAAAGCATAGCTGGCAGAGAGGACTAGGTTGTTAGTGCTGACTGAAGACAAGATGGGTTCAGGTTTAGCATGTGTGCTCTTTGTTAAAGAAACAGCACAGAGGAAGAGTGTAGATTGGAAAGTTGCAGCTTAGAATGGACTCAGACATCTACTGTTGGCCTTTTGTGGACAAGGAGCCATTAGGGAAAGGGAAAGATCACGAGGGATAGATTCAGCCACTGCTTTTGTCTAGCAGAACCCTTTTTAGAATCCTCATCTTCGAGGATGTGAAAGAAAACTGCCTGGAGTCACTTGATACATCAGTAACCATCAAGAGTGTGTCCACTATTATAGAGGGACCCAGGAAAAAGTCTGATCTTGGAAGATCCTTTGCCTTCAAGGGATGGAGACTCCTCCCCACCAACACTGGGAAACCCATCTACGTCGGTAAGGGCATCCCACTAAGTCCAGATCAGTGGTCCTTAATCCTTGGATTGAGACCGCTTTGGGAGCACAAATTGCCCTTGCACAGGAGTCACATATCATATATGCTGTATTCCAGACATTTACATTACAACTCATAACTATAGCAAAATTAAAGTTATGAAGTAGCAATGAAATAATGTTACAGTTGGTGGAGCTGTATTAAAAGGTTGTGTTAGGAAGGTTGGAAACCACTCTTCCTGACCCCTCTAAAATATGTCTGTTGGTATGAACTGGAGTTATAATCCCTTTTATTCAATCAGGCAAACTCAGAAAAACCAATACACCACCAAAAGGTTATGAAGGATACACAGCCACTGTACCCACAGTGTCAGGACTACTGACATCTAGACAAGTGGTGTCAAAATGGAAATCACATCACACCATGACAATCCCCCTAAATGAAAAGCAGAGGAGAAAAACCAGTTCCCTGGTGGTGACACCAAGAGAAAACCATTGTCAGAATTGTCAACAAGGATTTTAAAGCCAGGATTCAAGCGTCGTCAATGAGAAACCTACAAAACAGGCAGAAGGGGTTGGTGAGATGGCCTACTGCATAGGAACACTGGTTGCTCTTAGAGAGGATCAGGGTTCAGAGGATCTGATAGACTCTTAGGTCAAAACACACACACACACACACACACACACACACACACACACCATAGAGAAAAATTAAAAAAAAAAAACAAATTAAAAAGAGAAGGAGCCAGGTATGTCCCTTTAATCCCAGTACTCAGAAGTAAGGTGATTTCTCTTAGTTCAATGCCTACCAGGTTAATAAAGTGAGTTTCAGGCCAGCCCTACCTACATAATGAAACTCAGTGTCAAAATAAAACACAAAAGAGTGTTTTATTTATTTCTGATAATGTATGCAACAGAGAAACTATTTCTACAGAGAAAGACCTTATTTTTGAGAGAATCAGTGGGCATGAAGGATACCCCAATTCTTTGTGTCACTACTCCATCAAAGCCTTACCAGGAAGCAAGAATGGGTCCAGCTAAAAATGAAGCAGGGCAATTATGAGTAAAGCTGTGGACACACATCAGCCCATCAGCAACAGAGGCAGGCAGAAACCAGCTAGGATGAGATGGCTTCACCAGGCAATGTCTCTGAACTAACAGTCCCTAGTAGCACCCGGTTGTTCTTTTCCTTCAAGTACCCCTGGACTTTTCAGACACTCAGAAACCATAGAACAAAGTGTGGAAAATGCCTAAGAAAAGATGTGTTTTGGGACATATATGTTTATACAGGTTTCATGTAGCCCAGGCTGGCCTCAAACACACTATGCACCCAAGGATGATTTTGAAGTCTTGATTCTCCTCCTGGTAATGGGACTATGGGCATGTACCACCACACCACAGTAGGTGGAGACCAGAACTGTGTGAGAGCCAAGTGAGCACTCTGTCCACTGAGCTGCATCTCCAGCCCCTAGGGATGTGTTCTGCTAATACAACAAAACTAAAATAGAAGTCTTCAATGAGAGACAACAGGAGTCTCCCAGTCTAGAAACATTAAATTACACATTCACAAGTAATACATATGTCAAGAAATAATTAAATTATGTAACAGTAAGAAAAAAAGAAGATAGGAAACATACTATCAAAATATGTAAGACATAACTATGACGGTGCTAAGAGGAAACTTTATTTAAAACAATAATTCTTAGATTAGAAACAAAGACCAGCAACCTAAATTTTTATCTACACTAGAAAATAAGAAAATAATTAATTCAATGAAAAAAAAATTGTTAAAATGAACCCCAAAACACTAAAAATAAGAAATTAACAAAAAAAGACAATGAAACACAATTTGTTTTCTTTTTTAAAGCATTGAATGGTATTTCATCGTCTCAATTAGACCTAGATAGAAAGTATAAGGTCCATTCTCTTTGGCAATTTTAAAAACAAAAAGTAATTGCCGTGTTTTAGAGTTTATGCAGAACACTGAACCTGGTACGACAGACAAAAATTAAAAAAATATTCATCGTATAATCCCTTTTTAATGACAGTGTTTATTCTCTACTTGTCTCTCCTATAATCTGTTTAATATCAGACAAGATTTCCAGGGTTGCCATATGGAGATAATGCAGTGTTGAAATGGAAGCACAGCATTGTATTCCCAAAACAGAATGTGGTTTAGAACATCATTGTTTTATCATGAGGAAACTAGCACAAGATTCAAGCCCAGTCTCCCGAGGCGTTGTCTCATCTTAGAGCCATTTCTTCAGACAGCACTTCCCATGTGTCATATTTTTCTTCAACAATCGAAACGGACTTGTTTGCTGCACTGTTTGGTTTGCCATGCTGCTTGGGAAATCCTGGACCATAAGACATGACGAAAGTTCTCCTCCACAACCCCAAACTACAGCACTGGAATCGGTGTACCGGAAATAGAAGAGACAGAAACCAAAAAAGAAAAAAAAAACTGTTGTTGTTTGGAGAAGAGTCATGTAAGTAGGCAAAGCAGACCTTGGACTTTCTATGTAACCCAGGTTGTCCTTGGACTTACTATGTAGCCCAGGCTACACATGGACTTATTCTGTAGCCCAAGCTGGCCTGGGATTTACGATGTAGCCCAGGCTTCCATTGGACTTACTATGTAGCCCAGGCTGGATTTGAACTTGTGATATTCGCAAGTATTGAGAATATAGGTATGCACTACCACACTCAGCTTTGTATCTGTTATTATAATTGACACAGCTGTGGCCCCTCATTTGCCGGCCTCCTTCAACATCAACAACAGCATCCACAATCACCTACTAGAATAATCCCATCCTTTAACTCATCTGTTAAGGTAAGACTTTACAGAACAAAGAGTCAGCAGGGTCCTCCTCCTTATTAGGACACATTTGTTTGTGGGATTTGAGTGATTGTTTGAGTGAGCCAGTCATACCTTTACCTGGTTCTGATATTATGACCAAGACAAAAAAAATAAGAAAACAAAAGTAAAGGAGATGGGCCCAACACCGGGACTTGAACCTTAGCAGTTGAGGAGATGGCTCACAGGTCTCAGGTAAATGATGAGTAGGCTTTGTTGCTCACATAGAATCCCAGTCCAGGGAGGAAGAGATAGGGCAGATACCCAGGGCAAGATAGCTGTCAAGTGTAGTCATATTGGAGAACTCTGGTTTTGACTGAGAAATGCTGCTTCAATGAATAAGGTAGAAGAGAAATGGATTAGTCCATACTTTATACACTGCACTTGCATGCATGTACACACACACACACACACACACACACACACACACAGACTCACACACACACACACACACACACACACACACACACACAGACACACACACACGAACAAAACAAAAAACTTTGGTCTTAAGGCATTGTCTCCACTGTAGTCGCACATAGTAGGAGGTGGCGATCTAAATAAGTGTTCCTTTCCATCCCCACAAAGACGAACATAATTATGAACCCTCAGTAACAGATGTATACAACCTGCTGAGGACAACCAGATGATTAGTTTAGTCTCCTTGCTCTCTAGCATATTCTGGTATACTGTTTCAGGAATCCTGAGGTGGGGCTTGGCTGACTGGAGCCTTACTCCCACTATTGCATCCAAGACAACTTTCAGCTGCCATGTACTGATCCTTGGAATTCCCTGCCAAGGTACCCTGACTTGCATTGCTCACGAGGCCATGCCATGAAGCCAGAGAAGGTGTGGATGTCTTACTCTGCCATTTATTACTTTAGAGTAATGGGAAACTAGCTCGAAGTTTAAACCTCACTTCCCTCATATATAAATGAGCAGGCGAACAATTCCACTTCATCAGATCTACATTAGGAATGAGTTAAAAAAACACATCAAAACGATTAGTGCCGGGGTTGGGGATTTAGCTCAGTGGTAGAGCGTTTGCCTAGGAAGCGCAAGGCCCTGGGTTCGGTCCCCAGCTCCGAAAAAAAGAACCAAAAAAAAAATGATTAGTGCCAATGTGTTTTATGATTGATAAGCAGTATTATTTATATGATTTGTAACATTGGAAATTATGGTAACTGGAACGTAACGGTTTTCATTATCTTTGCACAGATGATGCGAGGAAAGCATCTAGAATACAGAAATGCTTCCTTTTTTGCATTATTTCCAAGAAGCATTTCTTTCTGCTCCAATTATTTTTTTAAAACTTACTTTCCACTCCATCTCCCCTTAGGTGATTAGGTTAGAACCGGGTTTGGTGAGAGGGGTTATAAAACGTTGTGTTACAGAATATATTTACAAAATCAACTGTTGAGTTCAAATGGAGGCACCCTCCATGGAAAAGCCAAGCTCCCCCTGAAGATATTTATTTCTTTTCTTTTTTTATTTTCATTGATTTCTAGTCTAGTCATTGATGGCTATTCTAGGAAGAATGAACCTCGGTTGAGGAGATTCCTCCGTCAGATTGGCCATGACTACGTCTAGGTGGAATTTCCTTGACTGTTAACTGATGTTGGAGTGCCTGGTCTACTCTTGGCAGCACTGCCCTATGCAGGTGGGTCTGGAATCTGTAAAAGTAGTTGAATGTGAGCTTAGAAGAAAGCCACTGAGCAGTCTCTGTAGCTGTAGCTCCTGTTTCACAATCCTGTCTTGGTTTTCCTTGATGATGGGCTGGAACAGATAAAATGAAATAAAGATTTCTCTTCCCAAGTTGGCTCTGGTGAGTGTGTCATCAGAGTAACAGAAAACCAAAATTAAGCAAAAATCACAGTGCCAGATGTGGGATGTCTTCCTGAAAGTTGCTGACCAGCGAGATCACAAAAGCCCTAACAACTTTACAGGCTGTTGCCATTGTTCTTTGTTGGCCTCCAGAACTTGATGGTAAGACACTATTTCTGAAGGTACTGAATCCTTTTGTTCACAGGCCACAGAAGGGTAAATGTGAAGTTGAGGTGGAATCATCCTCTATAATGGATAGCCTTCATGGTTCAAGAAAGTGCTATGTATGCTTCTAGGGGAGAAAATCATCTACGACCTTAATCGGGGGGTGAACCATTCAAGGTAAAATGTCAGGCAAGATGTGCCCATAATGTGTTAGTGGCATCACAGTCATGGGAGTAACCAGTGGCTTTCCAATTTGATACAAGGCATATTCAACACGAGGTTCTGTAAAGTCGTCAAGAACCTATATTTAGGGTGATATAGGCCCTATGAAAGAACCTAATGCTAAATACATTGTCGAACTTCCTTCCAAATATCCATATTTGTATCTACAGATCAGCGTTGCACTCAGCTCTCATCAGAGAAGAAGCCTCTGACTACCATGGGCAGAGTCGTACAACTGGACAAAGTGTTGGGAATCAGTGGTATTGAACTAATCATGTGGAAATAGGTCAGCTAAATCTTCTCCTCAACAGCTCAGAGAACATCATGAGAGAGTGGGTGAAAGGAATATATGAACCAGAAGATGGGGAAGTGGACAGCAAAAGGATTTTTTTAGATTGTACCTAGTCATTGAACTCTTAAACTTATTGTGGCTATGGTCATGGGCACAAGAATAGGCCACTCAACACTTCATTACAGATGGGAGAGGACATAAAGACCCTCCCCTACTTTGGCAATCAACATTTATTGGACAGCTATACCTGCTTTTCTTCCCTAAGTTTCTTGTGGCTTCTGTATATGGATCTTTTATACAGATACATAAAAGCAAGGGAAACACCTGTATATGGAATTTAAAACAAGGAAAGAAAGAAAGAAAGAAAGAAAGAAAGAAAGAAAGAAAGAAAGAAAGCTGAACACACTCCAGGTCTGCAATGTGACCATCACACTCGAGTTGCTCTGCTTTCCCCATCATGATGGATAGTACCAACTAAAACAATGGGTCAAAATAAACACTTCCTGTCTCTTTTTTATTGGAAATTTATGTATTTAAATTTCAAATGTTATCCCCTTTCCTGGATCCCCTCTCTCCCCTTCTCTCTTCCCCTGCTTCAGTGATGATGCTTTTCTTCCCACCCACTCCCATCTCAACACGCTGGCATTCCACCACATTTGGGAAATGAGCCTTCAGAGGAACAAGGGCTTCTCCTCCTATTGATGACAGACAATGCCATCCTCTGCTATATATGTGGCTAGAGCCGTGGGACCCTCCATGTGTACCCCTCAGTTGGTGGATTAGTCTCTGGGAGCTCTGGGAGGTGGGGGTCTGGTTGGTTGATATTGTTGCTCTTCCTATGGGGTTGCAACCCCCTTCAGCTCCTCCAGTCCATTCTTTAACTCCTCCTCCATTGGGGTCCTGTTCCTCAGTCTAATGATTAGCTGTAAGCATCCTCATCTGTATCAGTAAGGCTCTGGCGAAGCCTCTCAGGAGACATCCATATCAGACTCTTCTCAACAAGCACTCCTATCTTCGTTAAGTTTTTGCTTTGTATTTTGTCATAGCGAAAACAAGAAGAATCAATATGCTCCCTCTTCATGTCAGGGCCATGTGAATTTGAGTCAGTGCTTCACTGAGCCCTGTAGGGTTCTCTTGGCTCCATCCACAGAGCCTGGAGAGGGCATGGACCCTCAAACAGACCTGGTGTGGCCATGGTCAGCATTGATGATCTATTCTCTTTGTGAGAAACAATACTATATAACATTGATAAATATAATCAAGGAGAGTGTCACATGTAGCTATCATAGAGTCTATTTTTGTATACTTATTCTCAGCAGCCCCCATTGATATTATGAGGATGCTCTTCCTCCCATCCACTCCCACCTCAACACCCTGGCATTCCCCCACGCTGGGGAAATGAACCTTCACAGGATGAAGGTATTCTCCTCCTATTGATGCCAGACAATGACATCCTCTGCTATATATGTGGCTGGAGCCATGGGACCCACTATGTGTCCTGTCATTATCCCTCCAATCATGAGTTATGGGCTGTCATGCTGGTAATTTCACAGCAGGCACTGCTTCCCACAAAACTATCTCCCCAGCTTGCATTTAATCCCATGTTACTGGCATGCTGGAAATACTGTATTTTGTTTATTTGGCCCATAGCTAGACATTTTTTCTTGGACTATAATTAAGTGATCTACCTTCCTAACGCTGCCACCCTTTAACACAGTTCCTATGTTGTTACGTCTCTTGATGAAAAAATTATTCTTGTTGCTTCTTCATTATTGTAATTTCACTTCTGTAATGAATCGTAGTAGGTAATCACTTTGGAGACTGAAGTTTCTCACAGGGATCGTGACGCACAAAGGTTGTGAACTGCAGATATAACAGGTTGAGGGCAAGATATATTTGAAGGACAAACTGTGGAAGACAACCACCAGCCCTGGGTCCTAAGCCCATCGCTTTATGGACCTAGCTCACCTCTGTTCCTCCTCAAATATGGAGTGATGGGCGGAGCGTCTGTCACTTTGAATAAAACAAACCTTAACAGAGACACACGATGGTTCGTTGTTGCTACCATTGTGTAATTTCCTGCCCCAAAAACTCACATTTTAAACATCATCGAAAGCCAAGAAAATAGGCACAAAGACCTGTCTGTGTGAGGTACGAACCACAATTCATTTTGTTCACCTGGACCTCAACTTTAGAAGACTGCAAGCATTATCCATTTGAGAAATCCAC
The DNA here is from genome assembly GCF_021556685.1 of Rattus norvegicus. Taxonomy (NCBI): domain Eukaryota; kingdom Metazoa; phylum Chordata; class Mammalia; order Rodentia; family Muridae; genus Rattus; species Rattus norvegicus. The sequence goes on along the minus strand of NC_141555.1, from coordinate 44,632,375 downwards.
TTCCTGCTCATGTTTTGTTGAAGAAATATAAATCAAGCTAAATAGAAAAATAGAGATGGAGTGTACAGGACGGGTTGGGGGTTTAGAGATCTTAAGGAATGCTAGCACAAAGTGAGGTATGTCAACATACCTCAGCTGACTCATAAGCAAACAGGTGAGGACCATAGGAAGCCTTGGGCATGAACAGGGATGAAGGTGTCCTTCCAAGGCAGAGAGACAGAGCAGACCATCCTTCCTTGGTCTAGTTGATGTGAGGAAGCTAGTGGTTCTCCACCTAAGTCAACCCACACTGAGCCAGTTCATGAAGTTCTGGACATGTCACTCTCCAGTACCTGAGTTGAAATGCAGCTGCCCCCCCCCAACCCCCATAGGAACAAGCACTTTTTATAAGGAGAGGTGCTTGAAGACTTCATTCTTTGAAGCCATCTTCTCTGAAGGGCAGGTCTCCAATTCCTTACCAAGAAAGGCATCATGTCTTCAACCTTGTTGTCTTTCCAAATCTGCCATCTCTGTGAAGACCCATCTCGAAGGTCTTGGCCAGGGCATCTGGCTTCCTGAACTGATGTCTCCAACAGGTTTCCTCAAGTCTCAGTTTAGCAGTTTGGACGGATTACTTGTGCCTTATCTAGAGTGGAAACAGGGAATGAATTCTGGCTTATCTGAGTCCCTGGAGGTAGTAGAGGCATATAGAGAGCAGTGAAGGTATTATAAACATGAAAGTGCTAATCCATTCTTTGGGTGCGAACTTCTCTAATTATTTATACATTTTTTTAATCATTTAATGAAGTTAGTCAATATCGCAGACAGGGTGAATGTCTGGCTTATGCACCAGCCTCTCTTTTCATCCTAACTCCTGGCTTCTCAGGCTGTGATATCCATTGGAAGAAGAGTCATTTCAGATGTAAGTGGTTATAATGAAGGCCACACTGGAATGTGCTAGGTCCCAAAACAAATATGATCATTTACCCTATCAGAATAGAAGTGTTAGTGGGCTGAATGGCAGGCAGGATGAATAGGACCCGATGTCAGGCTGTGGTTGACTGGGAGCTTGTTTTATTTCCCAACAACGAGTTTGGGCTTTTGCCTGAGGTTCTAGTAAGCACTGGAGAAATTTTATCTGGGATTTCCTTTCATGGATCCCTCAAGATGATACCCTGTGGATGTACAGAGGAGGATCTAGAGGAGGCTGCAAGGGCTGTCAGCTCAGGCAATACCGAAAGATGTTGCCTTTGCAGAAGGCACATGCTGCAGAGTGCAGGCCAGCAGAGACAGTGACTGAGGCAGTTAGAGCAATGTCCCTCTTTGCATCAGAGCACCCCCCCATATCCTTCTGCCATGCCAGACTTATATATTCAACAGACCGTCAAAACCCAGTCTGAGTGAAGGTAAACCATTGCACTAAGAAATGAATACTGCATAGTACAAGACACAATGGATGGTAAGATGTTTCACAAATGATGGGAAACTGAAATAATGTCAGTTAAGATGATTTGCATTCCCCTCAGAGGACCTGGGTTCAGTTCCTAGCAACTATATCATATGGTCCCCAACTCTAGGTCACTGCACATGACTGTACATACATACATACATACATACATACATACATACATACATACATACATACTACATATATATATACACGTATTACACACATACATACTATACACATACTACATACATACGACATATATATTATGCCAGTGGGTTACTCAGTAATCTACTATCCTTGGTCACTCGATTACTCATGCCCTAAGGAACCGTCAGAGGAAGTGGAACAGTCCATTTCTTCTTCTCTGTCGGTTCCCTTCTGGGATCTAGGGCCCTCTTATTGACTGAACCCTTCATATGATTTTTTAGTTTCTGAAGGATTTATGTAACACGAGCATCAGATTTTTTGAATCTCTTGTCTTCCTAGGGTTTTGAGCACCTGAACTTGTGCCGAGTACATCTAAGTAATCCCGGAGGTGGAAAGTCGCTCGGGTCTCTGCTGTTCAAGTGCTTCCCCTCTTGGGGTTGGATGTTATAATCTGGTTGGGATACACTGAAGGCATTCTCAAGTGGCAGAGGCTGGGAACCCTCAAGGTCTTCCCCCTTTGGAGTCTGCTGTTATACTCCGCTTGGGGGACACTGAATGGGCTTCCAGTATGTGGAGGCTGGGAATCCTTCAACTGATTCCCCTTTGGCACTCCGTGGTTATAATCATCTTGGGGGACTCTGAAGTGGTTCCCAGGCCATGAAGGCTGGGAAATTGTTGGGGCATTGTCAGAGGGTAAAGTTCGGGATGAGGATCTCTGTCCTCTCTAAACACTACCATATGAAGGGGCAGTGAAAGTACTTGGCAGTTGTGAGTCTTGGTGAGCCTCATTTGAGCTGTATCCTTGAGTTTTCTCTGTCTCTCTCTCCTGAGAACTGTGGACAAGTCCGTAAGGCCAAGCAGGGAAAACTCTAGTGACCATTGATCTCAGGAAACAACCAAAGCTCGAGAGGGGCTGTCCTCAAATTTGCTTGAGTCAGTAGCGAGATCTGCATGGGGCAGTCTCGAGGTTTGCACTGGGCAGTTGCGAGGTCTGAATGGGACAGTATCCAAGTCTGCACGGGGCAGTCGCGAGGTCTGCACGGGGCAGTCGTGAGGTCTGCACGGCACAGCCAGGAGATGCCTCACTTGTCAGTCCTGCTTGTAGTAGTGGTGCGATCATCAAAGCTTTCTGAATGAGGAGGAACCATGTCGACTCTCTTCCTTTGAGTCCGGAGTGCTACCTGTTTTGTGCACACTGTCAGACGTCGTGACAACTGATTCCTGAAGGAGCAACATGAATGGAAAGGGCAAAGGGTGCATAGGAGTCTGTGCTGTCAAGCGCCTCTTACACCAGCTTTAGTGCAGTGATGTGTCTTGGAACCTCATAACCGAACGGGAAATGCTGATCCAGACCTTTGCTCCAAAGAGACTGCAGGGACTAGAAAATCACTGGTTGACTGTGTTAGGAAATGAACATGTGATAGGATTTGAATAGAGCATAGAATGCATATGATTGATATTAGAATTCCGTGTGATTTTCAGGTGTTACTGTGACGCTTCTACCTTGATGTCTCACTATTTTTTTTGTCCTAAAGCTCTTAATATTCTTTCCGTGATGATATTTTTGAAATATTGAGAAGGCTACACAATGGAAAGTATTTTCTCTAGTCACATATATTGAAATTCTAAATGTCTCTTGACATTGTATGCAGTTGCCTGGCCAGAAGTCATCGGATGCTTTCAATACTGGTAAGTTGATTGAACACAAACTGTTTGTGTTACAAGCTTTGCTTGTAAATAATTCTTTTGGTGACCCCCAATTAGATTGTTCAAATGCCTCCTGCCTTTTACAGACATATCTACAACCACCCTTGCTTGGAGAAAGGAGTTAAGTGTTATGCCTTCTTTGAATTAAGAGGAAGATCTAAGGCTACACTCCTTAGAGAAACAAGGTATCAGGTACTGTAGGAAGAAATATGCATCTAGGCAATAATAAATGTTCCAAGATAACCTGTGCAGTAAAGTTATGTATGAAAAATACCACTCCTTTTTTAGTAGTATTATTAACCATTGTATTTGTTTATATTTCAAATATTACCCCTTTCCATAAGCCCCACCTCCACGTATTTCATCCTCTTTGTCTCTAAGAGGGTGACTCCGTAAGCCCCATTCATTCTTTCCTCATCCCTCTAGAATCACGCTTCTCTGGGACATCAAGCATCACAAGGACCAATTGCGTCCCCTTCCACTGACGTGAGATGAGGCAGTCCTCTCCTACATATGCAGGATAGCAGACTATGTATAATCTATGGTTGGTTGGTAAGTCCATGGGAGCCCTAAGGGGTCTGGTTATTGATATTGTTGTTAATTACAGTCTCCTTTAGCTCCATCATCCCATCCCCTACATCATATATTGGTATCTGTAGTCTCATTACAATGATTGGCTGTGAATTTCTGCATCTGTATCAGTCAGATGCTGGCAGAGCCTCTCAGAGGACAGACATACCAGACTCTTGTTTGCAAGCATGTCTCAGCATCAGCACCAGTGTCCATTTTGGTGTCTGCACATCTCTGGATGGCCTTTCTTACAACCTCTGCTCCATATTTACTCCTGCATTTCAATAGACATGGATAACTATGATTTAATAAGAAATCCTTACACTGTGGTCACGTCTATCTACTGCAGGTTCAATTTCATTGTTGTTGTTGATGTTGGCTAATGTCATCACTGTTGAGTCCAGAGAACCTGTTGCAGCCATAGTATCTGGGACATTCTAGAGGTTACAGCATCCTCCAATGTTCCTTCTTTCTATACCTATTCTCCTGGTCCTCTGTGCTTCTCTCCTGTCCCTTCCCACATCTTATTCTGCTCTTCTGTTTTTCCATTTAACTCCCCTCTCCCACACAGTGTTCTTCCTCCATATGCCTCCCATGATAATTCTCTTCCTCCTTCTAATTGGGATTGAAGCAGTCCCTCTTTGTCCTTTCTTGTTGAGCTGCAGAGTGTATATGAGTTTTTTGTGGATATTCTGAGCTCTTAGGCTAATTTCCACTTACAAGTGAGTGCATTCTTTGTGTGTTTATTTGTGTTTGTGTTACTTCCATCAGGATGATATTTTCTAGTTTCATCCATTTGCCTTTTGTCTCCTTAAGGTCTCCTGTAATTGTTTAAGGGATTTTTGTGTTTCCTCTATAAGGGCTTCTATCTCTATATATCTGTTGTTCTGTATTTCTTTGATGGAATTATTTATTTCCTTCTTAAAATCCTTCAACATCATCATGTTAAGTGATTTGAAGTACAAACATTTATTTTTCTTTTCTGTTGTGTTGAGGGTATCCTAGCCTTGTGTTGGTGTGAGAACTGTGTTCTGATGATGTCATGTAACCTTGGTTTGTATTGCTTAGGCTATTATACTTCCCTCTTGCCATCTCTTTTTCTCTGGGATTAGCTGGTTTTACTGGCTCTAACAATGGACTGATCCTCCTGTAAGCCTATGTGTCAGGACTCCATGTATACTACCTCTCTCCTGAAGGATCTTGTGTACCAAGTGCTGTGGATCAGGTTCAGCGACATAGAATAGATAGAAACCAGAAGTATCCTGTAACAGACTGGCCCTTTGTTCTTGGGTTCTGAGGGCTCCAGGCAGTTCCCCCTAAAAAATGGTAGTCTCTCCTGTGATCTTGAGTGTGTCAGCACTCCTGGAAGTCCAGCCATTTCCTGGTGGGATCTGGGGAGAGAGAGATGAGGTACAGATTCAGCTCTGTAAGCACAGCTTTGGGTCCTCTTGGTTTTTAATCTTTCACTGAAACAGCTTTCAAATGAATTTTGAGTCCGTGACCAGTAAGCACCTAGGAATGATCATCTTTTTGTATTTTCTGAGATGGGACCACAAATGATGGCATCTGGCATTTTTACATGGGTGCTATCAATTTAAATTAGGTATCTTTTTCTTTCATGTCAAAAGTATTCCTAGGTGAGAAAATTGCTCAGTCAACAAAGCATTGCTGTTGAATATGAAATAGACTATCATTGACAATTATAAATGTTTAGGCAATGTCATCTAGGTCATTGAATTGTAATATATTGAAGAACTCACGTAAATACTTCATGATGGTTTATCCAATGGATGTAATGCATATTCAATAAAATGAAGAATAGTATAAAGTTTATTTTTTCAACTTACTGAATCATGTAATAAATAATAGTCTCCATTAATGTACCAGGCTCCATAATAGTGGTATAGATAAGGAATGAATAAAAAGTATTATGAGCTTTCTCTTAGAAAAAATTGCATTATGGTGTAAAAAAAAAAGAAAGAAATGAATGTACAAATCAATGTGATGGAGTTTATTTTATGCAAATAACTGAAGAAGCTATCTTAGAAATAAGGTTATGGAGATTGTCCTAACGAAGTGACAGCTAAGTTAAATTAGAAGAAAAATAAATGTACTATATTTCAGGCAATAATACTATAAATATGAGGTCAAAAAAAGCAAAAGAGCTTGACGTATACAAAAAGTAAATGTGAAAGGAGTTTGTATAGATTAAGTAATGGAAGAGAGGACCAAATAAAGCTGAAGCTTAGTTATCACATATGGGCTTACAGAAACAATATGAGAGATATAAATTTTTATTTATGTAAAATGTCTAAGAAATCATTGAATAGTTTGAAATAAGTTTGTTTAACTCTATATGTACATACTATGGGACTCTGGTTACTTATGTATTATGAAATGATACACAGAATGATTTGATGGATGTTTTTGAAATCAATCTGGAAGCAGTGTCAGTGATAAAGAAAAAGATTCATATCAGACAGCTATGTTGGAAATTTATGTTGTTTGGGAGTAGACTGATTATGGGGAGGGCCAGAAGAAAGAAAGACAATGTCTTGTTTTAGCAAATGAAAATATGTTGGAGTTTTTTATTGTGATGTGGAATATTTCCTGATAAGTGTATTTAGGAGAATTTTAAAGGAATATATTTTAGATCGATTTACTTGGAGCTGCTTGAGAGAACCTCTTACTCACTAGAAATTCCTATTTACTGTTCAAGGTTTGGTGATTTAAGCCATTACTCAGACCATGAATTAATAGCTGTTTTAAAACAAAAAAATTACTTTAATAGATGTATATCTGGTAGTTCTTATTTTATTAAGAGCAAACCTATGCTTACATTAGATGCTTGTTTAGTACATGCGGACAAATAAATTGCCCATTTATTTACTGCAAACATTTTGGATTCCAATTAGCATTATTCCAACTTTTTGGGAGCTGACACAGCTTTTTGATTAGAATATAATAGCTCATGAATGAGAATTTAACAGAAAGAAGTGATTTGCTCATATTTTGTAAAGTTACAAACACTAGAAGAGTAAAAATATTTAATAAATATCTAGCTATTTTATGTTTTCTCTTTAGTATTTTAGCGTGTTATGATATTCACGCAAAAATTCCTTATCCAGATGATGTTTAACTATAATATCCACTACTATGAAACATATGCACAGCATTTTTCAACTATGAATAATATACGCTTTCAGAAAATTTTCCTCAAGTTTTCTTCATGACTTCAACACAACATGGCCATTGGGAACAGAATAAACCACAAATAAGGAAATGCAGAAAGTGATTGACACACGCAAAATTCTTGGTTTTAAATTTAATAATCATGCTAGTTAAGGGATAGAGCTTTGAAATAGAGTCGATGACAGGCTGAAAAACACTGAAGAAGAGTATTTAAATAGAATTTTTACTAAATAAAGAAAGCAGTAGGTCTGAAGGTAAGCTATATTTAACAAAAAGACCCTGTTCTTCTGCCACTATTTGTTCAATGCTTTGTTTTTTGTTCCTATATTATGTTCCATAAACGTCTCAATGATTCTGGTTATTCTTAAATAAATGAACATGCAGTTCAGCTGATCTAATAATCCACATTATATCAATGTTCTTCTGTACCTTTAGATATTAAAATTATAGAGAATTATTTTGGCTAGAGTAAATTTTTATTGTTTCTTTATCATATGAGAGAAGCAATTATTTACAGAGAATGAATTCCTGATGTTTTCTAAATAATCTCAATAGAGTTTTAAACCAGATATTTTAGATCAATCATTCATACCTCTCCAAATGAACCTCCTTAAATGTTACTACACATATAGTACGTAAAGGGAGTGATATATAGAAATAAAAACATCACCTATGCAGCCACAATCATCTATTATCCCCATGATGAAACCAAATACTAGGAAGAGAAGATGGTACAGACACATTGCAGGATAGATCAGCATCATTCAAAATGAAGATTGAGCTGGAAAGTGCTTTGAACTGAGTATAGTTATGAGTAATGTAAATAAGCTTAATGTTTTGAGAACTAGTTTACCTGTTATGTTTGCCTTATCCCTTCTTAATTTGGGCAGACACATTTCTGCTCTGTGGAATGAGACAGTCTCCACCTCCTCTGTCCTCACATATTTCAATTTGTCACTTGTTCCACAGTACATCCATATACTTGCCGATGAATTTTTCTTCTTGGAAATTCGAAATATTCATATTTCCTGACTTCGGAGAGAGGGTTAAAAGCAAACGCGAAGTGAGTGACATACCATAACTTTTCTGTATTATTATCAAAACGGGTTTTTTTTCAGGGATGAGATACTTGAGGTGAGAAGAAAGGAAAGGTTCTGCTTTATTTGAAATATTTTCTTACCTCATTCTTTGCTCCTGTAAAGGGCCCAGCCTTATCTGTCAAGCCTGGCCATGTTCATGTCACTACTCCACTGCGCCTCTCATGCAGTTCTTAAATCTAGATCCTGTTTGCCACTCTAGGTTTCATCTTGAACAGATTCATCTCATTTCCCTGTGATCCTGCTCTGAAACATACGCAAGTTTTTTTTTGTTTGTTTCATTTTCAAATTTTTAAATGTTTATGTTAATTTTTGTTTAACCAGTTTTATGGAAGCCTTAGAGTGGAATTATTCATGGATGTCTGTTTTGATTGGAATGAAAAAAAATGGAAAAAAAATCTTTTTTTAAGTTTACAAGACATTTTCATTTCTAAGTATTTCTCTTATATAAACCCACCATGCTAGTTTAACTCCTGTCTTGTAATGAATTCTTTCTTCCCATTGCTACTTGAATACTGCCTCATAGGACTTACTGCAGAACCTTAAATGCTTTCATACACGAGGAAGGAGTTGATATTTCTACACTTTTCTAACCCTTTTTTAGATGTATCTTCCTACTCTCTTGAGCTATTTGAATTAATTTGGATCACTGTACTGAATAGTATAGTACTTTAGTGCTTGGGCCTTGAAAATATCTGTTATTATTGCCTTGTCATAATTATACAGCTCAGGGTTGGGCCTAGTTTCTTTTTGGAACTTTAGTCCAAGAAATTTGTGAAGTTGGAATAAACCTAGACAGCAGCTATCAATTCTTTCAAATGGTATTTTAATACATGAGGGATATAAAAACCTTTAATAAATCATGGAAAAGCAGTCTGAGTTTCCTGTTTCTGTAAAGTATTTGAAAAACATGAAAGGGAGAAATTCCATGACCCTCTCACTTTTGTCTTCACATGGGGTGCTGAGATGTGACTTTAGTTTTGGTGCCTTTTCTGGTTAGAACATAAAGTTGTTTGTGGTAGTTTGCATTAATGGTTTTCTTCTATTAATATACTCTTTTGCTATTGTTTTTGTTTTTTTGTCTTCATCATTCCCATTAGGGCCATGGTTCCCCACTTTGTATACATAAAATGTGGGTTCAGTCCAGCTATTATTGTCCTGGGGAACAACCTACAATTTTGGGAACAAATTTTCACAATTATATAGTTGACCATGGTTTAAAACTCTTCCTTGACTTAAATTTTTTGTAGCAACATAGTTGTTTACTTCCGCTTCAATTATTTGTGTTTACCTCCCTATAATCCCATTATGTATCTGTGTGTAAGGGAAAAGGGATTCTTTAAATTTTCCATGGTATGTTTTTTTATTCTTCCATAAATTATTTCCCACCACCACATGAGCACAGCACACTACCTGGCATTATTGCATGCTGGGATCATTGGGGAAGGGTGGTGTGAAATTCATCACTGTTCTTTTTTTCAGAGATTCTTATTTTAATAAGTAATCCATCCTATTGAAATAGCTAGTTAACTCTTGTATTCATCTTCATATATGGCTGCTTCTGTGAATAAAATGAATTTTTCCATTGCTGAACAATAATAAAATCCCATAAAGGCATGAATATTCATAAAGAGGGAAAAGTATTCACAAAGAAAAAATGCATTTAAAATGGAGAAAATACAAGCAAAATGAGATCAAAGTTATAGTCAGAAGTTATGAAATTAAAAATTTCATTATAGAATTACAAATTTGTTAGGTCAGGTAATACTAATATATATTAAAACAAACAGGGAAACATTAAATGCAATGTATGCACAGAGAGTTAACTCAAAATGTAGTACTTAAACCAAGATTGGAATGGAGAGCTCACTCTTGCAACTGTAGAGGCAAAAATGGAAGAACTACATCTAGGTTTAACCCAGTCTTTATTGCATAGTGACAATCTATCAAGAAAGATGATGTTTCAAAAATACCACATAAATAAATCATCGATAATTTAAACAAATACAAATAATAATAAAATATAGATGAGCAGCCCTAGTCCATGGTGATCTGATAGGATGCATAGGATTACTTCGATATTCTGGTATCAATTGAGGCCTGTTATGTGAATGAGTATATGGTCAAATTTGGAGAAGTTACAATGAGGTGCATAGGAAAAGGTATATTCTCCTGATTTAGGATTAAATGTTACCTAAATACCTGTTAAATCCATTTGGATTTTTTAAGTTATTAAAATAACGTATGTTATTTAAACATATCTGTTTAGTTACAGTTTTCATAAATATTCCGTTGATGCGAGTGGAGAAGTGAAGTCTCCAACAATTTATTGCGTGTGCTGCAATATTTGCTTTGAGCTATAGTTATGTTTCCTTTATGAATTTAGGAGTCCTTGCATTTGAAACATAGTTGTTCAGAATTGAAAGTTCATCTTAGTATTATGTTTTCTTTGACAGGTATGTTTCCCTTCCTAGTCATTTTTCATAACTTTTTGTTGTAAGTCAATGTTGTTCAATATTAGAAAGGCTACTCCAGTTTGTTTCTTGGGAACATTTGTTTAGAATTTTTCTCCATCCTTTTACCCTGAGATACTCTGTCTTTATCTCTAAAATGTATTTAATGTATGGAGCAAAATCTTGGATCCTCTTTACGTATTCAGTCCATTAGTTTATGTCTTTTAATTTGGGGAATTTTGTCCATTGATGATAAGAGATATTAAATGAAATGGACTGTTGCTTCTTGATATTTTTGTTGTTAGAAAAGTAATTACAATTGTGTGGATATCATCTTTGGGTTTGTTGAAAGATTAATTCCCTACTTTTTGCTAAGGTGTAGTTTCCCTCCTTGTGTTGGAAGTTTCCATCTACTATCATTTGTAGGGTTGAAATTGTGGAAAAGTTATTGTATACATTTCGCATTGTCATGGAATGTCTCGGTTTCTCCATCCATGGAATTGAAAATTTCACCATATATCCTAGCCTGAAGATCCAGAAATGAATGCACACACCTATGTTCACTTTGTCTTTGAAAAAGTTGCTAAAACCATGAAATTGAAAAAAGACAATATTATCAAGAATTATGGTTCAACTGGATGTCAGCATATAGAAGAATCAATTATCTAAACTCCTGGGGGTGGGAACAAGTGATCATCTTTTTAGATACTGATAAAAAATTTAAAAAATATCAATATTTCTTCAAGTTAGAAGTCTTGGAAAATATTAGGAATTCAACGCCAATACTTAAACATAGTAAAAGCAATATTAAAAAAAAAAGTTGCCAACATCAAACTTACTCGAGAGAAAATTGAGGCAATACCACAAAAATCACGAACTAGAAAAGGTTGCCTAATCTCTACTTACTCCATCAATATAGTTCTGGAAATCTTATTCACAAAAATTAGACAAAAACACGAGGCAAACGGAAAAATTTAGAAAGCAAGAAGTTAAAATATCACGATTTTTAGATGATGTGATAGTATATTTTAGTGACCCCAAAAATTCCACCAGAGTACTCCTTCAGCTGATAAACAACTTCAACAAAGTGGGTGGATGTAAACTTAAATCAAACAAATCAGTAGCTTTCTACTTCAAGGATAAACATTTTAAGGAGAAATTAAGGAAATGACAGCCTTCAAGATAGACACAAAAAATAATAAAAACCTCAGGTTGACTCTAAACAAGCAAGTGAAAGTTGTGTATGACACAAACTTCAAGTCTCTGAAGAAAAATATTGAAGAAGATCTCAGAAGATGGAATAATTTCCCATGCTCATGCATGTGCAGGGTTAATATTGTAAAAATGGCCATCTTGCCAAAAGCAATCAACCGATTCAAGGCAATCACCATCAAAATTCCAACTCAATTCTTCACAGAGTTAGAAAGAGTAATTTGAAAATTCAGTTGGAATAACAAAAACCCCATGATAGAGAAAACATTCATCAACAATATGAGAAATTGTGGGGCAATCACTATCGATGACTTCAAGCTGTATTAGAGAACAATAATAATAAAAATTGAATGGGAATGGTAAAGAGACAGTCAGGTAGATCAATGTAATATAATTGTAGGCCCAGAAATGAAGGCATACACCTATGGCCACTTGATATTTGACAATGAACCTAAACCATCCAATGGAACAATAACATTATCCACAAACGGTTCCCATTCGACTGGAGGTTAGCATGTAGAAGAATGCAAATCAATCAATTCTTATCACACTGTACAAACCTCAGGTCGAAGTGGATCAAGGATCTCCACAAGAAACATAATCTTAAACTAATAGATAAAAGGTGGGGAAAATTACTGAACTGAACAGCAAAATGTCTGCTCCAAGATCGAGAATTGACAAATGGAACTTCATAAACCTTTTGTAAGGGATAGGACACTGGAATTTGGAAAAAGGTAAAATCAATAAGTTAAGAAAAGATCTTTACCAATCTTCCAACTGATAGAGAGCTAAAATCAGTCTATACAAAGACTCAAGGAGTTAGACTCCAGAAAATCAAATAGTCCCTTTCAAAAATGGTGACTAGCACTAAACAAAGAATTCTCTACTGTGGAATATCAACATCCTTAGCCATCAGGAAAAGGCAAATCAACAAATTCTGAGGTTACAGAGCACACCACTCAAAGTGGCTAAGATAAGAAATTCACAACAGATTCTGGTAAGGAGGTGGAGAAAGAGGAACTTTCATCCATTGTTGGTCAGATTGCAAGCTGGTATAACCATTCTGGAAATCAGTCTGGAATTTTCTCACAAAGTTGGATATAGTACTACCTGAGGATACCACAATCCCATTTCTTTTATATACACCCAAAAGATGTTCCAACATATAAGAAGGGCACATGATGCTACAGGTTGAGAGCAACCTTTCTTTTTTATAATACCCAGAAGCTAAAAAGGAACCAGATATCCCTCAACATAGTAATGAATAAATGAAATATAGTACATCTACACATCTGTGTTCTTCTAACTTATCTAAAACAATGTTTGCATAAAATTCTTAGGATAGACCAAAAATTATCATTCTCTGTGAGGTAACCCTTTCAGAAAAGAACGCAAATGGTATACATTAAATGTAAGTGTGTATCATCCAAAAAGTGTGGAATACATAAGAAAGAATTCACAGGTCATGTGAATCCAAAGCAGGAAGAAGACTAAATTGCAGATGTTACATTTCTTCTTAGAAGGGAAAAAATTATTCATGGGAAGAAATTCAAGGATAAAGAGTTAAGCAGGGACTGAAGAAAGGGTCAACCAGAGACTGCCCCATGTGGGGATCTGTCCCATATGCAGTCACACAAACCAGTTACTATTGCTGATGCCATCAAGTCCTTGTTGACAGTTGTCAGATATGGATATTTCCTGAGAGACTCTGACAGGACCCTATTGAGAATGGTGAGGATGATTGTAGCTAAACACTGGATTGAACAAGGGGGGTTCAATGAAGTTGTTAGAGAGTATACTTAATGAGCTGAAGGGGTTTGCAAATACCCATGAACAACAACAATATCAACCAACCATACCTACCAGAAATTAGAGGGATTAAACTACCCACTAGTGAGTACAGATTGAGAGACCCATGAGTCCAGCCACATATGTGGCAGATGATTGCTCTGTTTAAATTCATTAGAAAGAAAAGCTCTTAATCCTGTGAAGGCTTGTATCCCCGATGTAGGGTAATGCCAGAGCTTCAAACTGAGGTTGAAGTTGATTGGTGGTAATTGGAACATTTTCACAGAAGACGGTCAGGGTGTTATGGGAGAAAAAGAAAGGAAATAACATTTGAAATGTAAATACATAAAATATTCAGGAAAAATTATTAAATAAAAATGGTATTTTGTCTCATTAAATTAATAATACAGTAATTGTCATTTGCCACTTCTGATATTGACACAAATATTAGAGTTTGGTACTAATTTCCTTTGGTCTCTTTTGCTGTCTATATAATATTTCCCTTTTTGTTATGACTTATTTAAAAATGTATTTTACAATTTAAAGGAATATAGAATGAAAAAATTATTGAATAATTGGTGACTTCCCTTTATTAAAAGTTGAACAACTCCTTGTAGAAACTTTAATGGACAATATCATAATAAGTTTATAGAAATTGTATATGAAATATTTTTTGTTAATAGCCACAGTCAGGACATGCTTCTTATATTTAGGCATTATGGTATTTGATTTCGAGAAAAAAATCAATGATCTTAGATTTTATAATAATGTACATAAGTCATTTATGCATAAAATTTGTTCACAGGAGAAAGTTATTAACAAATACATATATACAATGTAGCACACTTTTCTAATATAAATAGAGCAAATTAAATACATATATATATATATATATATATATATATATATATATATATATATATATATAATTTATGGACCAAAGATGAACAATCATGTTAAAAGGAAGATATAACATTAAATGTACCTACATTTGAAGTTGAGATGATACATGCTTCCATATATTTCTTTCTAGACACCTAATAAGATAAAATTAGCATTGGGAAAAGCTGAAACTGCAATTAGAAGGCTTAATCTAGTATACATATCTAAACAGTGCTTTGAAAAAATATACAGAACATATTTTCATGTATATAAGTATATATACATTACACACACACACACATATAGATATATAAAGTTTATATATAAAGTATATACAGAAATTCTCAGTGTCCATAAATTATCATTATCACTCAAGCAATATCCTGGTCATATTAGAGTTGAATTATCAAACACAAACATACATATACACACTCAAACACAAAGTTACCTAAAAATTTAAACATATTATCATATCATATTCATTCAGATAAATCTAATGAAAACGGATAAATTAAATTTACAAAAAAAAATATTCTCCTAAGAGTATACTTTCTAGCATATAAAATATTGCCTTATGATATGGGGTAAATCTACCCAAAGGAATAATACTCAGCTATCAAAAACAATGACTTTATGTAATTCATAGTCAAATGTAGGGAACTGGAATCATCCTGAGTGAGATAAACACAACCACAGTAAAACACACATGGTATGCTCTCATTGATAAGTGTCTATTAGCCCAAATGATTGAATTACCCTAGATGCATAGAACACATGGAACCCAAGACCGATGATCAAAATGTGAATGCTTCATACATTCTTTAAAAGGGGAACAAGAATACCCTTGGCAGGGAATTGGGAGCCAAAGACTAAAGCAGAGAAAGAAGGAACATCCATTCATAGCCTGCCCCACATGTGGGTCATACATATACAGCGACCCAATTAGACAATATGGATGACGCAAAGAATTGCAGGCTGACAGGAACCGGATGTAGATCTCTCCTGAGAGACACAGCCAGAATACAGCAAATACAGAGGCGAATGTCAGCAGCAAACCACTGAACTGTGAACAGGACTCCCGTTGAATGAATCAGAGAAAGGACTGGAAGAGCTTGAAGGGTCTCGAGACCCCTTATGAACAACAATGCCAACCACCTAGAGCTTCCAGGGACTAAGCCACTACTCAAAGACTATACATGGACTGACCCTGAGATCCAACCTCATAGGTAGCAATGAATAACCTAGTAACAGGACCAGTGGAAGAGGAAGCCCATGGTCCTGCTAAGACTGAACCCCCAGTGAACTTGATTGCTGTGGAAAGGGCGGTAATGGGGGGAGGATGGAGAGGGGAACACCCCCCCCAAAAAGAAGAAAAAATAAGAAATACATTTAAATGAAAATTCTATACTGACAATTAAACAGAAAATCTTCTAGATTTTTATAAAAAACTAATGAACAATAAATATACTTACAAAAAAAAGAAATACATTTAAATGAAAATTCTATACTTACAATTAAACAGAAACTCTTCTAGATTTTTTTAAAAAACTAATGAACAATAAATATACTTACGAAAAAAAAAGAAAAAAGAAAAAGAAAAAAGAAATATGGGCAATTGCATTCTAAACACGAGTATGCAATTGTATCTAAAACAAATGTACTTTTTGGATGCAGGATAAATAAACCTGTTTTCTTATACAAACTGATAGACTGTATATTATTGATGGGGGACAGTTAATGGTTAGCGTTATTTCTTTCTTTCATTCTTTTTTTTTTTTTTTTTTTTTTTGGATCTGGGTACCGAACCCAGGTCTTTGCACTTGCTAGACAAGCGCTCTACCACTAAGGCAAATCCCCAAACACTATGCTTAGCTTTATTAATGAGGAGTATTTATGGGTCTTTTTTATTTTGTTGTTTCCACATACTTTTTCCCTCTTCCGATGAATTACTACAGGTTTATTGGCCATTTCTGTCCTCTTGAGAATATCCATTATTTTCAGAATGCGGTTTCCTATTTTTAGATAAGATTGCTGAAGAGACATGGCTTCCTGGTGATTATGCTATGTAAAGTTTCTCCTCTTTTGTTGAAGTGAATGATAAATTTGCTCAGTATATAAATTTTAGTCTAGTATCTGTATTCTTTGAAAACGTGTTGAAATGTGATCCAAGCACATTTATAGTTTAGAATATCCATTGAAAAATCAGGTGTTAGTCTCATGTGATCAGTTTACGTGTGACTTAGTCTTTTTCCTTCACATTTTTTGTATTTTTATATCTCTGTTCAGTTTGAGTTTGATGATTATGATGATTTTGATAATGATGATATTGTTTATTTTATTTTTATTATTATTTACTATTATAATTATTATAATTATTATTTTTTCACTTTTATTATAATATATTATATTATTAATATTTATTATTATTATTATGTGTCTACTTTATATTTTCTATGATTCTAGTACTTTAACAGGTATCTCTCTCTGGTTTGGGGAATATTGTTCCCAGAAAATCACATACAAATAGTTATTGTAGCTGATTTTATTCTCATACTTCTCATAGTGTCCTGAACTTATGAATAAGGGACCCTGCCTCAGTTGGTTCTGATTGGAAAATAGAAATATTGATAGCCAGTGTCTCGGCAGGGCAGACAGAGCAGGAGTTTCAGAATGCTTAAACGAAGGTCAAGAGAGGAAGATGCATAGGAGGACAGACTTTCAGGACAGAGAAGCAGCTGACATAGAAGAGCATGAGAATAAGCAAACCCAGGAGAGCTGCCCAATGGTGTCCAGGGCAAGAAAGATGGGATATAGATTTTAGCAAATAATAACGTGTGAATATCAGGGTGGGATAGTTTAGCCACATGGAGGTTAGAAGTGGCCTTGCCATTGAGCTGTTAAAGCCATAGAAAAAAATAAAGGCTCTATGTGTGTGGTCTCCATCCATAAGAACTCTATCCCTATCCACTTCAGCTGCCCTGTCTTCTTCCAAGGTGTTTTCCCCTCCACAAAAAACATCCCCTAGTTCCCTCCTCAGTATGACATTCTATTTACTAGAAGGTCCAGCCTTGGATGACCAAGGGCTTCTCCCATTGGTATAGAACATGGTCATGCTTTGCTACATATGCAGCTAGAGCCACCATTCGGTCCATGTGCAGTCTTAAGGAAGTGCTTTATTCCCATGTAGCTCTGGTTTGTGACCACTGTTGTCCTTACTGGGTTGAAAGGCACTTCAACTCCTTTAATACTTTCTCTATCTTCTCCAAAGGTGAACCTCTTCTCAGTTCAATGGTTGACTGGAAGCATCATCCTCGGTATTTGCCATAATCTGGAAGAGCCTCTCAGGAGACAGCTATATCAGGCTCCTGTAAGCATGCACTTGTTGGTATCAGCAATATTGTTTAGGTTTGGAGCCTGTATGTATGTGGGCTGGATCCCCAGGTGGTAAAGGCTCAGAATGGCTATTCCTTCAATCTCGGTTCTAAACTTAATCTCTATATCATGTCCTATGAATATTTTTGTTTCCCCTTTTAATAAAGACCATCCTCACTTGGTTCATCTTTCTTCTTGAACTTAAAGCGGTATGTGAATTGTATGTTGCATAATTCAAGGTTTTGGGGTAGTGTGTGTGTGTGTGTGTGTGTGTGTGTGTGTGTGTGTGTGTGTGTGTGATTTGGTTGACTCATTCAGGATGGTATTTTATAGTTTCCTTCATTTGCTTATGAATTTCATGATGTCATTGTATTGATTACTGAATTGCACTCAATTATGTAGATGAACCACATTTTCTATATCCATTCATGTAGTCGAATCACATGGGTTCTTCCTAGATTCTGGCTACCATGAATACAGCTGCTATAGCATAGTACAAAACGTTTCCTAGTTATATGTTGGGGCATCATTTGGGAATATGCCCAGGAGTGGGATATTTAAGTCCTCAGCATATACTATGTTCAGAGAGAAGTCCGGAGTAATTTCCGGAATATTGTTCCTCATTTTAATCCCAACAATAATGGAGGAGTCTTCCTCTTTCTCCACATTGTGACCAGCATCTGCTGTTAACTGAATTTTTTATCTTAGCCGTTCTGCCTTGTGTATCTTTTGATTTGCATTACCTTGATGAACAATGACTTTGAACTTTTCTTTATGTATTTCTCAGCCATTCAAAATTCTTCTCCTGAAAATTATTTGTTTAGATCTGTACCACTTTTAAAATAGGGTTGACTTTCTGGAGTATAACTTCTTGAGTTCTTTGTACATACTGATTATTAATTCTCTTTCAGATATAGGATGGCAAAGATCTTTTTTGATTATTAATTCTCTTTCAGATATAGGATGGCAAAGATCTTTTTACAAGATATTAGTTGCCATTTTGTTATAATGACAGTGTTCCTTGCCTTACAGACACTTTGCATTTTACAAGGTCCAATCAGTCAACTCTTCAACGAAAAGAATAAGCCACTGGTTTGATGTTCTGTTCAAGAACTTTTCCATTGTTATCATGTGTTCAAGCATTTCCCCACTTTTTCTTCTATTGGTTTGTGTATATCTCTTTTTTCTGGATGCCCTTAATCAACTTGGACTTCAGCTTTGTACAGCGTAATAAGAATGGATGGATTTACATTGATTTACTTTCTGATATCTAGATGAACCAACACAGGTGTTCTACTTGCCTGTCTCTGTACCTGTACCATATAATTTTTATCTCTATTGCTGGGTATTCAACTTGAGTTTAGGGATGTTGATTTCCACAGAATTTATATTATTTTGAGAATAGTTTCCACTTCCTTGTTTTTTTTTTTCTTTTTCTAAATGAACTTGCATATTTCTCTTTCTAACTGTATAAAGAATTTTGTTGAAATTTTCTTGGGGATTCCATTGAATATGTACAATGCTTTTGGCAAAGGGCCATTTTTGCTATTTCATTAGTGCCAGTCCTTGAATATGAAAAGTCTTTACATCTTCTGAAATTTTCTTGTTTTAGAGAAATTAAGTTCTTTTCATACGGCGCTTTCCCTTGCCTAGTTTGAGTTATGTAGAGGTATATTTTGTTATTTGTGATTATTGTGAAGAGTGTAATTTGCCTAGTTTCTTTCTTGGTCTGTTTATTCATGGAAGGTTACTGATATGTTTGAGTTAATTCTACATCCAAGACTTTTCTGAAGCTGTTTATCACGTGCAGTAGTTCTCTGGTGGAAATTATGGAGTCACTTAAGTATACTATCATATCACCTGCAAATAGTGATGTATTGATCTCTTCTTTTAATATTTGTATACCTTTGTTCTCCTTTTGTTGTCTAATTGGTCAGGCTAGCACATTGAGTACTATATTGAATAAGTAAGGAGAGAATGAATAGCCTTGTCTAGTCCCTGATTTTAGAGGGAGAGCTTAAATTTTCTCTTTATTTAGTTTGATTTTTGGCTGCTGGTTTGCTGTACATTACGTTACTGTTGTTGAGTATGGGCCTTGAATTCCTATCATTGTAAGATTTTGGCTATGAAGGGGTGTTTTATTTTGTCAAATGCTTTCGCAGCATCTAGTGAGATGAAAATGTTTTTTTTTTCTTTCTGTTCGATTATGTAGTGGAATATATTGATGGAATTCCATATTGAACTATCCTTGCATTCCTGTTAAGAAGTCTCCTTTAGAGTGATGGATGATCATTTTGATGTGTTCATGGATTTGGTTTCCAATGATTTGATTGACTATTTTCGTCAATATTCATAAGAGTAATTGGCCTGAAGTTCACTTTCTTTATTGGGTCCTTGTATGCTTTAGGTATAAGCATAACTTTGGCTTCATCGTTGGAATTGGGTAGTTTTCCTCTGTTTGTATTTTGTGGAATATTTTGACCAATAGTGGTACTTGGTTCTAGGAAGGATTGATAGAAGTTTCAACTAAAATCATCTGGTCATGGGATCTTTTCCCAATTGGGAGCCTTTTAATAATTATTTCTATTTTTTTTAGGGTTCAAGGTACAGTTTAGATATTTTATCTGACCCTGACATAACTTTGGTATCTGCTGCCTGCATAGAAAATTGATCATTTGATCCAGATTTTCTACTTTTCTTGAATATAAATTTCAGTAATAGGGTATGATAATGTTTTGAATTTCTGCAGATTCTGTTGTTTTGTTTCCCTCTCTTTTCTGATTTTATTATTTGCATTTTTTCTCTGTGCCGTTTTTTTATTCTAGCTCAGATTTATCTATCATGTTGATTTACCCTTGGGTCCAGCTCCTGGTTGTATTGATTCTTTGTAGAGTTCTTTTTGTTTCTCCTTTGTTGATTTCAGCCTTGAGTTTGATTATTTCCTGCCTTCTGGTCCTCTTTGGTGTATCTGCTTCTTTTTGTTTTTGAGCTTTTTATTTGTTGTCAAGCTGCTAATGTATGCTCTCTCTAGTTTCACTTTGGATACACTCAGAGTTTTGAGTTTTCCTCTTAGCTATATTATCATTGTGTCCCATAAGTTTGAGTTTGTTGTGCCTTACTTTTCCTTAAATTCTAAAACATTTTTAATTTTTTTCTTTAGTTCTTCCTCTACCAAGTTATCACTGATTAAATATTGTTCAACGTCCATGTGTATTTGGGCATTCTCATATTTTTTTTGTTATTAAAGTCCAGCCTTAGGTCATGTTAGTGTGAGAAAATGCATGGGGTTATTTCATTCTTTTGTATCTGTTGATGCCTCTTTTATGACCAACTGTATGATCAGTTTTGGAGAATGTACCATGAGTTCCTGAGAATAAGGTATGTTCTTTTGTTCAAGGATGAAATATTCTATAGATATTTCTTAAATACATTTGTTTCAAAATCTGTTAATTTCTCTGTGTCTCCGGTTTCCCATTCCATGATCTGTTCATTGCTGAGTGTGGGTTGTTCAAGTCTCCCACGACTATTTCGTTAGCCTGAGCTTTAGTACGGTTTCCTTTATAAATGTAGGTGCCATTGGATGTAGTTTATAGATATTCAGGATAGAGAAATGACCCTGGTGGAAATTTTTTCCCTGATGAAAATGGAGTGTCCCTCCTTATCTTTTTTTTTTTTGATAACTTTTGGTTGAATTAGATACTGGAATGTATGCCCCACAATGTTTCTACAGACCATTTTCTTGGAAAATCGTTTTCCAGTCTTTTATTCTGAGATACTATCTGTTT
This sequence comes from Rattus norvegicus, assembly GCF_021556685.1. NCBI lineage: Eukaryota > Metazoa > Chordata > Mammalia > Rodentia > Muridae > Rattus > Rattus norvegicus. The sequence continues at coordinate 44,610,741 of NC_141555.1, read as the reverse complement.
TTGTCATTGAGCTGTGTTTCCTTAATGCAACAAAATTCTAGTTCTTCTTTATGTATGCGGTCTGTTAGTCTATGTCTTTTTATTGGAGAATTTGCATTGATGCTAAGAGATATTAAGGAATAGTTATTGTGGTATTCTGTTATTTTGGAAGAGGTGGAATTATGTTTGTGTGACTCTCTTCTTTTGGGTTTGTTGAAAGAGGATTACTTTTTTCTTTTTATAGGGTGTAATTTCCCTCCTTTTGTTGGAGTTTCCCATCTATTATCTTTCATAGGGCATGATTTGTGAAATATACTGTGCAAATTTAGCTTATCATAAAATATATTGGTTTCTCCAGCTGCACTGATTGAAAGTTTTGCAGGGGAGAGTAACCTGGGCTGGCATTTATTTTCTCTTAGAGTATTATAAAATCCACTCTGGATCTGACTTTCATAGTCTCTGGTGAGAAGTCTGGTGTAATATTTATAGGTATGCCTATATATGATACCTGACTTTTTCGTTACTTACTTTAATATTCTTTTTTTTTGTTTGTTTTATGCATTTGGAGTTGAGACTATTATGTGAAGGGAGAAATTTCTTCTTGGTCCAATATATATGGAAAAAAGTATGATACTTTTATTATTATAGGCATTTCAATCTTTAGGTTAGGGAAGTTTTCTCCTAAAATTTTTGATGATATTTACTGGCCCTTTTTTATGGGAATCTTCGCTCTCTTTTATACCCATTATCCTTTGTTTGATCTTCTCACTCTGTCCTGGATTTCCTGGTTGTTGTCCATTCGGAGCTCTTTGAGCTTTACATTTTCTTTGATGGTTGTGTAAATGATTTCTACAGTACTTTCTGCCCATGAGATTTTTACATTTTATCTCTTGTATTCTCTTTCTGATGCTTCTGTCTATGATTTCTGATTTCCTTCCCTAGGTTTTCCAATTCCAGGGTTGTCTCTCTTTGTGCTTTCTTTATTGCTTCTATTTCCACTTAATGATCCTAGATTTTTTTAAATTCCTTCATCTGTTTGACTGTGTTTTCCTGTGATTCTTGTAGGAATTTTGTGTTTCCCCTTTAAGGGCTGCTACTTTATACCTGTGTTGTCCAGTATATCTTGAAGAGTTTTATTTGTTCCCTACTCAATGTCCTCTATCATCATCATGAAAAATGATTTTGAATCCACATCTTGCTTTTTCAGTTTTTTGGGGTATCCAATTTTTGCTTTCTTGGGATAAGGGAGCTCTGATGATGCCAAGTAGTTTTGGTTTCTATTGCTTAGGTTTCTGTACTTGACTCTTGTCATCAGGTTTCCTCTGGTGTTTCGTGGTCTTGCGGTCTCTGACAGTGTCATGACCATCCTGTAAAACTCTTTGTCACTGTTCCTATAGTCTTCTTTTCTCCCACCAAGATGTGGGTAGACAGATATGTAGGACCAGATCAGCAATGGGTGCAAGCAGAAGCAGGAAGTGTCCTGTCGGAAACTACTCTTGTATTCTGTGTCCTGAGGCCTCCAGCCTGGTTACTTGTAGCAGAAGTGTTGGTCTTGCCTGTGTTCTCAGTTGTGTTACTTTTCCTGGCCACTGGCTTTCATCTCTGAACACAGGTAGATACTGGAAGGATCACCTCCCTTACTTTCCCAAGGTTCCTGTATCCATAGGGCTTTAAGCGGCTTCCTCTCAGCCGAGGAATGTGAAAAGAGGTAATGGTTTCTCCTAAGTTCTCAGAATTTTCCATGATTCTGCGAGTCCATCTATCTCCCCCTCAGATTTTGGGTACAGTGAGCTATTGTAGTATGTCATCTCTGGACTCAGCCAGAAACAGGAAGCTTGTATCTTCTTGATAGTATCATCCTAATAAATGGAAGTATCAGGGTAGGCATTGCCAGTATATGAAATATGTGTTGAGGGCATTGTCATGGGGAGGTGGATACAAATAGATACAAAATACACTTGAATAAGCGAGGTGTATTAAGATACATCCTGAGTGGAATCTGTGGAGAACAATGACAGAGTCTGTATTATATAAAATGGATTATGAAATTGAGTGGAAAAATTCTTCTAATAAACATAATATAATTTAAAATTGAATCTTCTTCATCACTTATTTATATAACACATCTTCACTAGGCATCTAGAATTTCAACGATTATGAAACATTACGGATGCAAATAAGAAAAAAAAAACCTGAATCTTCCATAAACAGGCATTTTAGATTTTTTGTTGCATCCTGAGCAGATCCATGAATAATTCAGAGAACATAGGGGAACTCATTACCTCTGCTCCCTTAATGTAAATGGAGAGAAAGAACTTAGAGTGTTGTCAAGCATGTGCTCACAGGTACTTACTTATATAAGGGGGCCATGGTCTTTATTTTCAGTGAGCTTGGTTTTGGTGGGGGTAATCTGAGTTTCAATTTTTGATTTATTTCTCTGTTTTATAACTTATTTTACTATATCATTTATCTTTTTTGTTTTCTGTTTTTAGTTTTTTTTTTTTTTTATTTTAACTTGAGTATTTCTTATATACATTTCAAGTGTTATTCCCTTTCCCGGGTTCCGGGCAAACATCCCCTCCCAACTCCCCTTCATTATGGGTGTTCCCCTCCCTACCCTACCCCCATTGCCACCCTCCCCCCAACAGTCTAGGTCACTGGGGGTTCAGTCTTAGCAGGAACCAGGGCTTCACCTTCCACTGGTGCTCTTACTAGGATATTCATTGCTACCCTTGAGGTCGGAGTCCAAGGTCAGTCCATGTATAGTCTTTACATAGTGGTTTAGTCTCTGGAAGCTTTGGTTGCTTGGCATTGATGTACATATGGGGTCTCGAGCCACTTCAAGCTCTTCCAGTTCTTTCTCTGATTCCTTCAACAGACGTACAATACTCAGTTCCTTGGTTTGCTGCTGGCATTCGCCTCTGTATTTGCTGTATTCTGGCTGTGTCTCTCAGGAGCGATCTACATCCGGCTCCTGTCGGTCTGCACTTCTTTGCTTCATCCATCTTGTCTAATTGGGTGGCTGTATATGTATGGGCCACATGTGGGGCAGGCTCTAAATGGGTGTTCCTTCAGTCTCTGTTTTAATCTATGCCTCTCTCTTCCCAGCCAAGGGTATTCTTGTTCCCCTTTTAAAGAAGGAGTGAAGCATTCACATTTTGATCATCCGTCTCGAGTTTCATTTGTTCTAGGCATCTAGGGTAATTCAAGCATTTGGGCTAATAGCCAATTATCAATGAGTGCGTACCATGTATTTCTTTCTGTGATTGGGTTAGCTCACTCAGGATGATCTTTTCCAGTTCCAACCATTTGCCTACGAATTTCATAAAGTCATTTTTTTGATAGCTGAGTAATATTACATTGTGTAGATGTACCACATTTTCTGTATCCATTCCTCTGTTGAAGGGCATCTGGGTTCTTTCCAACTCATAACTATTATAAATAAGGATGCGATGAACATAGTGGAGAATGTGTATTTTTTATATGTTGGGACATCTTTTTGGTATATGCCTAAGAGAGGTATAGCTGGATCCTCAAGCAGTTCAATGTCCAATAATCTGAGGAACCTCCAGACTGATTTCCAGAATGGATGTACCAGTCTGCCACCCCACAAACAATGGAGGAGTGTTCCTCTTTCTCCACATTCTCTCCAGCATTTGCTGTCACCTGAGTTTTTGATCTAAGCCATTGTAACTGGTATGAGGTGAAATCTCAGGGTTGTTTTGATTTGCATTTCCCTCATGACTAAAGATGTTGAAAATTTCTTTAGGTGTTTCTCAGCCATTCGGCCTTTCATAAAGATTTATATTTTGTTCAGTTTGTTTATTTTACTTATATTTCATTTCAGCATTTTTGCTATAATCAGATCTCTACAAAGTAAATGAACTAAAGAAACCAATTTTGATATTTTTTTAACGTACCAGATTACCGCAGACGAAGTGGTATTTGATTATAGGAGAGCACTAACTATGCTTCCTTTGGTATAGGATAGGAAGATGAAACCAAAACATATGTTAAATAACTCAAATAAGGTATTATCTATAATGGTAAATTTTGTAATTGGATGGATTCACTATCATTATAATTAGACCTGATATGATGTAGAGATTACAAAGAGCTAATATGTGACTATTTCATACAAATACCTAATATACAGTGACTAATTTCAGTTTCATTGACATTTTTGTTGGGTCACAAGCCTTTAACAGCTGAGATATTTTTGTAGCCTCTTATGTGTAGTTCTCATACACACTAAATGTATTTAATCTATAGTATGCAGGAGAGTTCCGAAAGCTCATGGCTAAAGTATTACATCTAGGTACTATAAGCATAGAGAAACTACTATACTAAAATAATTTAATTAATTTGCTAATTATTTTTTAAACAAGTATCAGTAAATACTAGGATGAGAGAGGCTTCTTTGTATCGTACTATGAAAATAAGTGATAGCTAAAAAGAATACAGGTAGTCAATTTTTTAAACACTGTTACTTCACTAGAGATTGCTTTCTGCTTCACCATAAATAGTATAGCCAAATCACCAGACAAAAATATACAGTATAAATGTAAATATGTGAATGTTCGGTAAGTGTTTGTGTCCTCATTGAAATAATATCAGGGAAAATACTATCATCCAAAGAGCCAAAACAAAAGGGTCTCCATGATGTGTATCATAAGTATAAATTAAAGAGAAATCAGTATGCCAAAACAGTGAGCATAAAATGATGTAGAAACATAGCCATCAACATAAGGAAGCTACATAATATTATCAGCAGAGGTTGTGCTTGTTGGCTAAGCAGGGTTTTTTAAAACACATATACAAAAGTAATGAGTAGTGCATAAAATAGAAGAATGGGTAGCATTGTAGCATTGTGGCTATAATGTACAAAATTCACTCCCAAATAATCACTTTCCAGTAAAATAATCCAGGTACTAATTATGAAATCACAGAAATGCTCTCATATAGTATTAGGAAATAATAAATTTGGAGATTGCATAAAGGTTCCCTGGCTAAGGGTGGTTGTTTGCCAAGCTGAGCTTGACCTGGTGAGATCAATCCCTGTGACCCACATGACAGAAGCTAATAGGTAACTTCTGAAAATTGCCCTCTCAACTAACTAGAATACTGTGTCACTTGAGCACACAAATAATGAATAAACAAATGTAAGGGCAGAAGAAAAGTAAATGAGTAAATACTATCACTGTGGGGAAAGGGGAAGGGAGATGTAGGGGCAGTCACAGAGAGCATGGCATATCTCGTTATTTCAGCTGCATCAATACATGACACCTCTTGCAGAAATATGTTCACAATATACATTTTCTTATGTATGTTATTCTCTATAAATTGTTAATTTTAATCATTCCAGAAAAACTAAAAAAGGAAAAGGTAAGGATATCATGTTATTCTAGAAGTTATGATCTCTGCAAATTTCATAAATACCGAAAACTAGAATCTATTCTCTTAGACACTGAAAACTTATAACTCTATGGAACAGCTCATACATGCGAAATAGTGATGGGCAATACCCAGGCTTCAATCAGGTGGAAGAGCAATGGGTCTACAGAAAAGTAAAAGGAGGAAAAGTCAAAATAAGAAGAGAAAATTATGCAGGTATAACAATGAAGGAATCATAGAATGAGAACAATATAATACTCAAACAAACAAATGTCAGGCATGATAAATATAAAGAAATCTGAACCCAGGTGATCAAACTGAACCCGGCAAACAGAAGAAACACAGTTCCTAGAAGCATCCAGAAAAGAAACAGCAATTTCCCATGAAAGAGGGATGGCAATTGACATAAATGCCAGAATAGCCTTCAAAAACATCCTCCAAAAATGAAAGAATGTAGCTATCTAATGAACTCCATGAATTATGGAAACTATCTTTCAAGAATGTGTTTAGGGAACATGTATGGCTTCACATTGGAGAAGGATGTCGACACTATTTTAATCCACACTCAGTCTTAGCCACAGCTCAGCAACAGCACCTGAAAGAGGAATGATAAATTGTGTGATAGAACCAGTGAAGTTCTGACCCAAAGGTTCTAAGTCTGTATCCCCTAATATTCCAAGGAGGTAATCTGTAAATCCCAGGAATAGTATAATGCTATAAAAGAAGCCATTTAAAACGAAAATATACAACAAAAAAGCCTGATAGATTGAATGTTCCTATGCTTTTTCTGGTTTAGAAAGTCAGAGAAAAAGTTAGAGTTTAGGATATTTACATTTGAACACAAAACGAATTCTAAAAATTAATCACAATTGGGTTATTTGAAAATCATTCAATAGAGAAGTACCTGAAATTTGTTTGAAAAAATTCAGTTCTGAAGAGCAAAGCCATAACCTAGTGTGTGCCAGGCAGGCCCTGATCTATATTTCAAGCTCTTAGGATTTTGAGAAAACTTCTCATGTTTTTCATGTTAGCCTTGTACTAACTGCTCTGAAGTTCTCACATGTGAAGCTCTGGCCTCCTTCTTGTCAGCCCCTTCTCAGATTTTATGGTATAATTAAAGTCATGAGTCATTACTAGTAAATGAAATCAAAGCAAAGAAAACAAAACAAAACAAAACCACCTTTGAAAATATATGTTTGATATAGTGTGTGTGCCTTCATGGATGAATGTGTGTGCATCTCTATATTTATGTGCATATATGTCTGCACATGTATATGTCACACTTCACAGGTGTGTAACTAGAATTCAACTTTCCAGCATCGAGTCATGGAACTCAATGATATCATGAAACTTGCACAGCAGTTACTCTTATCTTTAATCCATTTTGAACTCCCTTAAAACTTTTCTTTTAAAAACAAACTTATTTACCACTAAAGGAATGATGTGAAGTTTAAAGGTATCAGTATATTTTTCCAGGATGTCTACATAGTTTATATTGAAATAAGATAATAATTTGAGACACTAATTTCACTTTTTTTCATGTCCCTACATGAAAAAAATCTAGCAATGGTGTCTATAAATCTGACCTACACATGAGAAAGGATGATGATGCATCTTTGTTCAGAGGAGATACTCACGCTTAGTTTGTCTTTCACAGTAAGGTAACTTCTTGTCTCAACTTTATATTTATAACATACTTAATTTCTAGTCTACATACAGACACAATAATTTTACCTATACGCTATTTTATTCCTTATGAGAATGTAGAATATTCAGGGTTATGTATCAGAAGGTAAGTTATATTATTTCCTTGGAGTTAAAGAATAATACATTCTTTTTCTGATTCCACATAATAAGAAATTAAAACATGGCATAAAATATTGAGAAATAAATAAAAATGAATATTTGATATAAAAATAGTGGTGATCATTTCAGTATATATCAGAGCTAAGTTGCAGGGTTAGAAATAGTTATGTCCCGTTTTTCATTATGTATATTTTTAAGTTGTTGTTTTTTAGTTACCAAATGGTAACATCCTGTGCCCTTCTGTTTCTTTGCTATAAAGGTTATATTTTAAAATGCTGAAATGTTCAAGATGACTTCAGTAAATATGTGGCCTATGGTAAATTTTGATTTGAAGAATTGAACAGAATGTTTGATAGTGAGAAACTCATGGAGAGTGGATGCGGATTCTTTTGTATTTGGAAATGCAACATTGTTACAGAACTGGACTATTGTGAATCCTCTGTCCAGGTGCAATGCACTCAGGGACACCGAGCCAACACAATAACAGTGCAATTTATATCTGTATCAGTTAGATGTAACAGAAATTCTTTGTTCGAATGATCAAAGTAATAAAAGGCTAATTGGATTCCTTAACCCAATGCATGTTTTAAGGGTAGATTTGGAAGTTTCTGATGTTGTAGTTGACATAAAAGACTTTCTGAGACCTAGTCTGAAACATACCTTATAAATCTAAAATCTTGTTCTGAGTCTAATGACAGAATAAAGAAAGTCCTGAAATGTAGTTACAGAGCTAGCCATTTGTATACAAATAAATTCCAAACTCGAAAGTGCATTGGAAGAGCCGAAGCGACTTGCTAGATGAGGAATGGTTTACTGTAGCAGAAGGTGATTGCTTTACAACCCAATCTCAGTGACACTCTTTGGAAATGGCTCACTGCACATCACACATCAGAGGATGTGCTATGTCTATGTCTAAACATCATAGCGTAACTGACTTCCTGAAATGAAGAAAAATAAGTGAGAGAGGTACCCAATGCACAGGACATACTCTGGCAAGAGGCAGAATTACAGTATGTCACAGATCAAAAAAAAAAAAATTCCTCCAATTATCAGTTTCCATAGTCTATGTCACAGATGAGAAAATGTCCTCCAAATATCAGTGTACCTAGTCTATGTCACAGATCAGAATATGTCCTTCAATTATCAGTGTACCTAGTGTATGTCATAATGCAACAAAATACAATAAATACAATAAAATATAATAAACACAAAAAAATAAAATTTTATACCTATAATCATAGATAGATTATTTGTCCTCAACATGTACGCTTGCATGTCAGAACAGGATTCAATGTACAATTGTCTTAACACTCTTCCAGGCAAGCCACACATCCAGGGAGGGGCTGATGTGAGCGGATCCACACTGAGTTTCAGTAACCTAAATCTGAGCTGTTCTCGCCATTCTGAACGTGTTACCTTTCATCTTCTGTGGCTAAGAACAACCCTAAGAAACCTAGGCTCTCCTGTTCTGTCTTCAACTCATTAAGTCTCTGAAACCACGTTAGGAATCCCAGTGTGTTCAGTTACCATAACCTTTCTCTGCCTGAGGCATCTCATTTGTAAAATAAGAATAAAAAGCTACTTTGTTTAACAAACAGTTAATGTTTCCGAAACCCGGGAGCTATCCTAGGTGCTGAACACATAGTACAGCCAGAAACAGCATTCAGTGCTCATGAGAGTTAAATGCTGAGCTGGGAGAGATACATAATTAATAACATCATGTATTTATATAATGAAGAACTTGGTAGTGGAAAAGATTAAAAGAAATAAAACAAGGAAAAGAACAGAGAATGAAAACAGAGGCTACAGGTGTGGTTAGACTGGAAATCACGCCCACTGCAAAACAGGCAGTGTGGCACAAGTTCACTTCCGAAATAAGTAATTCTAAAGTTCCAATTCTGTGCTCAGAAGAAAAAAAGTACCTATTAAAGATAAAACTTTTAAAAAGTTTTGTTTTTTTCCCACACAACATCTAGTGGAATTGCTAACCAACTGGACTAATTGAAGAAATGTTAGAAGGGTACCACAGAGACGACATAGTAATTTAGAATCCAAACTGCTTTTACAGAAGATCTGAGTTTGGATTCAGGCTCCTGTGTTTTGTGACCCACAATGACGTGCCTTTTCAGCTCCAGGGAATCTACTGCCCCCTGCTGGCTTTCTTGGACATCATGCTCATATGTGTATACACACACACACACACACACACACACACACACACACACTCACACACGTAAACTCACAGAGATAATTAAAAATTAATAAGTAGACTTTGAAAAAGAATGTTACAGAAGAATCATTTAAGGAGACAAAATAATGAGTCAGAAATTGATTATCATACACAGAAGTCAGTGCATGAGGAACAGAGTAATTAAAACTGGGTTAAAATTAACATTTTCAGTCATGATTGCTCTGTAACATGAAATAATAGCAATATATGTTCACATATGAAGTTAATATAAAATAGACAACAACCTAGAGTCAAAGGGAAGGAGTATTTGGAAATATAAGATTCCACGGGCTGTGTATTAATACAACTAAAGAAGTATTTAACTAGGGGTGAGTCTGGATTCCTTGACACATATTGTAAATAACAGGTGTGGTGGGAACATATAAAACAAGTATTTTAATTGTTAATTTTTTAATACGTCTCGGTGCTGAGGACCAGGGATACAAGAATATCTGCTTACATCCTGCTACTAGAAAAAGAGTGGCCTCATCTTTAGTGCCCATTCTTGGAAGGTGAAAAAAAAAAGCCGAATTATGTCTACTGAGTTTGAAGAACATGTGGCCTTTGATGAGTTATTAGCCAGAGTGCCTGCAACATCTACAAACACAGTAATGGAGAAAACAGTGAAAGATTCAAAGATTATCACACTGTGCCTGGTCCACCTTCTGCTGATTCTTCTACTAACAAACTTGGACAAGTAACTTCCCCACACATTGTAGGTTCACATAAACCTTCCTCTCTTGCCATAGATATCTTGGATTTTCCACTTTTCCAGGAGTTTCTGGAAGTATCCAAATGTTTCCAAGGACCTATAGATCATTCCACATTTGCCCAGATGTCCAAAGTCTTCCCACAGATGGTGAAAAGAAATCATACATTCTCCTCTTCCAGAAGGAGTGTCTTTTTTTATTCCATCTTTATTAAATTGGGTATTTCTTATTTACATTTCAAATGTTTTTCCCTTTCCTGGTTTCCAGGCTAACATCTCCCTAGGACCTCCCACTCTGCTTCTATAGGGGTGTTCCTCTCCTGATGCACCCCCACATTCTGCCCTTTCCCATCAATCCCATTCACTGGGGAGTTCAGTCTTGGCAGGACCAGAGACTTCTCCTTCCACTGGTGCAGGACTCCCAGCTGCCGAGATGGTTCTTTTCTGCGCATGTGCACACACGTGTGCTGATAACCCTGCAAACACTCTATTCTTCTGGGAGAATGTTGCCCTAGAAATATAACAGCCAGAATATAGGCATCGAGGCCATGGCAGCCTGAGAGTTCTGCAGAGGCTGACAGTCTCCACTGCCCCTTCTGTGACAATTAGTGTTGCATGTCCTGGAATTCTGAAGTAGCTTTTGTTGTATTGACTGAGATGTTAGCAGAAATGTGAGAGAATCAGTAAACCACACAGAGGTAGCTCATATCTCACAGGTTACAGTCGTAGCACTTGTGCTTGCCCAGATGCCCTTTTATGGTGTGGATGTGTTTCTCTCCCTCTCCAAGCAGGTTTCGGTGCAAGGAAAATCCCATTATCTCTTTCTCCATAAAAGGATATTCAGCTCTGGTTTGAAAGTCAAACCAACAGCCATGTGTGCCATGGAACAACAATGAGGACAGATTCTTTTACATAGCAAAATGTATTCTGAGTGATACTTTGGATTTATAATTCTAAGATTATTACCAGCAGATAATGAAATTAAGATTTAAATATTGTCCTCCATTTTAATGGTAGTTAAGCTTTTGGCTGGATAAGGAATCAGCACATTGTTGGGTAAATACTAATCGGGCTGTGATGACATCTTGTAATTAGTTAGGGCTTGGGGGGAAATAAGATTTCCTTTGCTACCTGCCATTTTAGCTCAAGGCAACTTTGAGGCTTCAGGGAGGATGCTGTCAGTCTCAGAAAGGTTTTCATTAGAAGGAGTAGATTGTTGAAGCAGTTCTCCCAGCTCTGGGTGAGAGTCTAATTCTAGATCTGGGTAATTAGATCAACAGTTAGATCTAACTGCAGACACACAATAGGATGGAGTTCAGGCTGATTAGCCACACAAAGACATTAGATGGATCAATGAAAATAAGCATTTCTTTTCCTGGGCAGAAAAATCAGCACTGGAGCTGCTTGTGGGTGGCAGGAGGCTCGTGTCTCTACAGGTGCTCTCTGAGCCACCTGCAGGTATAGGATGGTATACAGTCTTTGTCCCAAGCCTACAGGTAAGAGGTACTCATCCTGTCTCCGGGCTAGAAGAACTGAAATTCAGAGATGTCTTTGTTCAGGTCCACACAGCAAAGGGCAGGGCAGAGAGAGATTCACTCTCGGTATGTCTGACACTTTAAGACATCCTCAGAGACACTGCTGTAAATATCCACCCCCACCCACTGATCCCAAAGCAAAAGTGATCATCAAGATATCTAAGACTTGACTTCCACTGTGCATGGAGAAAAACTTCTGTACAAGTTGAGGTCTCTTCTAGGGTGCACAAGGAAAACCTTCCTCCAGTCCCTCCGACCAGCTATGGGGTGGCAGGAGAAGGAACAGGCAGTGTCCCCCCATCTTGACAGTTGCAAAGCTGTTTCAGGTTCTGTCCCCACTTTCCGGGTTTAGGGTGGGTTGAGGGTGGGGGTTTGGAGAGCCCTGCCTGGATTATCCGAGATTGAAGAACACAGAGAGGGGCTCCAGGCCACATGCGCCCTCTAGCGCCAGTCAGAGGGACGATATCTCCATGAGATCTCACCTGGGAGACCTGCACCCACCTCTGACCTGGGCACAGAAGTATCCCTCCAATTTGATGGGGCCATCTGCCCTTTGTAGGTCCGTGAGCGCCTAATAGGGCTACAGGAAGAGAGTTTAGCTGCACAAGGTCTTGGATTTGGTCTTCAGCACTACTTAAAGAAGAAAACAGGGCATTTCGACCAACACCTTTCTTTTTATATCAAAAACAGATAAATGGAGCCTAATTGCAGTTTCTACTTATGTATTTAATCTATCCATTTTCTCCTTTCTTTCTTCCTTTGTTTCTTTCTTTCTTTCTTTCTTTCTTTGTGAGTGTGTGAGAGATATGTTTGTGTACTCATGTGTTTGAATGTGTATTGTGCACAAATGTGTGTATGTGTGATATGATGTCATAGATTTTCATTGCTTTCCTCTCAGATTCTCCGCAGCAAGGTCTTTCAGTCTAAATCAGACTAATTGATACGATGAGTTATGCTTGCCACTTTCCTCTCTGGATTCTCTAACTCTGCCTTCCCAGTTTTTAATTATAGGCCACTTCAACACCCACCCCCTTTGTCCCCTCCCCCCATTTGTGTGGGTTTCCAGGGGAGAGGAGTTGTACATCTCTGTTTCCATGGAAAGTGCTTTATTGTGGGTCCATTTCCCCAGCTTGTGTAGTGTATGTCGAATGCTCATATTTGTCTCTGCGAGTGTTTTGAAATTGCAAAGGAAAGACACCTAAGCCATTTCAGGCCAGGGGGCCATGGCTCTTGGTGCATTTGGAATCTAGGTGGCGGTCCTCAGCTTTATCAGTGTTTCTGATGCTGAAATTGTAACCTTTACTTTTTCTTTTTCCTTCTTCATTTTTTTTTTATATCAGTGTCTATTCATTACCTACAGTGCTGGGTTGTTTCAAGACAACTTCCATTAACCATGTCACGTGCTTTACCGTATTAGACCTTCCTGTTCACCCCCATCCCCCAACCCCCGGCCTTGTCTCTTTCCTTCTCCAGGACTTTGTCTGCATTCGTGACATATGGACATATTTTTTTTGAGATCTGTTAAGAACCCATAAAGATTCTGTAAAGAATTACAGGACTCACAAACGAGACAAAATTTACAGTATTTCTACTCAGTGTCTGGTTGATTTTGCTTAATGTGGTGGTCTCTAGTTTTCCTACCAAAGACTTAATTCAATCCCTTTTGTGGCTGGATAAAATTCCATTGTGTATGTGTACCATGAGTTATTCAATGGTCTATTTATGGACGCAAAGGCAGATGCCACATCTTGGCTACTGAGAATAGTGCCACAGTAAGCATGGTGTGCAAGTGTCCTCTGATAGGTTGCCTCTGAATCCTATGGGTATGATGGCCAAATGCTCAGGCTGACTGCCATTTACCGAGAGGGTCTGAGCCTAAGCTGTGTGCTCTCTCTTTAGATGGAGGCTTTCCATGAGATGACTCTGTTTGTGTGCGTGTGTGTGTGTGTGTGTGTGTGTGTGTGTGTGTGTGTGTTCGGTGAATGACTGTGCACCCTTACATTGGGACTCTTCATCGAGTTAATGAAACCTATAACTATATTGGTGAGCATTGGAGATAGATGTTTACAGCACCCCATCCCTCTATCCCTCCTTACCCCTCTGCTTCCTTCTGCTCCTTTTCCCTTCCCCTTCTTACTCCACTCCCCCTTTCAGGACAGTGTCTCATTATATAGCCTAGGCTGGCCTCATGCTTGCAATGGTTCCCCTGCCTCAACCTTCTAAATATCAAGAAGTTCTTTCCTTGGAGGAAGAGAAATAATTTCAGAGGTGCAGTTGTGGGCATGGGTTGCCAGGAGTGGAGTAGACACCAGACTGTCTGTCTTTGTACAAGGAAACTAGGACCAAGGCAGATAGAATTGGGGACAATGAGGTTGGCCATGTGCCCACTCCCTGTCCCCTGCACCTAGAATCAGAGCACTGGCAAGTCACGTTTTCTAAGGCATCAATTTATTTCAGTGTTCAGATAGACCATGGCACAGGGATCCTTGGGAACATGTAAAGCAAGCATTATTACCTACAATTTCTACTATAGGAGAAGAAAGGGCACTCAGAGATTGTGTGTGTGTGTGTGTGTGTGTGTGTGTGTGTGTGAGTGTGTGTGTGTTCATGTGTTGGGACATAGCAGGAAAAAGGGTATATAGCTGGATTTCAGGCTTCTCTGAAATTTGAGTATTTTCCTGAGCTTCTGGGTAGAGATATGGCTCTGTGGGTATGTTTGGTATATGATCTTTTAAATAGAGAAGGGCTTACATTGGGAGGGCCCATCCCAAACAAAATGGACAATTACCACATGGTTTCCCTCATTTTGGGGGCCCTAAAATTCTTTAAAAATTCATTGTGCTCATAGGAAATAGGAGAAGCAGGTCTGGGGCTGGAAGGGGGTTGAGCGTAGACCTTGCTGGATGCAGAGGAAGAGGTGCTGCTCCTCTCTTAGCCAGCAGACTGGCCAGGACAGCATCAAATGATCAGGCAAACCATGTTATCATGACTTGGGGGAACCATGGTGAATTAGGATGAAAAGCATCTCTCCTGTCCCAAGCCACATTCTCTGGGCCATCTCAGACACTGACTAACAAAGGCATCAATATCAGAGCTGAGAGAAACACATGTGAAAGTAATCACATTCCTCATTTTCCCTCTCAAAGAAACAGATCAATTTCAGTCAGGACCAGCTTACGAAAAGCTTAAGTTCCAGCTGCCTTTTCCAGCGCACCACCACCCTTGTTAGTGAAGGTGATCTGGCAATGATGAGTGGGCTGCAATCTTGAGTTATGGTTATTGTACTATAACCACAATAAGAAACATCTGTTGCTGGAAATAGCACCGTAGTCATGGCCATGCCTATTTGGTTTCTATTAATATCATTCGTGAATCACAAGCTTAAGTGGATGGAGCAGTGAAAGTGTTTGTGGCTGTGAGACCACTTCGCTACTGGGAATTTGGCAGGACTTGAACAAAACTGGAATTTCTCCAGTATCCTCCCGTTATGTGCTTTCCAATTAAGGTGTTAAATCAGAGAGAGAATGGGTCCAGGTGGTATCTTGGAGACTGTGCCTCTGACATCATGGAAACATCGTGATATCAGGCTGAATTAGCACACACTCGATGTTCTCAGGCTCTTCTTCAAGCCAGTGGCCTCTGCACTGAACCACATGATTACTGATTAGAGAGTGAATGTAAGACTGAAAGGGTGTGGGGCTACAGTACTGCCCTGTACATGGCAGCCAGATATCTTCCTGTTCTCAGAACCCACATCGATATGACTGTGTCTCCTGACAGAGTGCTCAGGGCTGAGAATTTAAATTATGATCATTGAATCCCTAACATAATGAGCCATCTCCCAGGCCCTGGTGTTTTGTCTGATGAGTCTGCAAGTTGCATATTTAATATGTAAGGAATGGGAACAATGAGGAATGGGAAAAAGAGATTGTTTGCCTCCTCTGCCCACCCTCTCTGTTAGCAAGGAGGTTGTGGCAATGGCAGGGTGCCCTCATCTTCTCAGTGGACTTGACTTAGTGATGTTCTCAGGACCTTGGAGAGGGCCAGAGAAGCTGCTTTGTTCTGCAGGATGTTTCTGACTCTTGAAGGTTCTGGATGAATTCCAGGTGAATGGATACCTTTTTCTCACAGAGAGGAAAATCAAGAGACTCGATTATTGCACCAGCATTTGGAGTCTGTGGGACCCGTGGGGAGGGCTCTTTCCTTTGTCGGCAGTGGTGGGGACACTGGATTCTGCAGTCACAGACTGAGCAGTTCCTGTCCCATTCAGAGACCTCAATTCAGGTAAACCTGTATCCTCTTCTAAACCACAGGGGGAAATTAGTGAGTTTATTACACAGAGAAGGTGACTGTCACTGTTTCTGATTTGAACATGGACATTTAAGAGAGCTTTATACAAACTTCTTTGGCTTTTCAGGCACCATTTTTCAAAAGATATAATTTACAGCAAGGTTGAAGGACAAAGTGATGTTTAAAAATTAGGTAAAATATAGTAATTGAATATACTTGTTTTTATTTAAATTTTTTTAAATATATTTTGTTATTTTATAAGTACTTGCACCTATGTGCGTGTGCTATATGCATATGGTACCCTTAGAGATCAGAAGAGGATGTCTGATCCATTCGAACTGGACTTATGGATGGTAGTCAGCTGCCACATGGGTGCTGGGAATGGAACTCGGGTCCTCTGCAAGAGCAGCCATTGCTCTTTAGGACTGACCCATCTCTCTAGCCCATCCCTTGTTTCTCTTCGGTGATTTTCTTTTTGGAAATAAATTTCCAACATGGTTTTATGAGTTACATCGTTTGGATCTAGGAATGAGAGTGGATTAGTAACCGCGTGAAACCACAGGCAATACACTTCCTGACCCTCAGTAAGGACAGTTTCAATTGTGTGTGTGTGTGCACACACACGCATGCACGTGCATGCATATTTTTTGCAGATTGCCTTGGAGGCCAGGAGAGGACCTCAGGTTCCCGGGAGCTGATTTACAGGCAGCTGTGAGCTGCTTAAGTGGATCCTAAGAACAGAATTTGGGTTCCATGCGAGTTTGGAACATGCTCTTAACTGATGGGCTATCTCTTCATGCCCATGTGTTTCTCAGCCTCGACTGAGATATCTTTAGGAAAACATGCACTATCTCTGCAGGCAGCCTTGGCTGGGTCAGTTGCGTTGATGTTTCTGATGCTCAGCCATCAGGAGACAAAGGCTAGACACCTGAAGTTAGCTTCCCTCCATTTTAGAGTCACCCTTAACTTTCCAGTTCCTCTAACCTGCCTTGTTCAAACCACAGGCACAATAGTGCTTCCTCCAGGACTCTGGAGGTGTATTCTTGTCGGTTGAGCAAGGACGTGAGGCTATGAATAAAGGTCAGCGGGACACAGTGCCTTTCACTGTCCTATTTATGAAATGTTTTGGCAGGAATTAGTGCCGGGGCTGGTTCAGGTGTGCAAATTAGAGACAGCCTCAAAGTCTCTTGAGTTGAGCCTCTTTTTTAACCTTAGAGGCTCTCTGGGGAGCATGTCAACAACCACACCTCCTTTACCCCTGAAAGGATGGCTGAACACAGGCTTTGGGGCCGAGATACTTCTACAAGTTGTGAGACTGTGGAGTCAAACTGCTTTCGGGTCCTAAGTTTCCCAGGTTCTGTCACATGCACCTCTTCCGCTTGACATCACAAACTGGAGGGGAAGAGAGCTGGGAGCTCATTATCATGGGTGTCTTGGAAAGTTTAGGGGGCAAGTTTTACATTAATTAAACCTCATTTGAATAATGACCACATGCTATTTATTTTCTTAGAGAGCTGCTCTGAGGGAAGCAGAGAGCCTTCTCCTACAGGAAGCCTGGTGGCCCATTGGGCCTGCCGCCCATCACTTGGAGGAGGTGGGGAGAGGCCAGGGTGCTGTTTTAAACTCTCTGTTATTGAAGGAAACACCCACAACTGGAACATTGTGGGGCGCTTTGTCAGCTGTTTCTTTGCGAAAAGGCCTGGGGTCAGCCAAAGTCTTCTCCAGTCCTTTCAACACTGCTCTCTGCTGTGCATAGGAGATGGTCTAAAATCTGCCCATCTCATCTCCCCAAATCATGTGTTCTACTTCATTTGTTATGGGGCTCAGCAGAATGGTGGTGAACTTGGGATCATGTGGCCACCTTAGTGGTCATGAGGGGAACTCCACAGGAAGAGAGGTGTTCTCACACCAAAGACCCAGATCTGCCTGATCTAGACCTGGGTGCTTAAAAATGACCCCATCTCTGCACCAAAAAGCAATGGTTCCTCTGTATATATGGATATTTAAATATTAACAGGGCTCATGATCTAGTCTATGTAAAACAAGCATCCTATGTGCTTATTCTCTTTGATTTTTATTTTATTTTATTTTATTTTTTTGCAATTGGCTGAGCAGAGTGACTTCCTCTCTCATGTGGTACAGGAAGAAACCAGGCAGATTCCTTCAGCTCTGTAATTAAATCACATACCTTCATGCCTCTGGCTACACCCAGCAATCTTCCTCCCGGAACTACTTGCCCATCAGTCTAGGCCAGTGTTCAGAGCCATAAACAAAAGTACAGAAGGCTCATGCCTGATTCTGTTGAGTGTGTGGCTCAAGAATTCACACATGCCGGCACTTATGAGGCTGCATACTGGAGCTCCACACACTTAACATTATGATATTGCAGAGGAAGTGAGGGGCTGTGCTCACATGCCAATTTCATACTTCGGGGTAATAAAGGATTTCATGTTCTTGGGGTTTTAGAGCCACCAAGACCCAATGAATGTTCTTCACGCAAACATCATGAGTCTTTAAGCAAGTCTTTAAAACAAGAGTGCAATTATCATATATGCGAATAGACCCTGTGGTGGTTTGAATGTGCACTGCCCAAGAAATGGCAGTATTAGGAGGTTGGCCTTCATGGATGAGGGGTCTCCCTGTGGGAGTGAGTTCTTGATATCCTTCTCCCAGCCATGTGGGAGATAGTCTGTTCCTGGCTTCTTTTAGATAAAGATGTAGAACTCTCAGCTACTTCTCCAGCACCATGTCTGTCTGCACACTGCCATGCCCTCTGCCTTGATGATAATGGACTAAGCCTCTAAACCTGTAAACCAGCCCCGATTACATGATGTCCTTGGTCATGGTGTCTCTTCTCAACAGTGTAAACCTAACTAAGATCCCAGACTGGATAGTTCATGGGATTGCTCAAATGTCCTTGGCACCATCACACTTTTATCTTCTGCAATGGCCTAATACAATCTCTATCCAGTCCAGGGTGCTCCTCCAGTCTTGGTTTCACATGACTCACCTATACTAGGCACTTTCCTTAAGAGTCTCCTAGTCTCTACAATACAACCAGCCATGGCATCCTCTTCATTGAAAGGGTGAAGTCTATTCTCTAGGATGGTCACCAAGTCTCCCATGTGGTTTTGTAGAGTAGCAAAGGATATCCGGGGACAGGGGACAGATTCTGGGGCTTAGAGAGTCAGCTCAGCCACGAAGAACACTTGTTACTCTTGCAGAGGACCCAGGTTCTATAACCAGCATCCATATGATGGCTCACAGTTGAACTGTTAGCCAGTTTCAGAAGATCTAATGCCCTCTCTTGGCCTCTTCAGACACAGGCAGGCACATGGTGCACACAGTTCCATGTAGCCAGAACATTCACACATTTGATAATATAAACACATCTGATTTTTAAAAGGTATGAACTTTGGTTTATGGGCATGGTTGATGCCAAACCTACTCCAACAAGGTCACACCTCCTAATAGTATCACTCCTCATGGGTCAAGCATTCAAACACATGAGTCTACGGTGCCCACTCCTATTCAAACTACCAAACACATCAAAAGGTAATTTGTTTACAGGACACTGGATAATCTAACAATGGCTGTCTCATACAAGGGAATTGAGAAAACCATTGGCTGCTCAGTCTATGATGATTGATTCCTCAGCCATCTTAACCTGGTGCTGAAGGCACGTGAGTTTACTGGAGGCGTTAGTCTTCAGTCTAACCTGTGATATCAGAGAAGGTGGTTAGAATATTAGCAAAGGAATGCAGCAGCCACAGGAGAGATGAACTTGCCAGTGAGAGTGAAAGCAGGCAGACAAAAATCAAAGCCTCCTTCTTTAACATTCTTAAATCTGGGTTGCCACCAGAAGGCACCACCTACACTTAGGGCAAATCTTTCTGATTCAAATATCCTGATCAAGAAAATCCCTCATAAGAGTGCCCAGATGTGTGCAATTTAATTGAATTCAGAGCCACTTAAGTCAGCAACCAAGATTAGTGATCATGTCTGCCAACTCTCTCATACAATTTATTTTTCTTGTTTGCTTTATATTTTGGGCCCGAGATTGACCGAGCTGTGCCACTCATATTGCTTAGCCTTGAAGCATTCATCTGCATTCTGTTCTCACTAGAAGTCAAGAAGCACATTGTATGTTCACCCCTCTCCTGGCTGATCCCTGCCTCACCCAGGAACTAGCCAGCTTGCTGTCACTCCAGTCTCAGAGACTGGATGACTGATAATGAGGCTTCAAGTCCAAGATCAGAGAAATGGCAAATTTACTGAAGCCTGCTACCTGGCTTGTAGATGGTGCATTCTGCCTATATTTTCCTGGGCTGAGAAGGTCCAGCAAGCTCTCTGGCAGTACTTTTTAAACATAATTGCACCATTAACACAGAGGTGGAGTCCATTTTTATGACTGAAGTCACACCCTCCAAAGTGCTGCTCCCCAATGATGTCATCTTTTGTGATGTCTTACTGGGGGTGGAGTAGGGGAGACATTCAGATGACCACAACCTCTACCAATGGAGATGACTCTCCTCCAGCTTGCATCAGCATCATCAGGCTTCTGTGTGGAGGCAACACTGGCAACCTAAGTCCCAAGAATGTCCCTGTTATGTCTCCTTGGCCCTAAAGTCCCCTGTATCATGACCTTCATCCTGTAACAGCTGCCATTGTGTGTACCAGAGCTCAGCTTCCCTGATGTCAGGCACCTGGGATCTACCTCTATCTCCTTTTAAACCCATATTTGAGCTAAAGGATATGGGTCAGTAGGTAAACTACTTGCTGTACATGCATGGAGACTTGAGTTTGGATCCCCAGAGCCAACTTACAAGTCTAACGTGGTAGCATCCACTCTGACACCAGAATAAGGGAGACATTTCTTGGGGACCTCTGAAGTTCACTGGCCACCCCAGAATCAATGTTTTCCTTAGGGTTATACTGATATGAACGGACACCCTAACCAAGGAAACTCTTATTAGGACAATATTTAATTGGGGTTGGCTTACAGGTTCAGAGGTTCAGTCCATTACCATCAAGGTGGGAACATGGCAGCATCCAGGCAGGCATAGTGCAGGAGGAGCTGAGAGTTCTACATCTTCATCTGAAGGCTGCTAGGAGAATACTGGCTTTCAGGTAGCTAGGATGAGGGTCTTAAAGCCCACACCCACAGTAACACACTCACTCCAACAAGGACTCATACACTCCAACAGGGCCATACCTCTAATGCTGCCTCTTCCTAGGCTGAACATACACGCGTGCGCACACACACACACACACACACACACACACACACACACACACAGGGACACAGGCACGCATGCAACCAAACCATCACAGGCACCAGTTCCCAGATCCCAGTGAGAAAAGCCTACCTCAAAAACCAAGACTGGCCCTGGCAAGATAGCTCAGAATGCAAGGGCACTTGCCACCAAGCCTGAGGATCTGAGTTCAATCACCAAGACCCATCAGGTGGAAAATGGTACTGAATCTTACAACATGTCCCTTGGTCTCTACATATGTGTTGTAGCATGTATGTGTCTCCCCCAAATAAGAAAAACTGTTTCAAAGAGGAGTGACACCCAAAATTGTCCTCTGACCTCTACCTACATGCACATACACAAATCACGGGTGTACACACACACACACACACACACACACACACACACACACACACCACTTGTCTTGGAGACCAGTCTCATGTAGATGTTTTTCAAGATAATACTGGTCTTAGTCCAGTTCTTGTTCTATTGTCCAAAGAGAGAGATATCTCTAATAGGGCCAGGTATGCACAAGGTTTCCCATCTAATGGAATAGGAAACGGGAATGTTATGTTTCCCAATTTCAGGATGAAATTCAATGCATTCTGCTCTGTGACTTGCACGTTCCTGCTTATCTTCAGAAGTGATAGCCAGACTTTGCTGTCACCTGGTCAATTGGATGTGTCAATATGACAGTGGGGGTGGGACAGGGATGAGAGACAATCTGGTACTGGTCTACGCACAACCCCACAGCTGTAGGGAGCCGTTCCCTGCTTTAGTTACATAGTAGGAACAGCATCAGAGGGAAAGTGGCTTATGCCTCTTAAATAAGAAACAAGCTTATGGAGTTTCATAGGATGTAAGCTGACACAAGTTTGGGTTTCTGTTGATTCTTGTCTTGAGTGAGTGAAGACACAGTTTTCAGCTTTCCCTAATAGGCTCTGGGTTGTCCTTAAGATTTTAAAAGCTGTCACATATTTCATTTATCATTTTCATCTCAATGCTCCGAATTCCCACTCTTTGTGTGTAATTCCCTTATGGTGCTTGTATCACTCTGGTCAGGCCATTAGTCCTAATAATTACTTAAGGTTTCCTTTTCAAGCACACTGCTTGGGATGAGGGAGACAGCTTGGGGTGGAGCCTGAGGAACTGGACACAAGGTAAAAAACTTAGCATGGGTAAAAGTTCTTGTACCAAGAATTGGAGAATTCCTGGTATTTACTGCCAGTCCTTCTGACCTATACTGGTTTGATTCAGGACACAGAGAGACACTGGATCATAAACAAGGTAAATTGGTCCACTGGCCTGCATGTCACACACATGAATACATACAGGCATAGCACATATGCATATATGCATACACACACATGGGAAAATATGTTATTAAACATCCATGCATGTAACGATATTTCCTCAGAAAACTCCCTGAGCACTTTCTTTAAAGAGGAGATAGTTGCAAAATCAGATGCAAGGGAAAAGAAGTTGTAATGGAAACGAGTCTGACAACACTTCATTATATGGGGATTCATGTGGACAGATTTTTTTTCAAACCTACATTGATAAGTGTTCTCAAATGCTTAGAGCCCCCTTCTAGCCCACTGTCCAAAGGTAGGGGAGAAAAGATGATATATAGGGCAAGTGGATTTGGACCTGTTTAGAAGTAGTTCTTTGGGGCAAATCCAATCTGACCTGTCAGGACACCTGCAGTCCAGTCCAGTAGTGTCAGGATACCAATAGTCCAGTTGAAAAAAAAAATGTCACCTAACACAAAACAGCACTGGTAGCACAATCTTGCAGAAACGATCAGGCCTCCATCAAACTGTCACTAGTCAGCAGGAGTGACCAGAACCAGCTGGAATACCAGGAGTACTTTGCCACACCTCAATAAAGTGAAGTTCAGTGAGAATCAAGACCAAGGATGGATTGCAGGTAAACAATGCAAGCACCTCATCAGTGTCTACTGAGTCATATTCATAATCTCTCCCAATATCACGTGACTCGCCTAAACGAAACACCTCCTGAGTCTGCATCACAGGACATCCAGAAATTTCCACTTCAGACACCAGAGTGTGAGGAATGAGAGAGAGAGACTGAGACATATGGAACAAACAAGGATATCCCTTTGAATTGTATCATGTCCCCAAATGAATGGGAAGGGAAGAAACCTCTATACCGAGCTGCTAAATTCCATTTAAATAACAGTGGCTTCCAACTGGCTGGTTTCCTAAAATTGTCTCTGTTTTTACCTGATACACACGCTTTATAATTTGTGTCTAATGATGGACCTTCATTCAATAGCTCTAGTCATCCTTTTGCTACTTTGTAGGTTCTCCTTTCTCTCACATTCAACCCCTAACACTAGATAGGAGACAAAAGAGGATAGAGGGAAAGGGTTTCTATTACCATTAGATGACCTCCTATTGATTAGGGGCATGGAGTTCCCTAGGGGGCAAGTTTGATCTTCATTGTCAGGATATTTAGTTTCTTCTTTGGGCGTGACTATTTAACAAACTGCAACCAACAGCAGCCCAACTATGGGGCTCTAGCATTTATATGTTCTCTGAAAAGTCTCCAGCATTCCAAATGTTACACACTTGCAAAATCTATCTGCTGGTCGCAAAATCACGCCCCTGCGAGAACACAAGGCAAATCATAATCAGCCACTGTTGATAATCGGAAGCAACCGCATGCCCCACAGCCTGGATTAAAACAAAAACATTGTCTTATAATATTTCTATCTTTTTAAATACACCAAAATTCTCATTGCTAATAGCCAGTTTCATTTGGATATTAGTATATCTGACTTTCTATCCTTTAATCCACGGAGGGAATCCTGATTAGTTTGAATCAGTCATGCTAGCTTTGTTCTGTGCATATCACTGGTGTTGTGGTGCATCAGAAGACTCACTGAGACAGACCAAAAATCTTCTGAGGAAATATTTTTTTTTCTGCCTGTCAAAAATAGGGAGTTATCCAAGACAGTTTCATCTCTCTTCTACTTCCTCCCATCCAGTGTTGGAGTTCTGCTGTGGAGGACTCTGATGTGTTCTCTGGGGATGCAGCAGCCATCTTGTGACTACATTATAGCCAATCACTGAGGGCAGTAAGAGGAGAAAGATGGATGAGCCAAGAGTCCTGTGGGATGGCTGGGCTGTTAAACTTATGCTGTGTGTGCATTGGTGTTTCTTCCCAAGTAAATCACACCCTTGGGATTAAGGGATACTGATTGGTTTTATATTTCTGTGACCAGACACATTCCCATCATATATATTTATTGTGTTTGCCCTTCTAAGGCCAGAATTATTGCCAGCCTCATTTGAACTCATCTTCTGTCCTATTGGAACCTCACTTTGGCAGCCCCTTCCCAGGCCCTCCTTAGCAATTAGCAACCACACACTCAAATAAGGACCAATGTCCCAGGAGGTGGATCTGAAACAACAATTAAAACACACTCACCAGGAAGGACAATGGACAATATTATTTAAAATGTTTCTGCCCAAGAAGAGTGAAGTCAATTTACTTTTAAAGGTACATTCTTTTATCTCTCCCTCTCCCCATTAAATGTTTGATAACTGTCTTCTAAATATCTGACCTTTCTCAGGATCACAGAACACAGATGATATCCACCCCTGCCTTCTTTCTTGTGGGTGTTAAGTTATACTTCATGGACTAAACGTATTTCCTTTTTTTGTGGGGAATAAGGCAGATAAGGATTTTTCCAGAAACTTCACATTTTACAAATGCAAAATGCCCCCCTATTGAGAAACAATGCAAAATCCTTCATGGCTCATGTGGCTTCCTCTCTTCTGATTAGAAATTTAACCCACATGGCATTGTCATGGAAGGAACGTGTGCCTTAAAGAGAGATTGTGGTCTGACAGAGGAGTGGATTTCCAAGTTTCTGAGGTGGGGTTCTTGGGTAAAGGAGCTGGCTTAGCCAGTAAAGTGTTTGCCATGAAAGTATGAGGGTCTGAGTTCGGTTCCTAGAACCCACATAAAAAAATAAAAGTCAGACATAGTGGCCTGGAATCCTGGTACCAGAGAGGTGGACAGATGAATCCCCGATGTTCTCTAGTCCACCAGCTCAACTGGTATGTTTGGGGTGTAAGTGTGAGACTTTATTGCAAGAAAACAAAGCAAGGCAGGGTGGAACTGTCTCAGTTCCTTCTCTTTGCTCTGATGAAATACTGTGTGAACTATCTCAGGGAGGAAAGGATTGACTTCAGCTTGATCAGTGCCCATCAGGAAGAAAGTCAGGGCAGGAACTCAAGGCAGAGACTTGAAGGCAGCAGCTGAAGCAGAGGCGATGAAGGAACAACCGCTTACTGGGTTGTTGCTTATTGCTTGGTCAATGTGCTTTCTTCAGTAACCAGGACCACCCACCCAGAGGTGGCACCATCCACAATGGGCCTCCACATGAAAGTCCCCCAAACTTGGGGAGACTCTTGCTCCAGTCACGGGTTGGGGTACAAACAGGAAACACGAATAGCCGGTCTTGATGTAATCAGCAAGAGGCAGTTTTATTTACGAGATCTCGGGCTGACACTTACCCCATATAGGAGATTGACTCAAGCCCAAGCCTCTCTAGGCAGGAGCTTATATAGGGAAAACCAGGGGTTTCGTGTGGATATACATATTGGCTAATACAAAGGGTGCACAGTTACTTTTGGCATGGAGTTACATCAACAAAGCATACCTGTAATGTAGCATCTCAGCAATGTGGGCAGGGCAACTCATCTCACTGCAGCAGGGGGATGACCCATCCTCAGGGAGTGAAGGGGGGGGTGGCTTCAGATGGCCAGTGTCCTTGAGAGCTGATAGTCGGGCTGGTGAGCCGTATCTCAAATTCTCTCAGGCATGTCTGGACTTTGTTTCGAGACTAACTTTTTGAAATTTAACTCTTCATTCCCTTCTACGTGTTGTGAGTAGTTCTAATCTTAGAACTACATGTAGAACTCATTCTTCATCTGGCATAACATCATGGTACTGTTGTCTTAACATGAGGACGTGTACAGCGCTAATCCTCTTCCTGACAAAAGCTAAAAGGTGATTAATGATGTAGGGCCCAAAGGTGAGCAAAAGGAGGAGGATAATCAAGGGACCAGCTAAGGCTGAAAGCAGGGTGGTAAGCCATGGGGACCTATGGAGCCAGCTTTGAAACCAGTTATCAGTGGTTTCTCGTTCTCATCGTCTCTTTTCCAACCTCTCTCTAAGTTTAGCCATAGAATCTTTAATGGTCCCAGAGTGATCGAGGTAAAAACCTCATTCTTCTCTCAAAGCAGCACATAACCCTCTTTCTTTAAGGAATATCAGGTCTAATCTTCTCCTATTTTGAAGGACTACCTCTGAGAGAGAGGTTAGGTATTCTTGGAGGTCAGCTAAAAAGTCTTTAGGATTCCAATCTGAACATTATCTTAACCTATACACCAAGGTCATGACTATCTTAGAACTTCTAAACTGATGGTCCCTGAGGCACAATCCCAAGAAGTGTTAGAAGTATTAACATATGTAATGTTACATCATTTGTAAGAGAAATCAAGCCTATCTCTATATTTTTCTCGATGGAACCCAGGGCCAACATTAAATTCTTGTTTCTAAAGCACACTCCTCAAGTGAGCATTATAACAACCTCCTAGTCACTTATCTGATGTGTAAGTCTAGGGAGCTTTCTGAAGATCTGAGTGTCCCTCTAGGTCCCAGCTCTCAGCCCCAACAGCTAGTATGCGGCTGGTGAGGGCTGAGAATTCACGGCTGTCTGGGTGGTCAGCAGCACCAGGTATGGCCCTTTCCAGCGAGGCTCGAGTGTCTAGGCTCCATGTCATTGTATGTAGCTACAGTCTCCGACCTGGAACAAATGAGCTGTCTTGGAGGTTCCTGGGGCATAGGCTGTGGCCAGCTGTGAGCAGATTTCTTTCTGTATCACCTTTAGTTCTTTTAGCCTGGCATATAAATCATTATTACTATGACATGTTAGTTCAGTAACATCTTCTAATACAGTAAGAGGATCTGAGGCTCCATATAACATCTCAAAGGGGGTAAAGCTGAATGTGGAAGGGGTATTTCTTGCTCTGAAGAGAGCAAGAGGGAAGGAGTGTCACCCAGTCGGCGCCAGTCTTCATGGTCAATTTGAACAGGGTCTCTGTTAGTGTCTTATTTATTTATTCTACCTGTCTGAACTTTGAGGTCTGTAAATATAATGTAATTTTCAATCAACCTCTAAATACTTGGCCACACGCTGGCTTACCTTGGCAACGACAGTAGGGCCATTGTTTGACCAGATTACCTTGGGTATTCTAAATCGGGGGAAAGATTTCTTCCAGTATTTTCTAAATGATTGTAGAGGCCGTCTCTTGTTTGGTGAGGAAAGTTTTTGTCTATTCCTGGAAAGGTATCTACAAGCACTAGGAGATACTTGTGATCATATTTTCCTGGTTTTATCTCAGTGAAGTTCATTTCGACTTTTTACTAAACTCTCTAGGTCTCTTTATCCTGTTTTCTTGTTAAGCATTTACTTACTGACATATCTTTCTCTGAGGAATATAATTTTTTTTTCTCAAGTGTGTCATTGTCTTTTTTTTTTTCTCTTCTTTTAATCAATTGGGACCTTTTCTTCTGTTGTACATTTTAAGTGAGGCCATCCCTTAGTCCAATCCCAGTTCCCAGTGGCTGTCTCTTGTAGGCCTGTAACTAGGATAGGCTACTGCATAGCCATTTTCCGAGTCACTTTATCTGCTTTGTTACTGTCCCATGCCACTGAATCTCTTCCTTCTGATATGCTGAGCAATGAATAGTACTCACAGTTGTTGGCTTCATCAGTGCATCCAAGGGATGGTAAAGGCATCTGCAGTGCTGATATGCTGGGGGGTATAAGTTCAGCCATCCCAGATGACATTGTGATTGTTGCCCACCATGGCAGCACCCACTTATCTCTGACCTTCATGAAGAAGGTTCCCATCTGTGGACAAGGTCCTCGGCTTTCAGCAGGGGTCAATCAGCCAGTCGCAGATGTCTTTCCTCCACCCATGGGCTTCTGCCAGTTCTTGACACTTGTGCTATGGTGGCTTCCAGGTCAGGATTGGGCAGCAAGTTGACCAGATTGCCCCCAACAGGTGGAGAATCTAGTCCATGTCAGCTGATCAGTGATCCCATCCTCTGGGACATTTCATTTAAAGGCAAAACATCAGCCACTCTACCACATTTTAAGTCTTGGATTGGGTGATAATTGTCAGAGCCTGGCTGGAAGGAATGATGTGTTCCAGGCAGAACGGCACTGAGCCACACACACACATCTCCCAGCATCAGGTACTGGTACACTGAGACAAGACTTAAGCTCCGCATACACAGTCTGTAGATATGCATACACACGGCCTCACCCAGTCATTTTAGCCCACGCAAGCCATTTTGGAGAGCAATTTTCTCATGAGCAAGGTATAGGGTCAGTCAGGGATGACCATGAAGTAGTGTGTGCGTTACCTGGCCCACGCCAAGGTCCACTGTTTTTCAG
The DNA here is from genome assembly GCF_021556685.1 of Rattus norvegicus. NCBI lineage: Eukaryota > Metazoa > Chordata > Mammalia > Rodentia > Muridae > Rattus > Rattus norvegicus. Next base: position 44,582,039 of record NC_141555.1, on the reverse strand, counting down.
GCAGTCCATAAGTATTGTTCATTGCCTGTAGCCCCTTGCACTCAAGGTCTTTGGATATTGGCCCACTGGGGGGCATAGGACCACAGAGCATTGGGTCCCTGTATCCACACTTCCCTTCTATCTCTGTACATAGCCAGCACTCTTGGACCAAGAAGCTCTTGGTCCTAGAGGGACCAGTGGCCCCTCTTGTTCTTTCTTGGGCAGTACCTAACACTGTGTCCTTTTTCTTCGTATTAGGCACACTGATCTTTAGACAGGAATTATCTTCTGTTGCCAGGTACTATCTTCCTAGGTTCCCTAACTACTGTGGCAGTATATGTTCCACTCTTGTCTCTTTTCTTCCATAGCTTCCTGTTCCTTTTACCTTCTTCCCTCTTTCTCTGCATCAGTCTCATTGTCTGTATCTTCTTCTACAGCTATTAGTTGCTGTATACTTTTGTGCACTGACCCTGAACCATATATCAACCTTATTTTCTCTGCAACTTACAACAACTCTCTCAGTGACTTAGCTTAACCCTTCAAGTTTCTGTAACTTTTTCTTTATATCTTTTTCTTACTTTAGCCAAATTGGTGGGGCATTTTCTAGCCCCTCGGAGACCCACCCTTGGAGCATAGCAGCAGACCCGCAGCACTCTCTACCTTCAGGGGTATTCAGGTCAACAGTCAGGAGTGACAGTCTTCCATCGGTGTCTGGAACATTCTTTCTGGCTTCTAGTAGGAATCCGTATTTCCTCAGTGGTAAAGAAGACCTGTGACAGTTACTAACAAGCATCTCAGATGGGATGGTGAGAAAACAAGGATGTCTTGAGAATAGAGGTCTACTGAAGGGGGCAAACAGCTTTTAGTCACACAGCTAAACCAGGGGGCCTTCTTGGGACAAAAAGGCCATTGTAGAAATAAGCACAAACATTGTTCCTGTGAAACAGAAAGGCAAGCAGAGAGGCAGCTGATCTGCTATCGACTATCTCTCTGTACTTAGATTTTACTTAAGAAGTACTTCCCTTCTGTGTCAGCTCAGTGTCTCTGTCTCTCAATAAACTAAGCCTCTGAAGGACACTAGGCTTCTAGTAAGAACTAATAACAAAACGATGAAGAGAGGGTTAGAACCTGGGTGTTAGATACTAAGTGGCTGACAAAAGAATTGTAAACAGTTCACCTGGGTCTATCAGGACTGTAGTAGTAGTCCTTTACCAAGCTCTCTCACTGGTTTAAAGGCCCATAGAAAAGAAAACATTAATCATGACCTTAGCCACAGCCAAAGCCTGAATTCTAAATTTTGACTGGCAAAACAAAGTTCTTCACAGTTTGTTGTAGATTCTTTGAAACTATTTTATGGGCTTCTATACCCCCCCAACCTGGGGCATTTTGACCACAGGGGCAGGAACTGGCTGCTGTGGGGATAGGATAAAAGGCACTCTCCATGTCAATGATGACTAACAGGGAAGGTTACTTAATGTTGGAGATCAACTCCTCTCAGGAATAGGGCCAGCAGATAAGGCAGGCTCCCTTAAAGAACTTCTCTTAATAAACACTCTCCTTTTGTTAGCAAGTGTTGAAGGTCTGTCCACTGAAGGCAGCAACTGGAATTATTTATTTATTTTTTCCAGGGACAAAAGTCTCATAATAAAACCACTAACTCTATGCTATCTTTGTTGTCAAAGCCTCAACCCCAGCCGGCCTCCTTACCTTGAAACTCCTCTTACGCTGACTTGGCCAGACCTGCACTGCTGCCCACGCACAGCCTGTAGCTTGCTAGCAGGCCTGCATGCCTGCCACCCTCAGCCCCTACATTTTCCTACTCTGTGCTGTCCCTTCCTTAAAAGCTGTGAATGTTTAAGCAACAGGGAGAATTTTTCTTCAGGATCTAAGGTAAAGCTTTCAGGTACTTGTTAATGCCTGCTTCAGAGGGATCACTCGCTAACCTGGAGACCTTCATACACAACGGTTAACAGCAGCTGGACTGGACAATGGGAGTAAAGAGAGGGGCAGCTCTCCTTGGGGATGAGGCTCAAGAGAGAAAGATAAAACTCCCCGGCAGAAAACAATTTCTCTCAAGCAAATTATTTTTAACTTTTAATTAAGAACCAAGAGGACCAAGTAAAACTCCTTGACAAACAAAGCAAACAGTTTCATTATTTCAAACACAGTCGTCAGTCCAAGATTTCAAACACAGTTGTCAGTCCTAGTCCAAAAAGAAAACAAAAGCCAAAAAGACACTCGACAATACCACAGAAAACAAACCAGACAAACAAGACCAAGACAAAGCATCCTATAACCAATTTGCACAGATGCCTGGTACCTTCAGTACCTGGTCCAAACTGCAGCTTAACCTTAGATGCTTCTGGAATACTAAACACAGAAACAGAATACAGACAACAGACACTAACACATCTAAGCACACTTGTCCATGCCTATACTTAATGATGCAGCCGAACGCAACCTCCGAAGTAAAGTCACAGTCAGATCTTTTTGACTGTCAGTCGCCGGGTTCTCCCAACAATATTTGGCTCTTGGAACATCTCCCAGAGCTGGGGCATCCCCACTTCCGCTATCTAAAAAAAGAAAACAAAAAGAAAATGACTATTCGGAGTAGGAACCCAGTACCTACTCACAGGCATCTGTCCGGGGCGGGAAACCCATCGGCCCAAGTACTCTCAAATACAGGGTGGAAAGCATATCCACTCGAGTGCACTCAAATTCGGGGTGGTAAGCCCATCCACCCGAGTACACTCAAATTAAACCTAGACTATGGCACAATGTACAGTACATAATACACAACACACACACACACACACACACACACACACACAGCCGCTTTCAACACTCACTCCAACGTACCTCCAAGAGGCATTCGAGTCTCTGGGGGTCTCGCTCCTATCCCGGACGAGGTCCGAATGAAAGACCCCCAAACTTGGGGAGACTCTTGCTCCAGTCACGGGTTGGGGTACACCCAGGAGACAAGAGTAGCCGGTCTTGATGTAATCAGCAAGAGGCAGTTTTATTTACGAGATCTCGGGCTGACACTTATCCCATACAGGAGATTGAGTCAAACCCCGAGCCTCTCTAGGCAGGAGCTTATATAGGGAAAACCAGGGGTTTCGTGTGGATACACATAATTGGCTAATACAGAGGTTGCACAGTTACTTTTGGCATGGAGTTACATCAACAAAGCATACCTGTAATGTAGCATCTCAGCAATGTGGGCAGGGCAACTCATCTCACTGCAGCAGGGGGATGACCCATCCTCAGGGAGTGAAGGAAGGGGAGGGGGTGGCTCCAGATGTCCAGTGTCCTTGGGAGCTGATAGTAGGGATGGTGAGCCCTATCTCAAATTCTCTCAGGCAGGTCTGGACTTTGTTTGAGACTAACTTTTTGAAATTTAACTCTTCACACACACACCAATCATTATTCCAAAAGATGCCCCAGAGATCTGTCCACAAGCAAATGCAATGGAGGCAAATCCTCAGCAGAGGTACAAAAAAAGAAAAAAAATGTTTAATAATTCCCGACGCCGCGTTACTCACATCAATTGTTTCTGTTCCCGAATGAAAGAAACAAGCCCAGCTTCTATATCTAAGGCAGCCCATAGCTGGGCAGCTGCCTACCCTCCATGCTGTTAGAATCCACCTCCCAGCAATAAGTCCAAGTTACTATTTATTAATTTCTATGCTTCATCTTGGCTGTTCTTGAATCCAAGGTGCAGCCCTCTGGGCCATGATCTATTAGCCCTTTTATACGGCAGCTCTGCCCTTCTGCATGGTACTTCCCTTCCATGACAACCTCTGTCTCCCCTCCTCCACACTCCCCTAAGGCATGGGGACCTCTCTGTCCTGCTTGCTCCAGAACTCAAGCCCGGGAACCCTAAATCCCGTCTCTCTCTCTCTCTCTCTCTCTCTCTCTCTCTCTCTCTCTCTCTCTCTCTCTCTCTCTCCTTCCCATCTATCGGCGGCTAGCATCTTTATTCACCAATCAGAATTAACTGTGAGCAGGTTCCCAGAAGGTAGGTGCAGACTTTCTCCGCAAACTAATTTAGGGAACCCAATTAGTATTAGAAAACAAGGAGCTACAATCTCCTCTTCCCAGCTGTGTCTGCTTGATCACTGTAGGGAGTTGAGCCAGTGACTGAGGAAGACAGCTAAGGTTGACTCGGACCTCCCATGCTTATGCAACCACACACGTATGTATTCATTTATTTAATTTCAGAGCATGATATTGGCATACAAGGCAGGGAGAGTGGATCTGGGGACAAGTAGATAAAAGAGAAACAGTTATTTGTAATCACCACAGAGAGCTCCCTTCTTTCCTCTCAGAACAAAGGAGAATACAGCCAGAGTGTCCTCTGCCTAACAATGTAGGGGCTTCTCAAGGGCAAACTCCAAACCTGCAGCCTTTCCCCAAAGTCTTTGTTCCATGATGCCACAGTGTGCATTAAGTTGAAAACAAATACAAAACAAAACAACAAAACTCCCCCAAATAAGGCTAAAAGTACCAAGAAAGATTAAAACCATCTTGTTTAACAAGAGACACCTGTTTATTCCTGTTTGATAAATGGTGCTTCTCCAATAGTTAGGATTTTTTAAAATTGTTATTAGACAAAATAGAAATAGAGTAGTAAGGATGAGAACAAGACAAGAAGTGGTTGCTGGACCTCAGGGGAAACACTAGGTAGAATCAGGCAAATTTTAATTCTGATAAAGCTCAGGTTTGACAATGCGGGCTGTATGTTATATCATGGTTTCTCGTGAACTCATCTGAACTATGGTTTTGCATACGTGCACTGAGGCACCCTTCTGTCTTAGACCTGTGTTGTGTTTTCCATACCCAGGGTGCCCTTCATTAAACAGACAGATACACTCAGGATTCTGTTAGGTGCTAAGTACAGGTTGGTGATAATCCCATATGGTCCTCTCTTGGGTGAGCCTGAGAGAGAATGGGTCAGGGGTCAGCTAATCATGCAGAACCTTTCATGGAAGCGTCAGCTTTATAATGTTTTATTTATTAAGAAACGGTAATTTACTTTAATTAATTAGTTAGTTCATTAATTAGTTAATTAATTATATAGTGTGTGTGTGTGAGCTTGCCACTGGACGTATGTGGACCTCAGGTCCTCAGTCCTGGCAGCAAAGGCCTTGACCTGCTGAGCATCTCACCAGCCAGGAGCAAAATGCTGACCAAAGGAGGCAGTGGAACTTGAATGAAGTGTTTTCTTTTTCTTTTCTTTCTTTTTTTTTTTTTTTTTCAGAGATGTGGATGGAACCCAGGACCTTGTACTTGCTAGGCAAGGGCTCAACCACTGAGCCAAATCACCAAATCCAGGTGTTTTCTTTTTAATCTCTATAATTATTGCCTGAGAATTTATATAGATGCATGTAAGGCCTATTTGTTCAAATCCAGGCATTCATTCCCTCCCTTCCAATTCCCTTGTTGCAAAGTCTGTGTTACAGGAAATGTCTAGAGAAGTATGGATTTTTGGAAGCCATGGGTCAGGTCTGAGCTGCTCACATTGGCCCTTCAGGGAGACCTCGTGATTAGCAGGACCATTAGCCACTTAGTGGGTGGGAAATGCCCCACTATTTCCATTTTATATGTCTAACTAGTCCCGGTGGGAGGCAGATGCTTATCACTTCAGAAGAGCCTTCAGTACCCTTGACACCTTTCCTCAGCCCAGTGCCAAACCTAGAGGGCTCTTGTGTTTGGTGAGGATTGTCCTGGTGTGCTCAGGGACTTCTGAATTTGCTCAAGGACTCTGGGTGTTGGTGTGACTCAGACAGCACAGGCTCCTGGCTTCTCTGGATTTCCATGAGAGTACTCCAGTCCTTTTGCAGACTTGTTTGACAGAGTGTCAGTATTGCTATTGGCATTCCCATTAGGGGCTGATGACTACTCTGGCTCATTACACTCTCACTGGAGTCTGGCCTCCAAGGTTTGCCCTTCAGACTCTTTGTCTTTACTTCAGGGAGGGAGCATACAGCAGGTCTTAGCAGAAAAGATGCTGTGCTTCTGAGTTGAGGGAGAGTGTGAATTTGGGACAACTGCAGCTTTGTCTGATGTTTGATGTCTGGATTTTCTGTCCCTGAAATTTTTGCCCAACCCCCCAATCCCTGCTACTTCCTTTCTTTGCCTTCCCTTCCTGCCCTCCATCCTTCCCCACTTCTTATCCATTGTGAAGATCATTGCTTCATAACATCTTATTATTAGACAAAAGAGAGGCAAAGATATTTGACCCTGTAGTCACATTACTTCACAGAGGAGACAAAGATATTCAACATTCCAGGTGGAAGAGGTTGGTCCCTACTTCCCTCTGGTGCACCCCTCCCTTTCTCGGATAGTTTGCATGTGAAATGCTCCTCAGAGACTGTAAACACAGAAACACAGCTCTCACCTTAAGGGACTAAGGATGATTTATTCCAGAGCCATGTAGAGTGATCATGGTCCAGGATCACAAATTTAGGTCACCCCTTATCCCAGTGTGGATGCAGTATCATGAGATTTCATAGTTTTACAGAAAAAAGAAAGTTATAATGCAAGGCAAATGCAAAATATGTTGGTGGGCACACAAGCAAGGCAGTTAAAGCAAATTGGGAGGATCTTTTCTATGTCCATACGATGCTATCTGATGACATTCTTAGCTTTTGGATTGGTGGTTTCTAGGGGTTTATTAAGTTAATAGATCCCAAAATGTTTTTTTAAATCTATGACATAGATTAGTTTTGACAAAGAGGTAGGGAAAGAATTCTGGGGGCTAAAACTATCAGGTAACTAGTCTCTGGATCAGCAACATTCCAACATCTCCTCACCACTGCAGTTCTAACCAGCCAGTCAGTTTTGCAGACAGCTTCTTCCTAGAAATTCTCATTTAAAGGGCACACATGTTAAAACAGTTAGACCTCAGTTGTGGGCAACATTTTGCGAAGGGATTGTTGAACATCTTTGACACGGGGACAAGCTGGCAGCCATAGAGCCACAGAGGCAGACTGCGAAGTTCATGGCCTGCCTCTCCAAGACTCCAGCCTGCTTCTCTATATCATGGGAGCTCGGTGTACAGTGGCAGCCTCTTTTTTCTTCTGTCAGGTACTTTGTTCCAATAGTAAGGGAACTGATTAGCGCAATTAATAGCAGTTTAACTAACTAGAAGCAGTTTTGAGAGACAAGGGTATTATTCTGGCTTTGCGCTAGGTGAAGAGTTGGTGAAGATCCTGTTGTCTCCTTCCAGAATGATGAGTTGACATCTTTACATGCAAATGTCTGTGTATGTCATTGATTGGAAGGCAGGGCCTTACTTATTGTAGCCAAGTGAAGCTGATCCCATATGGACTGGAGTTGGCCCCTGCTACATTTATGTTGACTTTTGAGACCATGAGAAGATTGGAAGCAGAGGAGGTCACTATGTGACAAAAGAGGTAGGGATGTAAGATTTGTCCACAAGCAAAGGGTGGTGGCATACTGCAGAAACAAGGGGAGCTCTCTCTCTCTCTCTCTCTCTCTCTCTCTCTCTCTCTCTCTCTCTCTGTGTGTGTGTGTGTGTGTGTGTGTGTGTGTGTGAGTGTGTGTGTGTATGTGTGCGTGCACCCTGCTAACTCTTAGTCTCTAGATACTCACCTTTCAGAATACTGAGAGAATGAGCATCTGTTGTGATATACCCCATGTATGTGTATGTGTTGTAGCTACTTTTTGGCACACACACTGAATCCCTTGTTGCTCCAACTTGGCCCAAGCTCAGTGGGGATGAAATGGGCACACAGAAGAGGAGATGCTTGCCCTGAGATAACCCCTGTAGATCCTGTCATAGTTCTCAGTTCTCTGGTTTGAGTTGTTGTATATCCCAGGGCACATTTGTAGTCAGGACACTGTTCTTAAGCAAGTGCTATTCTTGATAGGATGAGCAGTCAACTCTTAGTGGGATGTCCGCTGCTGGAGCCACTGCTGGAGCTTCTCCTGGGACAGTGGCAGTGAATGTGTGAGACTATTCCTCTCTTACTGCTAGACACAAGCTATATCTGCTCAGCCCCATGACTGCTCAGTGTGGGTCTCCTTCCTTCCCTTCTGTTTATCACCATCTGAGAATTTAGGATGGGTCTTTATGTGCAGGGCTGTGAGTACTGTACTCTGCAAGGTGAGCCTCTCTTCTACCCACATCCACAAGCTTCATGTCTCACTCATGTCAGCATAGAAGAGACACGGCTGATGGTGTAGGAAGTCCTTCTTAACTACCCTGGGAGCTTTTCAGAGCTGCTTAGAGGGGCAGAACTTGTGGAATTCTGCCTGCAAAGGCAGATCCACTCTGTGGAGAAGGGAGGGGGCAACAGCCTGAGGGGTAAAACTGAGCCTAGCTTGCTGTGGGCTCCATTGTGTTTCCTGTCCATCTTCCTTACCCATTTTTGTTTGCTCAACTCAGTTTTCGGTAGCATCACTCTGGGCCCCTTTACTTGTGGTTTGAATTTATGAGCTAATGCTAAAGTAAAGGGGTGGAGCTGGGAGATGTGGTTTCTTCTGTTCAAGTAAATCACAACTCTGTAAGCAGCAGGCAAGGTTGTTGCAAGTTTAGCTATTTTCCTCTCTGGGTTTCTTGTATCTTCTTCTTTGAGGCTGGGGAGTTGTGCAGGGATCCTGGCTGTTTCACACTACATTAGGAGTCTCGAAGGTTATGACGCTCAGGTCCTGTTCCAAAGAGCAATGAGATGAGAACAATTGCCCCAGGGGTCGGGGGCAGCTAAGATGAAGGGGGCTTCTTGGGTGGAGCTGCCTGCTATTTGGGATGAACGCAACAGGATTTAATTATTTTGAGTGTCACCCATGCTTGTGTGGGTTTTCAAACTGATAGAGTTGTCTGAGCCACTCGTCTGCTCCTGAAGAGCCATGATATGGTAGACCTGAATTGTTTGTAGTTGGAGGACTACATGAGGTGAACACATATTGTTCAGGTCTACCCAGGATAGGTCACGTAACATAAGCTGCTAGACATTCATGTAGGTTAAAAAGTATCAGAAGTCACCCTATGTTAACATAACATAGCTAAGGGAGCAAAGATAATGCTGGGTATTGGGCACAGGATCTAGGGGACCCAGGGGAGGAAGGATGTTCATGATCCTCGTCCCTCATCCCTGCACCTCTGTGCTAGTTCAGATAACTTTTTAAGGCCTTTTGAAAATCCGAGGACTAGTCTTTCCATTGGCAGCTATTCACACACATTAAACTCTTAAGTCGTGAAATCCAACTTGCATTTTATTCCTAATATCAACAAACACTTGAGTTACCAGTAGATATATTGCAAGAATCAAGTATGAGTTTGGACAATCCTTTGTCTCTGTCTCTGGAACACAATTTTTCCCCTTTGAAAGGTAAAACTTCTAATTTTATTCAAGTCCATTTAAAAATCCACAGTATTCTTAATTTTTTAATGGGAATGATTTTAGTTATCTACAGACTGACTTGCTCCACCCCCCTCTTGCCATGAATAAAAGGAAGGCTATTTAAAAACAGTTCTGCCTAATGCAAACCTAGTTTTTTCTTTTGTCAAATATTATTTCTTGACTTCTTTTTTTTAAATAACAATAAGGCACCATCTGTTCTCTAGATGTTTCACCCTCCCCCATATTCTTTATTCTTTGGTAAACATGGGGTGAGCCCCCTCTATGCTCATTATCATATCCCTCTGATTCGATTTGTGAACAAAAGCAACCTACCCTCTGTCTTTTTCTAGTGGTGTTCCTTTTCAGGGAAAGAGAAATACCAAAGACTGCCTTAGAATTAGGATTTTTCAAAAGTCTAATCTCATTGTGGATTCCAATTTCCAAAGATGACATTCATTAAGGGGAAGGGATATGAACGGATATCCCATCACGGTTTGGATGTGTATTATTATTTCTTGTTATATTTATTTTCCCTTTGTGACTTGAGATTTATGCTACCCACAGAAAAGAAATGCTATCTAACCAAGTTCCCATCATCCCCTCTCTGGAAGTTGAGATTTCTAAGGCTGAAGAGGAGAATAAAGTAAAATTAAGTGAGTCTGCAAATTTTGTACACGTACTTCCTAGAACAAGAAACAGAGAGAGACATGATACATGAAACTGCAGGGGCCCTGGCTAGCTCTAAAATTCCTGTAAAGGATGTGTGTGTGTGTGTGTGTGTGTGTGTGTGTGTGTGTGTGTGTGTGTGTGTAAACCTAGGTGTATATGTATATATGTATGTATGTCTTAGGGTTTTACTGCTATGAAAAGAAACCATGACCAATGCAAGTATTACAAGGACATTTAGTTGGGGCTGGCTTATAGGTTCATAGGTTCAGTCTATTATCATCAAGGCAAGAGCATGGGGGCATCTAGGCAGGCATGGTGCAGAAGCAATTGATAGTTCTACATCTTCTGAAGGGTGCTAGAAGACTGGCTTCCAGGCAGCTAGGGTTAGGGTCGTACATCCCATGCCCGCAGTGACACACCTACTCCAACAAGGCCACAGCCACTCCAACAAGGCCAAACCTCCTAGTAGTGCCACTCCTATTTGGTACTATTTGTCTTTAAACTTGAAACTTATTCATAAAACTGTTCAATGGACAACAGGTAACTTTAATGAAATAAATACAGAAGTATTAGAAAAATACACAGGAAAATGTGTGCCTTAGTTACTGTTCTATTGCTGTGAAGAGACACCGTGACAAACTCAATTTATGACAGGAAACATATAATTGTGATCTTACAGTTTCAGAGGGTGAGTTCTTGTACCATCGTGGTAGACACCATGGCAGCAGGCTGGCAGGCAGGTAGGCATGGCTGGAGTAGTTCCTGAGAGCTCTTATCCTGCTCCCCAGATGAGAGAGATAGAGAAGAAGAGGGAGAGGGGAGGGAGGGAGGGAGAGAGACAGAGAGAGAGACAGAGAGAGAGAGAGAGAGAGAGAGAGAGAGAGAGAGAGAGAGAGAGAAGCCTGGTGGGATTTTGAAATTTCAAGGCCCCCAACTCCCATTGACACATCCCTTTTAACAAAAACACAACTCCCAATCCTTTCTAAACAGTCCACAGATTGGAAACCAAACACATTCAAGTATTTGAACCTCTGAGGGTCACACTTATTCAAAATCCTAAAGTATGTTTTTTTTTTTCTTTTAAAAAGAATCAAGTAATGAGTGTCCATCCCATTTGGTAATATATTTTATCATTACATTTCATTTTTAAGATGTTAGGGTTATTTGCATAACAAGTATCCAATCATGCCATAACTCTCCCATAAGCCAAGGCATCATACCTCCCCCCTTTCTACTTGATTATCCACATACGAGTTACTGAAACATATCACTTCATATGATTAGTTCAAAGCATGGGACGCTATTGATGTGCAATTAAGTGCTTTTCATAATGGGATAATCAGAAGCCAAAATGATTGAGTCTATTGTTGCTGGGAGCTGAAGATTTCCCTTCCATTTAATAAAAGTTGATAAATATGATTTTAACGCTAGTCTAGAAACCCCAACAAAGACTTTAGTTTATATTTGTTTCAGTATATCCAGATCATTCTCTGTGATACACAGGAACCTAGAGGAGGAGAACTGTGTGGAGTCACTGACACACATTCAACAAAGGATTCGTTTGCACAATAAGGAGATATATCCTGTCCTCTGTGAGTTGGCCCCAGGACTCCCAATGATCTAAAAGTCCTCAGGTTCATTGGATAAAATGACAGTGCATTTGCATATAATCTATGCAAGCCACTTGTATACTCTAGTCATATTTATATATGTGTGTGTGGGCGTGTGTTCATAGAGACATGTAAGTTCAGAGCCTGGGGGTGTGGTGAGCATATTCTGCTCCTTCACTACCTACTTATTCCCTTGCTGAATCTGAGGTGAGGCTCACTGTCAGGAAGCCCCCGCTATCCTCCTGTTCCCATACCAAGCACTGGTCTTTGCAAGTGTGACCACACACTTGGCTTTACCCCTCTGCCGTCTCCAAACATCCTCCTACACTTTAAATAATCTCTGAATTGTTTTTGTACTTAATGAAATGAAATCATGAGAGGCTGTTATTTAGGAGATGACAAGAAAAATGGTTTGTATGTGTTCAGTACAGATATGGTATTTTAAAAACCACTTTTATTAGTTCCTTGAGAACTTTGTACATTATATAATGATAGAATTTACTTCTCACTTCTCTTCCTAACTCCTCCAGGAATCTATCCACACCTAATCCCTTTTCCCAAATTCAAGCTCTCTTTTTCCCCTCTGTAATAACCCACTCAAGTCATTTATTCTGCCCATAAATTCATGGGCATTGGGCAAGCTACTGGAGCCTGGACAGTTTATCACCAGCTATATCTTTGTAGAAAACTGACTCTCCCTTTCCTGTCAGCTACGGCTGAGGAATAGTGGTCCTGTCCTGTATAGAAGACACTGCTTTGTTCTGGTTCTCGCTAACATCTGTATCTTATATTTCCACTCCCTCTTTCTTGAGGGTTTATAAGACTCAACTCCTTCCCTTTTTGCCTCTCTCTGTGAGTCTGTGTATATGCTTGTGTGTCTACATTATAGATGTCCCATTTTACATTAAACCAACACATGGTGGGGGGCGTCTTCACAATTGACTGCTGATGGTATCTCACCCCAGTCAAAATGCTGCAATGCAGATATGGTGTACCTCAGTAACAGAAAGAAATAGGACATGTTGAGAAACCAACCCAACTGTTTCTAGTGTGAGGTGAAGTTTAGACCTCTAACACAACCTTCTGGCCCTACCCTATGGGTTTAAGGTACACATTTTCCCAGTACAATGTTCAAAGGCGGGACTATGAAAAGAAATTGGACCCCGTGTGCTGTAATCAATGAGTTCATCTGTTGATGGATATGTATGAAGGTGACGGGAAACTAGGAGTTAGGAACTTAAGGGATTTGGTCATTTGGAACATGTCTTGGAGGGTGTATTTTTGTCCTTGGTCTCTTCCTGTGTTGATGCTTCTTGGATGCCAGTGAGGTTAGCAGTTGAGCTCTATCTTGCCCCTTTCATGATCATGTGACCATGGACTGAAACCTATGAAACCATGAACCAAAATAAGTTTGTTTACTATGTGAGTTGCTAGGCAACTTGTAAGAGTGATCAATGGGATTAACACGATAGTGGCCAAAAGTGATGCTGACCATACCAGGTCAGGTCTGGATTTGATGTAGGAGGACCCAAGACTTAATCCTTTAAACTCTTTTCCTGGAGGCTGCACGCTAAGAGAAGACCCAATGTATCCCAAGTGGTTTTATCCAGACGATTCTGCCAAAGTATCTGTTGTCTTAGCAAATCAAGAACCTTGCTGCTTCCCGCTCTGGTCCTTCTGACTTCACTTATGTGTTTTTAATAGACTTCGATAACATATGAACTAGTGGGAAATGAGTATTAAAAAAGGGAAGGAAGCTATAAATTTTACTGTAAAATCATTAAATTACACAATTAAAATAAATGGATTTTTAAGAATGTAAATTATACTTCAATAAGGCTGCAGAAAAGGCGTGGACAACTATAATGCTTGTCGTATGATTTCCTATATTTCATAGTTCCTGTGACTTTGATCTTAATAGTAGTGGGTTTTATTACAGATGACTCAGACACCAGGTTAACCATATAGGGAGAAATCTCCATTCCATCAGGGAAAAAAAATCAAGTCAAATTCATTTGCTTTCTTGATGAGGGTTTTTCAGGTCACAGCAGAGTTGGCTGGAAGTTTGACAGCTATTTGCTGAGAGCAAAGATGGAGAGAGCACAATGTTTATGGGGATAACTGAAGGTTGTGCTCATGAAAGGGTCTGAGTTTCACAGAATGCAGTTGCAGAAGCTCCAGTGACTGATGGAGCTGAGGCCTAGGAACCATGCAAGACTGCGATTATATGTTTTGTGATGTCATGGCCGAGTGTGAGATAAGGCTAGATGAAGTGGAAAAATTTTGGTTTCTTTGGAAACTAATTTGTGTCACAGGATGTTTTTCTGGAAGCTATGTTAGGAGAACATGTTTTGCTAAAGCAGACACATGAGAAGGCATATGATATTTAGCTGGAGCACACACTTGAAGGGGGACAGGATGTTTATGGAGAACATAAATGTAATCCCACAGAGAGGGAGAGGATATTTTTACATTGCTACACCTTGCAAGGCTTCGATGGTCTTTGTGGTCTTCGTTCCGCCATGAGAAATGCACAAAAGAACCTGTGCTATTCTGCTGCTTCGTGTTGGTTTGTTAGAGCCTTGTGGTCTCTGCCATTTCAAGGCACTGCTACTGATTCATTTTTTGCATTTGCTAAAGGACAGTACTGCACAATGAAGATTGGAGTTACCCCAAAGAATTACTTCTAAATAGGTCCACAACTCTCCATCTTTTCCTATCAAATTTCTCCCTCTGCTACCTCTGGTTGGTGGGCTAGAAGGGTGGTTGAAATAAAGTAGGGTTTGAAACATTCTAAGTATACAGATATATTCATGGGTTTTGAGAAAGGGTTATATCTCCTGAGGAGAGGAGATGATTGGTGTCTGCAGATCTCTGGATAGCCTTTCTTACACCCTCTACTCCATATTTACTCCTGCATTTCAATAGACACGGATAGCTCTGATTTAATAAGAGATAGGTGAGTGGTTCCATCCTTACACTGGGGGCCATGTCTATCTACTGCAGGTGGTGTATTCAGGTTCAATTTCACTGTTGTTGATGTTGGCTAATGTCATTACTGTTGAGTCCAGAGAATCTGTTGCATCCTTAGTATCTGGGACATTTTAGAGGTTACAGCATCCTCTAATGTTCCTTCTTTATATACTCATTCTCCTGGTCCTCTGTCCTTCTCTCCTCTCTTCCCACATCATATCCTGCTCTCCTGTTCTTCAATTTAACTCCCCTCTCACACACAGGGTTCTTCCTCCATATGCCTCCCATGATAATTTTCTTCCCCCTTCTAATTGGGTTTGGAGCAGTCCCTCTTTGTCCTTTCTTTTTGAGCTGCAGAGTGTATATGAGTTTTTTTGTGGATATTCTGAGCTCTTACGCTAATTTCTGCTTACAAGTGAATGTATTCTATGTGTGTTTATTTGTGTTTGTGTTACTTCCATCAGGATGATATTATGTAGTTTTATCCATTTTCCTATAGTCTCCTTAAAGTCTCCTGTAATTGTTTAAGGGATATTTGTGTTTCCTCTGTAAGGGCTTCTTTCTCTTTACATCTGTTGTCCTGTATTTCTTTGATGGAATTATTTATTTCCTTCTTAAAATCCTTTAACATCATCATGTTAAGTGATTTGAAGTACAAACATTTCTTTTTCTTTTCTGTTGTGTTGAGGGTATTCTAGCTTTGTGAGAAATTCTAGCTTTGTGTGAGAAATGGGTTCTGATGATGTCATGTAACCTTGGTTTATATTGCTTAGGCTATTATATTTCCCTCTTGCCATCTTGTTATGTCTGGGGTTAGCTAGTTTTACTGTCTCTAACAATGGATTGATCCTCCTGTAAGCCTATGTGTCATGACTTCTGGGACACTATCTCTCTCCTGAAGGATCTTGTATACCGAGAGCTGTGGATCAGGTTCAGTGACATAGAATAGATAGAAACCAGAAGTATCCTGTAACAGACTGCCCGTCTGTTCCTGGGTTCTGAGGGCTCCAGGCAGTTCCCCCTAAAAAGTGGTAGTCTCTCCTGTGATCCTGAGTGTGTCAACACTCCTGGAAGTCCAGTCATTTCCTAGTGGGATTTGGGGAGAGAAAAATGAGGTACAGGTTCAGCTCTGTAAACACAGCATTGGGTCCTCTTTGTTTTTAATCTTTCACTGAAACAGCTCACAAATGAACTTTGACTCTGTGACCGGTAAGCCCTTAGTAATGATCATCTCTTCGTATTTTCAAGATGGGACCACAAATGATTGGCACCTGGCATTTTTATACGGGTGCTATCAATTAAAATTAGGTATCTTTTTCTTTCATGTCAAAAGTATTCCTAGCTGAGATAATTGCTCAGTCAACAAAGCATTGCTGTTGAATATGAAATAGACTATCGTTGACAAAAAAAAATGTTTAGGCAATGTCATCTAGGTCACTGAAGTGTAATATATTGAAGAACTCACATAAATACTTCATGATGATTTAACCAATGCATGGAATCCATATTCAATAAAATGAAGAATAGTATAAAGTTTATTTTTACAACTTAATGAAACATGTAATAAATAACAGTCTCCATTAATGTACCAGGCTCCATAATAGGTTTGTAGGTTAGGAATGGATAAAAAGTATTATGACCTTTCTCTTATAAAAATTGCATTATGATATAAAAAAAGAAAGAAATGAATGCATAAATCAGTGTGTTGGAGTTGATTGTATGCAAATAACAGAAGAATCTATCTTAGAAATAAGGTTATGGAGATTGTCCTAACGAAGTGAGAGCTAAGTTAAATTAGATGAAAAATTATTGAACTATATTCCAGCCAATATTACTATAAGTATGAGGTCAATAAAAGGAAAAGAGCTTGACATATACAAAAAGTAAATGTGAAAGGAGTTTGTATAGATTAAGTGATGGAAGAGAGGACCAAATAAAGCTGAAGCTTAGATATCACATATGGGCTTACAGAAACAATATGAGAGATATAAATTTTTATTTATGGAAAATTGTCTAAGAAATCATGGAATAGTTTGAAATAAGTTTTTTTAACTCTCTATGTACATACTAAGGGACTCTGGTTACTTATGTATTATGAAATGATACACAGAGTGATTAGAAGGATGTTTTTGAAGTCAATCTGGAAGTAGTGTCAGTGATAAAGAAAAAGATTCATATCAGACAGCTATGTTGGAAATTTATGTTGTTTGGTATTAGACTGATTATGGCGAGGGCCGGAAGAAATAAAGACAATGTCTTGTTTTGAGCAAATGAAAATATGTTGGAGTTATTTACTGTGATGTGGAATATTTCATGATAAGTGTATTAAGGAGAATTTTCAAGGAAATATTTTAGATCAATTTACTTGGAGATGCTTGAGAGATCCTCTAACTCACTAAAAATTCCTACTTATTGTTCAAGGTTTGGTGACTTAAGCCATTACTCAGAACATGAATTAATAGCTGTTATATAACAAAAAATTTACTTTAATAGATGTATTTTTTCCCATTATATCTGATAGTTTTAATTTCATTAAGAGCAAACCTATTCTTATATTAGATGCTTGTTTACTACATGCGGACAAATAATTTGCCCATTTACTTTCAGCAAATATTTTGGATTGCAATTAGCATTTAATTGAACTTTATGAGAGCTGACAAAGGAGTTTGATTAGAATGTAATAACTCATGAATGTGAATTTCACAGAAAGAAGTGATTTGCTCATATTTTTAAAGTAACAAACTCTAGAAGAGTAACAATAATTAATAAATATCTACTTCTATGTTTTCTCTTTAGTTTTTTAGCGTGTTATGATATTCATGCAGAAATTCCTTATCCAGATGATTTTAAACTATAATATCCAGTACTATGAAACATATGCGTAGCACTTTAAAACTATGAATAATATATGGTTTCAGAAAATTTTCGTCAAATGAGCCAGAAATTCTTCCTGACTTCAAGACAACATGGCCATTGGAAACAGAATAAACCACAAATAAGGAAATGCAGAAAGAGAGTGACACATACAAAATTCTTGGTTTTAAATTTAATTATCATGCTAGTTATGGGATACAGCTTTGAAAATAGAGTCAATGACAGGATGAAAAACACTGAAGAAGAGTATTTAAATTGAATTTTTTATAAACAAAAGAAAACAGTGGATCTGAAGGTAAGCTACATTTAACAAAATGACCATGTTGTTCTGCCACTATTTATTCAATGGTTTGTTTTTTGTTCCTTTATTATGTTCCAGAATCATCTTAATGATTCTGGTTATTCTTAAAAAAATGAACATGCAGTTCAGCTGATTTAATATTCCATATTATCTCAATGTTCTTCTGTATCTTTAGATATTAAAATTATAGAGAATTATTTTGAGTAGAATAAAATTTTATTGTTTCTTTATCATATGAGATAAGCAATTATTTACAGAGAATGGATACCTGATATTTTCTAAATAATCTCAATAGAGGTTTGAACCATATTTATAAGATCAATCACTCATAACTTCTCCAAATGAAACTCATTAAATGTTACTACACATATAGTACGTAAAGGGAGTGATATATAGAAATAAAAAATCACCAATGCAGCCACAATCATCTATTATCCCCATGATGAAAGCCAATACTAGGAAGAGTAGATGGTACAGACACATTGCAGGATAGATCAGCATCATTCAAAATGAAGATTGAGTTGGAAAGTGATTTGTACTAAGTACAGTGAAGAATAATGTAAATAAGATTAATGGTATGAGAACTAGTTTACCTGTTATGGCTGCCTTATCTCTTCTTAACTTGCGCAGTCACATTTCTGCTCTGAGGAATGAGACAGTCTCTACCTCCTCTGCCCTAACATATTTCAGTTTGTCACTTGGTCCTCCGGACATCCGTGCACCTGGCGATGAATTTTTCTTCTTTGAAATTCGAAATGTTCATATTTCCTGATTTCGGGGAGACATACCTGATTTCGGTATGTCACTCATTTCCCAATGCAAATGGGAAGTGAGTGACATACCATAACTCTTCTGTATTATTATCAAAATGGGTTTTTTTGGGGATGGGATACTTGAGGTGAGAAGAAAGGAAAGGTGCTGCTTTATTTGAAATATTTTCTTACCACATTCTGTGCCCCTGTAAAGGGCCCAGCCTTATCTGTCAAGCCTGGCCATGTTCATGTCACTACTCTACTGCCTTTCTCATGCAGTTCTTAATTCTAGATACTAATTGCCACTCTAGGTTTCATCTTGACCAGATTCATCTCATTTCACTGTGATCCTACTCTGGAACAGACTCAATATTTTTGTCTTTTCTTTCATTTTCAAACTTTTAAATGTTTATTTTAATTTTTGTTTAACCTGTTTTAGGGAAGCCTTAGAGGAGAATTATTCATGGCTGTTTGTTTTGATTGGAAGGAGAAAATAATGAAAAAAAAAACACTTTTTAATTTTCAAGACATTTTCATTTCTAAGTATTTCCCTTATATAAACCCAACAGGCTAATTTATCTCCCTGTCTTGTCCTGATTTGTTCTTCCCATTGTTACTTGAATACTGCCTCTTAGGATTTACTGCAGAACCATAAATGCTGGCATACACGAGGAAGGGGTTGATTCTTCTACACTTTTCTAACGATTTTTTAGATGTATCTTCCTACTCTTTTGAGCTATTTGAATTAATTTGGATCACTGTACTCAGTAGTGTAGCACTATAGTGCTTGGGCCTTGATAATATCTATTATTATTGCCTATAGTTTTACAGCTCAGTGTTGGGCCTAGTTACATTTTGAAACTTTACTCCAAGAAGTTTGTGAACTTGGTTAAAAAACCTAGTCAGCAACTATCAATACTTTCAAATGGTATTTTAATATAAGAGGGTTTTAAAAACCCTAAATAAATAATGGAAAAGCAGTCTGAGTTTCCTGTTTCTGTAAAGTACTTGAAAAACATGAAAGGGGGAAAGTCCATGGCCCACTCACTTTTGTCTTTACGTAGGGTGCTCAAATGTGACTTTAGTTTTGGTGCCTTCTCTGGTTAGAACATAAAGTTGTTTGTGGTAGTTTGCGGTAATGGTTTGCTTCTATTAATATACCTTTTTGTTATTGTTTTAGTTTTTTGTCTTCATCATTCCCATTAGGGCCATGGTTCCCCACTTTGTATAGATAAAAGGTGGGTTCAGTCCAGCTCTTATGTCCTGGGGAACAGCTCACAATTTTCGGAACAAATGTTCACAATTATATAGTTGACCATGGTTAAAAACTCTTCCTTGACTTCAATTTCTTGTAGCAACATAATTGTTTACTTCTGCTTCAATTAATTGTATTGACCACCCTATAAAACCATCATGTATCTGTGTGTAGGCAGAAAGTGATTCTTTCAATTTTCTGTGTTATGTGCTTTTATTCTTCCATAAATTATTTCTCACCACCACATGAGCACAGCATACTACCTGGCATTATTGTATGCTGGGATCATTGCGGAAGGGTAGTGTGAAATACATCACTGTTCTTTTTTTCAGAGATTGTTATTTTTAATAAGTAATCCATCCTATTGCAATAGCTAATTAACTCTTGTATTCTCCTTCATATATGGCTGCTGCTGTGAATAAATTGCATTTTTCCATTGATAAACAATAACAAAATCCCATTAAGGCACGAACATACATAAAGAGGGAAAAGTATTCACAAAGAAAAATTGCATATAAAATGGAGAAAAATATAATCAAAATGAGATCAAAAGTTATAGTTTGATGTTATGAAATTAGAAATTTCATTATAAGATTACAAATTTGTTAGATTAGATAATACAAATATATATTCAAACAAAGAGGAAAACATTAAATGCAATGTATGCACAAAGAGTTAACTCAAAATGTAGTATATAAACCACGATGGCAATGGAAAATCACTCTTGCTATTGTAGAGGCAAAAATGGAAGAACTACCAAAAGGTTTAACCCAGTCTTTATTGCATAGTGACAAACTATCAAGAAAGATGATGTTTCAAAAATACCACATAAATAAGTCATCAATAATTTAAATAATGCAAAAAATAAAGTATAGAAGAGCAGCCCTTGGTCATGATGATCTATAGGATGCGGAGGATTACTTCAATATTCTGGTATCATTTGAGTCCTGTTATGTGAATGAGTATATGGACAAAATGGGAGAAGTAACAATTAGGTGCATAGGAAATGGTATTTTCTTCTGTTACCTAAATATCTGTTAAGTTCATTTGCATTTTTCAAGTTATTAAAGTAACTTCTGTTATTTTAACCATATCTGTTTAGTTACAGTTTCCATAAATTGTCCGTTGATGAGAGTGCAGTATTGAAGTTTCCAACAATTTATTGTGTTTGGTGCAATATTTGCTTTGAGCTATAGTTATGTTTCTTTAATGAATTTAGGTGTTTTTGCATTTGAAACATAGTTGTTCAGAATTGAAAGTTCGTCTTAGTATTATTTTTCCTTTGACAGGTATGGTTCCCTTCCTTATCATTTTTGATAACTTTTTGTTGAAAGTCAATGTTGTTCAATATTAGAAAGGCTACTCCAGCTTATTACTTCGGGATATTTGCTTAGCATTTTTCTCCTGAGATTCTCTGTCTTTGTCTCTAAGGTGTATTTCCTGTATGCAGCAAAATCTTGCATCCTCTTAATGTATTCAGTCTCTTAGTTTACGTCTTTAATTTGGGGAATTGTTTCCATTGATGATAAGAGATATTAAATGAAATGGACTGTTGCTTCCTGTTATTTTTGTTGTTAGAAATGTAATTACAATTGTGTGGCTATCATCTTTTGGGTTGTTGAAAGATGAAATTCCTACTTTTTGCTAAGGTGTAGATTCCCTCCTTGTGTGGGAAGTTTCCATGTACTATCATTTGTAGGGTTGGATTGTGGAAAGATATTGTGTACATTTGGCTTTGTCATGGAATGTATTGGTTTCTCGATCCAGGGTAATTGAAAATTTCACAAGATATGCTAACCTGAAGATCCAGAAATGAATGCACACACATATGGTCACTTTTTCTTTGACAAAGGTGCTAAAACCATGAAATGGAAAAAGACAGAATTTTCAAGAAATTATAGTTCAACTGGATGTCAGTATACAGAAGAATCAAATATGTAAATAATATCGCGGGGGAGGCAAATGATCATCTTTTTAGATGCTGTTAAAAAATTAAAAAAAATCAATATTTCTTCATGTTTGAAGTCTTGGAAAATATTAGGAATTCAAGGCCCATACTTAAACATAAGAAAAGATTATTACAAAAAAAAAAAAAAAAAAAAAAAAACAGTTGCCAACATCAAACTTACTGGAGAGAAACTTGAATCAATACCAAAAAAATCACGTACTAGAAAAGGTTGCCTAATCTCTTCTTACTCCATCAATATAGTACTGGAAGTCATATCCACAAAAATTAGACAAAAACACGAGGCAAAACGGAAAAATGTAGAAAGCAAGAAGTTAAAATATCACGATTTTAGATGATGTGATTTTATATTTTAGTGACCCCAAAAATTCCACCAGAGAACTCCTTCAGCTGATAAACAACTTCAGCAAAGTGGCTGGATGTAAACTTAAATCAAACAAATCAGTAGCATTCTACTTCAAGGATAAACAGTTTGAGGAGAAATCAAGGAAATGACAGCCTTCTAAATAGTCACAAAAATTAATAAATACCTCAGGTTGACTCTAAACAAGCAAGTGAAAGTTCTGTATGAGAGGAATTTAAAGTCTCTGAAGAAAAAATTGAAGATCTCAGAAAATGGAATAATTTCCCATGTTCATGCATGTGTAGGGTTAATATTGTAAAAACGGCCATCTTGCCAAAAGCAATCAACAGATTCAAGGCAATCACCATCAAAATTCCAACTCAATTATTCACAGAGATAGAAAGAGCAGTTTGAAAATTCAGTTGGAATAACAAGAACCCCATGATAGGGAAAACGTTCATCAACAGTATAAGAACTTTTGGGGAAATCACTATCAATGACTTCAAACTGTATTACAGAACAAGAATATTAAAAACTTAGTGGGAATGCTACAGAGACAGACAGGTATATCAATGGAATATAATTGAAGCCCCAGAAATATGGGCACACACCTCTGGCCACTTGATATTTGATAATGAACCGAAACTATCCAATGGAAGGATAACATTTTCCAAAAATGGTTCTCATTCGACTGGAGGATAGCATGTAGAAGAATGGAAATCAATCAATTCTTATCATCCTGTACAAAGCTCAAGTTGAGGTGGATCAAGTCTCTCCACAAGAAACATATAATCTTAAACTCATAGATGAAAAAGTGGGGAAATTTACTGAAGAGAACACCAATGGCTTTGATCCAAGATCGAAAATAGACAAATGGGACTTCATAAAGTTTTGTAAGGCATACGTCCCTGGAATTTGGAAAAAGGTAAAATAAATAGGTTAAGAAAAGTTCTTTTCCAATCTTCCATCTGATAGAGAGCTAAAATCAATCTATACAAAGACTCAATGAGTTAGACTCCAGAAAATCAAATAGTCCTTTCAAAAACGGCGAATAGCACTAAACAAATAATTCTCTACTGAGGAATATTAACATCATTAGCCATCAGGTAAATGCAAATCAACAAATTCTGAGGTTACACAGCACACCTCTCATAATGGCTAAGAAAAGAAATTCACAACAGATTCTGGCAAGGAGGTTGAGAAAGAGGAACTCTCCTCCATTGTTGGTCACATTGCAAGCTGGTATAACCATTCTGGAAATCAGTCTGGAATTTTCTCACGAAGTTGGATATAGTACTACCTGAGGAAACCACATTCCCATTTTTTGATATATACCCAAAAGATGCTCCAATAAATAAGAAGGACAAATGATGCTACAGGTTGAGAGTAACCTTTATTTTTTATAATAGCCAGAAGCTGAAAAGAAACCAGATGTCCCTCAACATAGTAATGGATAAATGAAATATAGTACATCCACTTCTTCTAACCTATCAAAAACAATGTTTGCATAAAATTCTTAGGATAGACTAGAAATTATCATTCTGTATGAGGTAACCCAGTCACAAAAGAACACAAATGGTATACATTTATTGGAACTGTGTATCAGCCCAAAAGTTTGGAATACATAAGAAAGAATTCACAGGTCATATGAAGCCCAAGCTGGAAGAAGACCAAAATGCAGATGTTACATTACTTCTTAGAAGGGAGAAAAAAATATTCATGGGAGGAAATTCAAGGATAAAGAGTTAAGCAGGGACTGAAGAAAGGGTTAACCAGAGACTGCCCCATGTGGGGATCTGTCACATATGCAGTCACACAAACCAGTCACTATTGCTGATGCCACTAAGTCCTTGTTGACAGGAGTCAGATAAGGATGTCTCCTGAGAGACACTGACAGAACCCTACTGACACTGGTGAAGATGATTGTAGCTAAACATTGGATTGAACAAGGGGGTTCAATGAAGTTGTTAGAGAGTATACTTAATGAGATGAAGGGCTTTTCAAAACCACAGGAAGAACAACAATATCAACCAACCAGACCCACCAGAAATTCGAGGGATTAAACCATCCACTAGTGAGAACACATGGAGGGACCCATGACTCCAGGCACATATGTGGCAGAGGATTACTGGTCTAAAATCATTGGAAGAAGACCTTAATCTTGTGAAGGCTTGTATCCCCGATGTAGGGTAATGCCAGAGCATTGAGGTTGAAGTAGATTGGTGGGAATTGGAACATCCTCACAGAAGATGGGCAGGGATGTTATGGGAGAAAAAGGAAAGGAAATAACATTTGAAATGTAAATACATAAAATATTCAGGAAAAATTATTAAATGAAAATGATATCTTGTCTCATTTAATTAATAATACAGTAATTATCATTTGCCATTTCTGATATTGACACAAATATCCTTTGGTCTCTTTTCTTGTCTATTTAATATTTCCCTTTTTGTTATAACTTATTTAAATAAAAATTTATTTTACAAATTAAAGGAATATAGAATGAAAAATTTATTGACATAATTGGTGACTTCCCTTAATTAAAAGTTGGACAACTCCTTGAAGAAACTATAATAGATAATGTCAAAATAAGTTTATAGGAATTGTATATCAAATATTTTTTGTTAATAGCCACAGTCAGGAAGTGCTTCCTATATTTACTCATTATAGTATTTGATTTGGGAAAAAACTCAATGATCTTAGATTTTATAATAATGTACATAAGTCATTTATTCTTAAAATTTTTTCACAGGAGGAAGTTGTCAACGAATATATATATAAAATATAGCACACATTTCTAATATAAATAGAGCAAATAAATATATATATTTTATGGACCAAAGATGAACAATCATGTTTAAAAGGAAGATATAACATTGAGTGTACCGACATTTGAAGTTGAGATGATTCATGCTTCCATGTATATCTTTCTAGACACCAAATAAGATAAAATTAGTTTTGGAAAAAGCTAAAACTGCAATTAGAATGCTTAATCTAGTATACATATCTAAACAATGCTTTGAAAAAATATACAGAACATATTTTCATATATATACATATAGATATATACATATACATATATATATATATATATATATATATATATATATATATATAAATAAAGTTTATATATAAAGTATATACAAAAATTATCAGTGTCCATAAATTATCATTATCACTCAAGCAATTTCCTGGTCATATTAGAGTTGAATTATCAAACACACACCCACACACAGTTACCTAAAAATTTAAACATACTAGCAAATAATATTCATCCAAATAAAACTAATGAAAATGGATGAATTAAATTTCAAAATAATGTTCTCCCAAAAGTATACTTTCTGTCAAATAAATATTGCCTTAGGATATGTGGTAATACTACACAAAGGAATACTACTCAGCTATCAAAAACAATGATTTTATGTAATTAATTGGCAAAAGGAGGGAAATGAAAAATATCATCCTGTGAGGTAACACAACCACAGAAAAACACACATGGTATGCTCTCATTGATAAGTGGCTATTAGCCCAAATGATTGAATTACCCTAGATGCATAGAACACATGAACTTAAGACCAATGATCCAAATGTGAATGCTTCACTCGTTCTTTAAAAGGGGTACAGGAATAACCCTTGGCATGGAATTGGGAGGCAAAGATTTAAACAGAGGCAGAAGGAACATCCATTCAGAGCCTGCCCCACATGTGGCCCATACGTGTACAGCGACCCAATTCGACAAGATGGATGAAGCAAAGAAATGGAGGCCAGGAACCGGATGTAGATCTCTCCTGAGAGACACAGCCAGAATACATGAAATACATAGGCAAATGTCAGCAGCAAACCACTGTACTGAGAACAGGACGCCCGTTGAGGGAACCAGAGAAAGGAGTGGAAGAGCTTAAATGGGCTCGAGACCCCATATGAACAACAATTCCAACCAACCAGAGCTTCCAGGGACTAAGCCACTACCCAAAGACTATGCATGGACTGACCCTGAGCTCAAACTTCAAGAGGTAGCAATGAATATCCTAGAAAGAGTACCAGTGGGAGGGGAAGGCCTTTGTCCTGCTATGACTGAACCCCCAGTGAACGTGATTGTTGGGGGGAGGGCAGTGAAGAGGGGGGGAATGAGGAGGGGAAAACCCCTCGAAAAAAAAGAAATACATTTAAATGAAAATTCTGTACTTAAAATGAAACTGAAAGTCTTCTAGATTTTTATAAAAAACTAAAGAATAATAAATATACTTAAAAGAAAGAAAAGAAAAAGAAAAAAGAAAAAAAAGAAATACGGGCAATTGCATTCTAAACATGCGTAGGCAATTGTATCTAAAAGAAATGTACTTTTTGGATGCAGGAGAAATAAACCTGTTTTCTTATACAAACTGATAGACTGTATATTATTGATGTGGGACAGTTAATGGTTAGCGTTTTTTCTTTCTTTTTTTTTTTTTTTTTTTTTGAATCTGGGGGTCCAACCCAGGGCCTTGCACTTGCTAGGCAAGCGCCCTATCACTGAGCTAAATCCCCAACCCCTATGCTTAGCGTTATTAATGAGGAGTATTTATGGGTCTTTTTTATTTTATTTTTACCACATTCTTTTTTCCTATTCCGATGAATTACTACAGGTTTATTTACCATTTCTGTCCTCTTGATACTATCCGTTATTTTCAGAATGCGGTTTCTCATTTTTAGACTAAGATTGCTGAAGAGACATGGCTTCCTGGTGATTAGGCTATGTAAAGTTTCTCCTCTTGTGTTGATGTGAATGATACATTTGCTCAGTAATAAATTCTAGGCTAGTATCTGTATTCTTTGAAAACGTGTTGAAACGTGATCCAAGCCGATTTATATTTTAGAATGTCCATTGAAGATTCAGGTGTTAGTCTCATGTGATCAGCTTTACGTGTGACATTGTCGTTTTCCTTCAATTTTTTGTATTTTTATTTCTCTGTTTAGTTATGCTTTGATGATGATGATGATTGTGAGAATGATGATGATTACTTTATTTTTATTATTATTTATTTTTATAATTACTACAATTACTACATTTATTATTATTGTTATTATCACTTTTATTATAATATATTATATTACTATTTTATTATTATGTGTCTATTTGTTATTTTCTATGATTCTAGTACTTTAACAGGTATCTCTTTCTTGTTTGGGGAATATTGTTCCCATAAAATCACATACAAATAGTTATTGCAGCTGAATTTATTCTCATGCTTCTCATAGTGTCCTGAACTTATGAATCAGGGACCCTGCCTCAGTTGGTTCTGATTGGAAAATAGAGATATTGATAGGCAGTGTTTAGGCAGTCCCGACAGAGTAGGAGTTTCAGGATGCTTTGACAAAGGTCCAGAGAGGAAGAAGACATGAAGATTCTCTAGGACAGACTTTCAGGACAGAGAAGCAACTGACATAGAAGAGCATGAGAATAAGCAGACCCAGGAGAGCTGCCCAATTTTGTCCAGGGCAAGAAAGATGGGATATAGATTTTAGCAAATAATAACGTGGAAATATCAGTGGGGGATAGTTTAGCCACTTGGAGGTTAGGAAGTGGCCTTGCCATTGAGCTGTTAAAGGCATAGAAAAATATAAAGGCTGTTTGTGTGGCCTCCATCCATAAGACTCCTATCCCTATCTGCTTCCGCTGCCCTGTCTTCTTCAAAGGTGTTTCCCCTCCGCAAAACATCTCCTTGCTGCCTCCCCAGCATGGCATTCTATTTCCTGAAAGGTCCAGCCTTGGCATGACCAAGGGCTTCTCCCATTGGTATAGAACATGGTCATCCTTAGCTACATATGCAGCCAGAGACACCAGTCTGTCCATGTGAAGACTTATGGAAGTGCTTTAGTACCACGGAGATCTGGTTTGTGACCACTGTTGTCCTTACCGGGTTGCAAGGCAATTCAGCTCCTTTAATACTTTCTCTTTCTTCTCCAAAGGGTACCCTGTTCTCAGTTCAATGGTTGGCTGGAAGCATCAGCCTCGGTATTTGTCATGATCTGGAAGAGCCTCTCAGGAGACAGCTATATCAGGCTCCTGTAAGCATGCACTTGTTGGCATCAGCAATATTGTTTAGGTTTGGGGGTTGTATATATGTGGGCTGGATCCGCAGGTGGTCTGGCTCAGAATGTCTATTCGTTGAATCTCTGCTCTAAACTTAATCTCCATATCATGCCCTATGAATACTTTTGTTTCCCCTTTTAAGACCAACCATCCTCACTTGTTTCATCCTTCTTCTTGAACTTAAAGCAGTATGTGAATTGTATGTTGTGTAATACAAGGTTTTGGAGTAGTATGTGTGTGTGTGTGTGTGTGTGTGTGTGTGTGTGTGTGTATGTGTGTGTTTGTGCGTGTGTGTTTGTGCATGTGTGTGTGTGTGTTTTATTTTTCTTTTTTGTGTGTGAGTGTGATTTTGTTGCCTCATTCAGGATGGTATTTTATAGTTTCACTCATTTGCTTATGAATTTCATGATGTCTTTGTATTTGATTACTGAGTTGAACTCAATTATGTAGATGAGCCACATTTTCTGTATCCATTTATGTGGTCAAATCATCTGGGTTCTTCCTAGCTTATGGGTATCATGACTACAGCTGCTATAAACATAGTACAACATGTGTACTAGTTATATGTTGGGGCATCATATGGGATTATGCCCAGGACAGGGATAGATAAGTTCACAGCATATACTATGGCCAATTTTCTGAGGGAAGCCCAGAGTAATTTCTGGAATATTGTACCTCATTTCAATCCCACCAATAATGGAGGAGTCATCCTCTTTCTCCACATTGTGACAAGCATCTGCTGTTAACTGATTTTTGATCTTAGCCATTCTGCCTGGTTTATCTTTTGATTTGCATTACCATGATGAAAAATGACGTTGAACATTTCTTTATGTATTTATCAGCCATTCAAAATTCTTCTGCTCAAAATTATTTGTTTAGATCTGTACCCCATTTAAAATAGGGTGATTTGACTTTCTGGAGTATAACTTCTTGAGGTCTTTGTACATATTGAATATTAATATTCTTTCAGATAATGGATGGCAAGGATTTTTTTTCAAGATATTAGTTGCCATATTGTCAAAAAGACAGTGTTCCTTGCCTTACAGACACTTTGCATTTTTACAAGGTCCAATCTGGCAACTCTTCATCGTAAAGCATAAGCCACTGGTTTGGTGTTCTGTTAAAAATTTTCCATTGTTATAATGTGTTCAAGTTTTTCCCCACTATTTCTTCTATTGGTTTGTGTATATCTCTTTTTTTCTAGATGCCCTTAATCCACTTGGACTTCAGCTTTGTACAGCGTGATAAGAATGGATGGATTTACATTAATTTACATGGTAACATCTAGATGATCCAACACAGGTGTCCTACTTGCCTGTCTCTGTACCAAAACCATATAATGTTTACCACTATTGCTGGGTATTCAACTTAAGGTTAGGGATTTTGATTTCCACAGAATTTCTTTATATTGAGAATAGTTTCAACTTCCTTGTTTTTTTTCGTATTCTAAACTAACTTGCATATTTCTATTTCTAACTGTATGACGAATTTTGTCGAAAATTTCTTGGGGATTGCATTGAATCTGTAGATTGCTTTTGGCAAAGGGCCATTTTTGCTATATCAATATACTGCCAATCCATGAACATGAAAAGTCTTTCCATCTTCTAAGATTTTCTTCTTTTAAAGAAATTAAGTTCTCTACATACGGCACTTTCCCTTGTCCGGTTTGAGTTACATGGAGGTATTTTTTGTTATTTGTGATTATTGTGAAGTGTGTCATTTCCCTAATTTCTTTCTTGGTCTGTTTATTCATGGAAGGTTACTGATATGCTTGAGTTAATTCTATATCAAGGACTTTGCTGAAGTTGTTTATCACTGCACCAGTTCTCTTATGGAAATTATGGAGTCACTTAAGTATGCTGTCATATCTCCTGCAAATAGAGATATATTGACCTCTTCCCTTAATATTTATATTCCTTTGTCCTCCTTTTGTTGTCTAATTGGTCAGGCTAGCACATTGAGTACTATATTGAATAAGTAGGGAGAGAATGAATAGCCTTGTCTAGTCCCTGATTTTAGAGGGAGAGCTTCAATTTCTCTTCATTTAGTTTGATTTTTGACTACTGCTTTGCTGTACATTACGTTACTGTTGTTGAGTAAGGGTCCTGAATTCCTATCATTGTAAGACTTTGGCTATGAAGTGATGTTTTATTTTGTCAAATGCTTTCGCAGATTCCAGTGAGATGAAATGTATTTTTTTTTCTTTCAGTTTGATAATCAAGTGGAATATGTTGATGGAATTACATATTGAACTATCCTTGCATTCCTGTTAAGAAGTTTCCTTGATAGTGATGGATGATCATTTTGATGTGTTCATGGATTTGGTTTCCAATGATTTGATTGACTATTTTTTGTCAATATTCACAAGGGTAATTGGTCTGAAGTTCACTTTCTTTATTGGGTCTTTGTGTGCTTTAGGTATAAGCATAACTGTGGCTTCATCGTTGGAATTGGGTAGTGTTCCTCTGTATTTTGTGGAATATTTTGTATAATGTGGTATTTGGTTCTAGGAAGTGTGAATAGAATTTTCCACTAAAATCATCTGGTCCTGGGATCTTTTCCCAATAGGGAGCCTTTTAATAATTGTTTCTAATTTTTTTTAGGATTCATGGTACAGTTTAGATATTTTACTTTATCCTTACTTAGCTTTGGTAACTGCTCCCTGTAGAGAAAATTAATCATTTGATCCAGATTTTCTACTTTTCTTGAATATAAATTTCAGATATACGGTATGATGATGTTTTATATTTCTGCAGATTCTTTTGTTTTTTTTTCCCTCTTATTTCTGATTTTCTTATTTGGATACTTTCTCTGTGCCCTTTTGTTATTATAGCTCAGATTTATCTATCACGTTGATTTACCCTTGGATCCAGCTCCTGGTTTTATTGAGTCTTTGTAGAGTTCTTTTTGTTTCTCCTTTGTTGATTTCAGCCTTGAGTTTGATTATTTCCTGCCTTCTGGTCCTCTTTGGTGTATCTGCTTCTTTTTGTTTTTGAGCTTTTATATTTGTTGTCAAGCTGCTAATGTATGCTCTCTCCAGTTTCACTTTGCATACTCTCAGAGCTTTGAGTTTTCCTCTTAGCTATACTATCATTGTGTCCCATAAGTTTGAGTTTGTTGTGCCTTACTTTTCATTAAATTCTAAAATATTTTTTTAATTTTTTCTATAGTTCTTCCTCTACCAAGTTATCACTGAGTAAAATATTGTTCAAAGTCCATGTGTATTTGGGCTTTCTGACATTTTTATGTTATTGAAGTCAAGCGTTAGGTCATGGTAGTGTGAGAAAATGCATGGGATTATTTCACTCTTTTGTATCTGTTGATGCCTCTTTTATGACCAAATGTATGATCATTTTTGGAGAATGTGCCATAAATTCCTGAGAATAAGGTATATTCTTTTGTTCAAGGATGAAATTTTCTATAGATATTTCTTAAATCCATTTGGCTCATAATCTGTTAATTTCTCTGTGTCTCCAGTTTCCCTTTCCATGATCTGGCCATTGCTGAGTGTGGGTTGTTAAAGTCTCCCACGGCTATTTCGTTAGCCTGAGCTTTAGTACGGTTCCTTACAAATTTAGGTGTCGTTGGATGTAGTTTATAGATATTCAGGATAGAGAATTGACGCTGGTGAATTTTTTTCTCTTATGAAAATGAAGGGTCCACCCTTATCTTTTTTTTTTTTTTTGATAAATTTTGGTTGAATTAGTTACTGGAATGTATGCTCTAGGATGTTTCTACAGACCATTTTCTTGGAAAATTGTTTTCCAGCCTTTTATTCTGAGATACTTTCTGTCTTTGTCACTTAATGTGTTTCCTTAATGCAACAAAATTCTAGTTCTTCTTTATGTATGCGGTCTGTTAGTCTATACCTTTTTTATTGGAGAAATTTGCATTGATGATAAGAGATATTAAGGAATAGTTATTGTGGTTTTCACTAATTTTTACGTAGAGGTGGAATTATGTTTGTGTGACTCTCTTCTTTAGGGTTTGTTGAAAGAGGATTACTTTCCTGCTTTTTATAGGGTGTAATTTCCCTCCTTGTGTTAGAATTTCCCATCTATTAATTTTAATAGGGCTGGATTTGTGAAAATATACTGTGTAAATTTAGCTTATCACAAAATATCTTGCGCTAATTGAAAGTTTTGCAGGGGATAGTATCCTGGGCTGGCATTTATTTTCTCTTAGAGCAATATAAAATCCAATGTGGATCTGACTTTCATAGTCTCTGGTGAGAAGTCTTGTGTAATACTTATAGGTATGCCTATATATATATATATATATATATATATATATATATATATATATATATTACCTGACTTTTTCGCTTACAGTCTTTAATATTCTTCTTTGTTTTGTGGATTTGGTGTTTAGACTATTATGTGAAGGGTGAAATTTCTTTTTGGTCCAAGATATTTGGAGAAATATATGATTCTTTTATTATTATATTCATTTCTCCCTTTAGTTAGGGAAGTTTTCTCCTATAATTTTGATGATATTTACTGGCCCTTTTATATGGGAATCTTCATTCTTTTTTATACCCATCATCCTTTGGTTTGATATTCTCATTGTGTCTTGGATTTCCTGATTGTTATCCTTTAGGAGCTCTTTGAGCTTTACACTTTCTTTGATGGTCGTGCAAATGTTTTCTACAGTATCTTCTGCCCCTGAGATTTTTATCTTTTATCTCTTGTATTCTCTTTCTGATGCTTCTGTCTATGACTTCTGATTTCTTCCCTAGGTTTTCCACCTCCAGGGTTGTCTCTCTTTGTGCTTTCTTTATTGCTTCTATTTCCACTTATTGATCCTAGATTTTTTAAATTCCTTCATCTGTTTGAATGTGTTTTCCTGTGATTCTTGAAGGAATTTTGTGTTTCCCCTTTAAGGGCTTCTACTTTTTACCGGTGTTGTCCTGTATTTCTTGAAGAGTTTTATATATTCCCTACTCAATGTCTCTATCACCATCATGAAAAATGATTTTGAATCTACATCTTGCTTTTTCAGTTTGTTGGGATATCCAATTTTTGCTTTCTTGGGATAAGGGAGCTCTGATGATGCCAAGTAGTTTTGGTTTCTGTTGCTTAGGTTTCTGTGCTTACCTCAGGT
Organism: Rattus norvegicus; assembly: GCF_021556685.1. Classification (NCBI taxonomy): domain Eukaryota; kingdom Metazoa; phylum Chordata; class Mammalia; order Rodentia; family Muridae; genus Rattus; species Rattus norvegicus. The sequence goes on along the minus strand of NC_141555.1, from coordinate 44,548,770 downwards.
CATCAGGTTTTCTCTGGTGTTTCGTGGTCTTGCTGTCTCTGACAGTGTCATGACCATCCTGTAAAACTCTTTGTCACTGTTCCTATAGACTTCTTTTCTCCCACCAAGATATGGGTATAGAGATATGTAGGACCAGATCAGCAATGGGTGCAGGCAGAAACAGGAAGTGTCCTGTCGGAAACTACTCTAGTTTTCTGTGTCCTGAGGCCTCCAGCCTGGTTGCTTGGAGCAGAAGGGCTGGTCTCGCCTGTGTTCTCAGTTGTGTTATTTTTCCTGGCCACTGGCTTTCATCTCTGGATTCAGGTAGATACTGGAAGGATCCCCTCCATTACTCTCGCAAGGTTCCTTTATCCATTGGGCTCTAAGCAGCTTCCTCTCAGTGCAGGAATGTGAGCAGAGGTAATGGTTTCCCCTAAGTTCTCAGAATTGTCCATGATTCTGGGAGTCCAACTTTCTCCCCCACCGAATTTGGGTACAGATAGCTAATGTACTATGTCATCACTGGGTACAGCCAGAAACTGGAAGCTTGTATCTTCTTGATAGTATCATCCTAATAAATGGAAATATCAGGATAGGCATTTACGGTATGTGAAATATATATTGAGGGCGTTGTCATGAGGAGGTGGATACAAATAAGTACAAAATACACTTGAATAAGCAAGGTGTATTAAGATACATCCTGAATAGAATCTGTTGAGAAGAATGACAGAGTCTGTATTACATAAAATGGATTATTAAAATGAGTGGAAAAATTCTTCTAATAAACATAATATTATTTTAAATTGAATCTTCTTCATCATTTATTTATATAACACACCTTAACTAGGCAGCTAGAACTTCATCGATTATGATACTTTAAGGACGCAAATAAGAAAAAAAAAAAAACGAATCTTCCATAAAAGGCATTTTAGATTTTTTGTTGCATCTTAAACAGAACCATGGATAATTAAGAGAACATCGTGGAACTCATTACCTCTGCTCCCTTAATGTAAAGGGAGAGAAAGAACTTAGAGTGTTGTCAAGCATGTGCTCACAGGAACTTACATATATAATGGGTTAATGGTCTTTATTTTCAGTGAGCTGGATTTGGCGGAGGTAATTTGAGTTTGAATTTTGTAATTTATCTCTGTGTTTTTTTTATTTTTATTTATTTATTTATTTTTATTAACTTGAGTATTTCTGATATACATTTCAAGTGTAATTCCCTTTACCGGTTTTTCCGGGCAAACATCCCCCTCACCCTCCCCTGCTTTATGGGCGTTCCCCTCCCCATCCTCCCCCCTTGCCGCCCTCCCCCCAAACAATCTAGTGCACTGGGGGTTCAGTCTTAGCCGGACCAATGGCTTCCCCTTCCACTGGTGCTCTTACTAGGATATTTATTGCTACATATGAGGTCAGAGTCCAGGGTCAATCCATGCATAGTCTTTAGGTAGTGGCTTAGTCCCTGGAAGCTCTGGTTGCTTGGCATTGTTGTACATATGGGGTCTCGAGCCCCTTCAAGCTCTTCCAGTTCTTTCTCTGATTCCTTCAACGGGGATCCTATTCTCAGTTCAGTGGTTTGCTGCTGGCATTCGCCTCTGTGTTTGCTGTATTCTGGCTGTGTCTCTCAGGAGCGATCTACATCCGGCTCCTGTCGGTCTGCACTTCTTTGCTTCATCCATCTTGTCTAATTGGGTGGCTGTATATGTATTAGCCACATGTAGGGCAGGCTCTTAATGGGTGTTCCTTCAGTCTCTGTTTTAATCTTTGCCTCTCTCTTCCCTGCCAAGGGTATTCTTGTTCCCCTTTTAGAGAAGGAATGAAGCGTTCACATTTTGATCATCCGTCTTGAGTTTCATTTGTTCTAGGGATCTAGGGTAATTCAAGCATTTGAGTTAATAGCCACTTATCAGTGAGTGCATACCATGTATGTCTTTCTGTGTTTGGGTTAGCTCACTCAGGATGATATTTTCCAGTTCCAACCATTTGCCTATGAATTTCATAAAGCCGATGTTTTTGATAGCTGAGTAATATTCCATTGTGTAGATGTACCTCATTTTCTGTATCCATTCCTCTGTTGAAGGGCATCTGGGTTATTTGCAGCTTCTGGCTATTATAAATAAGGCTGTGATGAACATAGTGGAGCACGTGTCTTTTTTATATGTTGGGTCATCTTTTTGGTATATGCCCAAGAGAGGTATAGCTGGATCCTCAGGCAGTTCAATGTCCAATTTTCTGAGGAACCTCCAGACTGATTTCCAGAATGGTTGTACCAGTCTGCAATCCCACCAACAGTGGAGGAGTGTTCCTCTTTCTCCACATCCTCGCCAGCATCTGCTGTCACCTGAGTTTTTGATCTTAGCCATTCTCACTGGTGTGAGGTGAAATCTCAGGGTTGTTTTGATTTGGATTACCCTTATAACTAAAGATGTTGAACATTTCTTTAGGTGTTTCTCAGCATTTGGCATTCCTCAGCTGTGAATTCTTTGTTTTGCTCTGAACCCCATGTTTTAATAGGGTTATTTGTCTCCCTGCCGTCTAACTTCTTGAGTTCTTTGTATATTTTGGACATAAGGCCTCTATCTGTTGTATGATTGGTAAAGATCTTTTCCCAATCTGTTGGATGCCGATTTGTCCTAACCGCAGTGTCCTTTGCCTTACAGAAGCTTTGCAGTTTTATGATATCCCATTTGTCGATTCTTGATCTTAGAGCATAAGTCATTGGTGTTTTGTTCAGGAAATTTTTTCCAGTGCCCATGTGTTCCAGATGCTTCCCTAGTTTTTCTTCTATTAGTTTGAGTGTGTCTGGTTTGATGTGGAGGTCCTTGATCCACTTGGACTTAAGCTTTGTACAGGGTGATAAGCATGGATCGATCTGCATTCTTCTACGTGTTGCCCTCCAGTTGAACCAGCACCATTTGCTGAAAATGCTATCTTTTTTCCATTGGATGGTTTTGGCTCCTTTGTCAAAAATCAAGTGACCATAGGTGTGTGGGTTCATTTCTGGGTCTTCAATTCTATTCCATTGGTCTATCTGTCTGTCTCTGTACCAATACCATGCAGTTTTTATCACTATTGCTCTGTAATACTGCCTTGAGTTCAGGGATAGTGATTCCCCCTGAAGTCCTTTTATTGTTGAGGATAGTTTTAGCTATCCTGGGTTTTTTGTTATTCCAGATGAATTTGCAAATTGTTCTGTCTAACTCTTTGAAGAATTGGATTGGTATTTTGATGGGGATTCCATTGAATCTGTAGATTGCTTTTGTTAAAATGGCCATTTTTACTATATTAATCCTGCCAATCCATGAGCATGGGAGATCTTTCCATCTTCTGAGGTCTTCTTCAATTTCTTTCCTCAGTTTCTTTTAGTTCTTATTGTACAGATCTTTTACTTGCTTTGTTAAAGTCACTCCGAGGTACTTTATATTATTTGGGTCTATTATGAAGGGTGTCATTTCCCTAATTTCTTTCTCGGCTTGTCTCTCTTTTGTGTAGAGGAAGGCTACTGATTTATTTGAGTTAATTTTATACCCAGCCACTTTGCTGAAGTTGTTTATGAGCTTTAGTAGTTCTCTGGTGGAACTTTTGGGATCACGTAAATAAACTATCATATCATCTGCAAATAGTGATATTTTGACCTCTTCTTTTCCGATCTGTATCCCCTTGATCTCCTTTTGTTGTCTGATTGCTCTGGCTAGAACTTCAAGAACTATATTGAATAAGTAGGGAGAGAGTGGGCAGCCTTGTATAGTCCCTGATTTTAGTGGGATTGCTTCAAGTTTCTCTCCATTTAGTTTAATGTTAGCAACTGGTTTGCTGTATATGGCTTTTACTATGTTTAGGTATGGGCCTTGAATTCCTATTCCTTCCAGGACTTTTATCATGAAGGGGTGTTGAATTTTGTCAAATGCTTTCTCAGCATCTAATGAAATGATCATGTGGTTCTGTTCTTTCAGTTTGTTTATATAATGGATCACGTTGATGGTTTTCCGTATATTAAACCATCCCTGCATGCCTGGGATGAAGCCTACCTGATCATGGTGGATGATTGTTTTGATGTGCTCTTGAATTCGGTTTGCCAGAATTTTATTGAGTATTTTTGTGTCGATATTCATAAGGGAAATTGGTCTGAAGTTCTCTTTCTTTGTTGGGTCTTTGTGTGGTTTAGGTATAAAAGTGATTGTGGCTTCATAGAAGGAATTCGGGAGTGATCCATCTGTTTCAATTTTGTGGAATAAATTGGATAATATTGGTATGAGGTCTTCTATGAAGGTTTGATAGAATTCTGCACTAAACCCATCTGGACCTGGGCTCTTTTTGGTTGGGAGACCTTTAATGACTTCATCTATTTCCTTAGGAGTTAGGGGTTGTTTAACTGGTTTATATGTTCCTGATTTAACTTCGGTACCTGATATTTGTCTAGGAAATTGTCCATTTCCTGAAGATTTTCAAGTTTTGTTGAATATAGGCTTTTATAGTAAGATTTGATGATTTTTTGAATTTCGTGTGAATCTGTAGTTATGTCTCCCTTTTCATTTCTGATTTTGTTAATTTGGGCACACTCTCTGGGTCCTCTCATTAGTCTGGATAAGGGTTTATCTATCTTGTTGATTTTCTCAAAGAACCAACTTTTGGTTCTGTTGATTCTTTCTATGGTCCTTTTTGTTTCTACTTGGTTGATTTCAGCTCTGAGTTTGATGATTTCCTGCCTTATACTCCTTGTGGGTGTATTTGCTTCTTTTTGCTCTAGAGCTTTTAGGTTTGCTGTCAAGCTGCTGACATATGCTCTTTCCTGTTTCTTTCTGCAGGCACACAGCACTATGAGTTTTCCTCTTAGCACAGCTTTCATTGTGTCCCATAAGTTTGGGTATGTTGTACCTTCATTTTCATTAAATTCTAAAAAGTTTTTAATTTCTTTCTTTATTTCTTCCTTGACTAGGTTATCATTGAGTATAGCATTGTTCAATTTCCACGTATATGTGGGCATTCTTCCCTTATTGTTATTGAAGGCCAGTTTTAGGCCGTGGTGGTCTGATAGCACGCATGGGCTTATTTCAATCTTTCTTTACCTGTTGAGGCCCGTTTTTTGACCAACTATATTGTCAATTTTGGAGAAAGTACCCTGAGGAGCTGAGAAGAAGTTATACCCTTTTTCTTTAGGATAGAATGTTCTATAATTATCTGTTAAGTCCATTTGGCTCATGACTTCTCTTAGTCTGTCGACATCACTGTTTAATTTCTGTTTCCATGATCTGTCTGTTGATGAGAGTGGTGTGTTGAAATCTCCCACTATTATTGTGTGAGGTGCAATGTGTGTTTTGAGCTTTAGTAAGGTTTCTTTTACGTATGTAGGTGCCCTTGTATTTGGGGCATAGATATTTAGGATTGAGAGTTCATCTTGGTGGATTTTTCCATTGATAAATATGAAGTGTCCTTCCTTATCTTTTTTGATGACTTTTAATTAAAAATTGATTTTATTTGATATTAGAATGGCTACTCCAGCTTGCTTCTTCTGACCATTTGCTTGGAAAGTTGTTTTCCAGCCTTTCACTCTGAGGTAGTGTCTGTCTTTGTCTCTGAGGTGTGTTTCCAGTAGGCAGCAGAATGCAGGGTCTTCGTTGGGTATCCAGTTTGTTAATCTATGTTTTTTTATTGGGGAGTTGAGGCCATTGATGTTGAGAGATATTAAGGAATAGTGATTATTGCTTCCTGTTATATTCATATTTGGATGTGAGGTTATGTTTGTGTGCTTTTCTTCTCTTTGTTTTGTTGCCAAGACGATTAGTTTCTTGCTTCTTCTAGGGTATAGCCTGCCTCCTTATGTTGGGCTTTACCCTTTATTATTCTTTCTAGTGCTGGATTTGGAGAAAGATATTGTGTAAATTTTGTTTTGTCATGGAATATGTTGGTTTCTCCATATATGTTAATTGAGAGTTTTGCAGGATACAGTAATCTGGGCTTGCACCTGTGTTCTCTTAGGGTCTGTATGACATCAGTCCAGGATCTTCTGGCCTTCATAGTTTCTGGCGAAAAGTCTGGTGTGATTCTGATAGGTCTGCCTTCATATGTTACTTGACCTTTTTCCCTTACTGCTTTTAATATTCTTTCTTTATTTTGTGCGTTTGGTGTTTTGAATATAATGTGACGGGAGGCGTTTCTTTTCTGGTCCAATCTATTTGGAGTTCTGTAGGCTTCTTGTATGCCTATGGGTATCTCGTGTTTTAGGTTAGGGAAGTTTTATTCTATGATTTTGTTGAAGATATTTACTGGTCCTTTGAGCTGGGAGTCTTCACTCTCTTCTATACCTATTATCCTTAGGTTTGATCTTCTCATTGAGTCCTGGATTTCCTGTATGTTTTGGACCAGTAGCTTTTTCCGCTTTACATTATCTTTGACAGTTGAGTCATTGATTTCTATGGAATCTTCTGCTCCTGAGATTCTCTCTTCCATCTCTTGTATTCTGTTGGTGAAGCTTGTATCTACAGCTCCTTGTCTCTTCTTTTGATTTTCTATATCCAGGGTTGTTTCCATGTGTTCTTTCTTGATTGCTTCTATTTCCATTTTTAATTCCTTTAACTGTTTGATTGTGGTTTCCTGGAATTCTTTCAGGGATTTTTGCGATTCCTCTCTGTAGGCTTCTACTTGTTATCTAAGGGAGTTCTTCACGTCTTTCTTGAAGTCCTCTAGCATCATGATCAAATATGATTTTGAAACTAGATCTTGCTTTTCTGGTGTGTTTGGATATTCCATGTTTGTTTTGGTGGGAGGATTGGGCTCCGATGATGCCATGTAGTCTTGGTTTCTGTTGCTTGGGTTCCTGCGCTTGCCTCTCGCCATCAGATTATCTCTAGTGTTACTTTGTTCTGCTATTTCTGACAGTGGTTAGACTGTCTTATAAGCCTGTGTGTCAGGAGTGCTGTAGACCTGTTTTCCTGTTTTCTTTCAGCCAGTTATGGGGACAGAGTGTTCTGTTTTCGGGCGTGTAGTTTTTCCTATCTACATGTCTTCAACTGTTCCTGTGGGCCTGTGTCTGGAGTTCACCAGGCAGCTCACTTGCAGCATTAAAGTTGGTCTTACCTGTGGTCCCGAGGCTCAAGTTTGCTTGTGGGGCACTGCCTAAGACCTCTCCTAGGCGGCAACAAATGAGAATATCTGCGCTGCTCTTTCTGTGAGCCTTCGTGCACCAGGGTTCCAGATGGTGTTTGGTGTTTTCCTCTGGCGTCTGGATGTGCACAGAGTGCAGTTTCTTCTGGTTTCCCACGCGTGTCTGCCTCTCTGTAGTTTTAGCTCTTCCTCCCACGGGATTTGGGTGCAGAGAACTGTTTATCCGGTCTGTTTCCTTCAGGTTCCGAAGGTGTCTCAGGCGCAGGGGTCCTGCCTCTCCTGGGCCCTCCCCTACAGGAACCCAGAGGCCTTATACAGTTTCCTCTTGGGCCAGGGATGTGGGCAGGGGTGGGCAGTGATGGTGGTCTCCTCCGCTCTGCAGCCGCAGGAGTGCCCACCTGACCAGGCGGTGAGGTCTCTCTCCCACAGGGTTTGTGTGTGTGTGTTTTTTTTTTTGTTGTTGTTTTTTATTATTAACTTGAGTATTTCTTATATAGATTTCGAGTGTTATTCCCTTTCCCAGTTTCCGGGCAAACATCCCCTTCCCCCCTCCATTTCTTATCGGTGTTCCCCTCCCCACACTCCCCCCATTGTCCCCCTCCCCCCAACAGTCTAGTTCACTGGGGGTTCAGTCGTAGCGGGACCCAGGGCTTAAACTTCCACTGGTGCTCTTACTAGGATATTCATTGCTACCTATGAGGTCAGAGTCCAGGGTCAGTCCATGTATAGTCTTTAGGTAGTGGCTTAGTCCCTGGAAGCTCTGGTTGCTTGGCATTGTTGTACATATGGGGTCTCGAGCCCCTTCAAGCTCTTCCAGTTCTTTCTCTGATTCCTTAAACGGGGGTCCTATTCTCAGTTCAGTGGTTTGCTGCTGGGATTCGCCTCTGTATTTGCTGTATTCTGGCTGTGTCTCTCAGGAGCGATCTACATCCGGCTCCTGTCGGTCTGCACTTCTTTGCTTCACCCATCTTGTCTAATTGGATGGCTATATATGCATGGGCCACATGGGGGCAGACTCTGAATGGGTGTTCCTTCAGTCTCTCTTTTAATCTTTGCCTCTCTCTTCCCTGCCAAGGGTATTCTATTTCCCCTTTTAAAGAAGGAGTGAGCCATTCACATTTTGTTCATCTGTCTTGAGTTTCATTTGTTCTAGGCATTTAGGGTAATTCAAGCATTTGGGCTAATAGCCACTTATCAGTGAGTGCATATCATGTATGTCTTTCTGTGTTTGGGTTAGCTCACTCAGGATGATATTTTCCAGTTCCAGCCATTTGCCTACGAATTTCATAAAGTCGTTGTTTTTGATAGCTGAGTAATATTCCATTGTGTAGATGTACCACATTTTCTGTATCCATTCCTCTGTTGAAGGGCATCTGGGTTCTTTCCAGCTTCTGGCTATTATAAATAAGACTGCAATGAACATAGTGGAGCACGTGTCTTTTTTATATGTTGGGGCATCTTTTGGGTATATGCCCAAGAGAGGTATAGCTGGATCCTCAGGCAGTTCAATATCCAATTTTCTGAGGATCCTCCAGACTGATTTCCAGAATGGTTGTAGCAGTTTGCAATCCCACCAACAATGGAGGAGTGTTCCTCTTTCTCCACATCCTCGCCAGCATCTGCTGTCACCTGAGTTTTTGATCTTAGCCATTCTCACTGGTGTGAGGTGAAATCTCAGGGTTTTTTTGATTTGGATTACCCTTATAACTAAAGATGTTGAACATTTCTTTAGGTGTTTCTCAGCCATTCGGCATTCCTCAGCTGTGAATTCTTTGTTTTGCTCTGAACCCCATGTTTTAATAGGGTTATTTGTCTCCCTGCCGTCTAACTTCTTGAGTTCTTTGTATATTTTGGATATAAGGCCTCTATCTGTTGTAGGATTGGTAAAGATCTTTTCCCAATCTGTTGGTTGCCGATTTGTCCTAACCACAGTGTCCTTTGCCTTACAGAAGCTTTGCAGTTTTATGAGATCCCATTTGTCGATTCTTGATCTTAGAGCATAAGCCACTGGTGTTTTGTCCAGGAATATTTTTCCAGTGCCCATGTGTTCGAGATGCTTCCCTATTTTTTTTTTCTTTTAGTTTGAGTGTATCTGGTTTGAAGTGGAGGTCCTTGATCCACTTGGAGTTATCCTTTGTACAGGGTGATAAACATGGATAGATATGCATTCTTCTACATGTTGACCTCCAGGTGAACCAGCACCATTTGCTGAAAATGCTATCTTTTTTGCATTTGATGGTTTTGTCTCATTTTTCAAAAATCAAGTGCCCAGAGGTGTGTAGGTTCATTTCTGGGTCATCAATTCTGTTCCATTGGTCTATTTTTCTGTCTCTGTACCAATACCATGCAGTTTTTATCACTATTACTCTGTAATACTGCTTGAGTTCAGGGATCGTGATTCCCCCTGAAGTCCTTTTATTGTTGAGAATAGTTTTAGCTATCCTGGGTTTTTTGTTATTCCAGATGAATTTGCAAATTGTTCTGTCTAACTCTTTGAAGAATTGGATTAGAATTTTGATGGGGATTGCATTGAATCTGTAGATTGCTTTTGGTAGAATGGCCATTTTTACTATATTAATCCTGCCAATCCATGAGCATGGAAGATCTTTCCATCTTCTGAGGTCTTCTTCAATTTCTTTCTTCAGAGTCTTGAAGTTCTTATTGTACAGATCTTTTACTTGCTTGGTTAAAGTCACACCGAGGTACCTTATATTATTTGGGTCTATTATGAAGGGTGTCATTTCCCTAATTTCTTTCTCAGCTTTTTTCTCTTTTGTGTAGAGGAAGGCTACTGATTTATTTGAGTAAATTTCATACCCAGCCACTTTGCTGAAGTTGTCTATCAGCTTTAGTAGTTCTCTGGTGGAAATTTTGGGATCACTTAAATATACTATCATATCTTCTGCAAATAGTTATATTTTGACTTCTTTTTTCCAAACTGTAGCCCCTTGACCTCCTTTTGTTGTCTGATTGCTCTGGCTAGAACTTTGAGACCTATATTGAATAAGTAGGGAGAGAGTGGGCAGTCTTGTCTAGTCCCTGATTTTAGTGGGATTGCTTCAAGTTTCTATCCATTTAGTTTAATTTTTAGCAACTGGTTTGCTGTATATGACTTTTACCATGTTTAGGTATGGGCCTTGAATTCCTATTCTTTCCAGGACTTTTATCATGAAGGGGTGTTGAATTGTGTCAAATGCGTTCTCAGCACCTAATGAAATGATCATGTGGTTTTGTTCTTTCAGTTTCTTTATATAATGATCACGTCGATGGTTTTCCGTATATTAAACCATCCCTGCATGCCTGGGATGAAGCCTACTTGATCATGGTGGATGATTGTTTTTATGTGCTCTTGGATTCCGTTTGCCAGAATTTTATTGAGTATTTTTGTGTCGATATTCATAAGGGAATTTGGTCTGAAGTTCTCTTTCTTTGTTGGGTCCTTGTGTGGTTTAGGTATGAGAGTAATTGTGGCTTCATAGAAAGAATTCGGTAGTGCTTGATCTTTTTCAATTTTGTGGAATAGTTTGGATAATAGTGATATGAGTCTTCTATGAAGGTCTAATAGAATTCTGCACTAAACCCGTCTGGACCTGGGTTCTTTTTGGTTGGAAGACCTTTAATGACTGCTTCTATTTCCATAGTAGTTATGGGGTTGTTTAACTAGTTTATCTGTTCCTGATTTACCTTCGTTACCTATATCTGTCTAGTAAATTGTCCATTTCCTGCAGATTTTCAAGTTTTGTTGAATATAGACTTTTATAGAAAGATCTTATGATTTTTTGAATTTCCTCTGAATCTGTAGTTATGTCTCCCTTTTCATTTCTGATTTTATTAATTTGGACACACACTCTGTGTCCTCTCATTCGTCTGGCTAAGGGTTTATCTATGTTGTTGATTTTCTCAAAGAATCAACTTTTGGTTCTTTTGATTCTTTCTATGGTCCTTTTTGTTTCTATTTGGTTGATTTCAGCTCTGACTTTTATTATTTCCTGCCTTCTACTCCTCCTGGTTGTATTTGGTTCTTTTTGTTCTAGAGTTTTAGGGTGTTGTCAAGCAGGTGACATATGCTCTTTCCTCTTTCGTTCTGCAGGCACTTAGCACTATGAGTCATTCTACTCTTACTGAAGGATGTATTTATTAAATGCAAAATTAGTTTTAAAAGAACTTAAAAGAAAAGTTTTGTTTTATTTTTTTAACTGTCCTATAAGAAATAAACTGTAGTTTGGTCATTTTGCTTATTAATGTACCAAGGAGTAATAATGTAAGGATATAATTCTGTGACATAGAAAATTTGCATACACAATAGTCATCCCATCAAATTATTCTTGTTATATTTGATTTTGCATTCCATTGCAATTCAAAATAAGTATCTTATATTTTCTGGCACTTTAGCAATAGGATATTCTCATTTCTCAAATAACATATTTTTACATTTTTATCTCAAAATATTTAGAAACAAATTAGGAAAAATAAATGTACTACAGAGTTTCCTTTATGCCTGTACTTAATATCAAAATATATCCTGTAAATTTTAGCTATTTTCGCAATTCCATTCACCATGATACATCAGATTTATTCTGGCTCTACATGTTTGACAGATTCATCCGCACAAAAATGGTTGTCGTTATCACAGAACAGACAAAAATGTTGGCAACTAAGAAGGTTGCAATAAAAACCAGTCAATTAGAATTAAAGGGGTAAATAATGAAGAAGATCAATGCATGCTAGCTGGCAAACAGTACGGACCAACAAAACTGCACACGTATGAGCTTTAAATTTTAAGTAAAATATATTGTATGGAAATATGAACCCATTCTAAAATGATAATCCTTATATCCTATTAGAATATCTAAAATATTTATATTATTCTTTTGAATGTATAAGGTTATTTTAAGTTTTATAGTGAGTCTTTTCTTAGAGGCACTTGTCTCTTTACATTCTTGTTTGCTTTATGATTAGAGAGTGAAGAGCCTGGATTCCATCCCTCCACTATACCACAGCACGTTTAACAATTTTTAAATGAATTCATTTCCTAATTTTATACTAAGTGTGAAAGTCATACACACAGATAGTACTGCTTCATATAAAGAATTATATTCATAGTATTGCATTCAATCAATTAATAACTTTATATTTTCACAGTTTAAAAGGATGTTTGTATGTGTCTGAAAATACATGGAAGATAACTGTATCCCAACACTGACCCAATACTCTCTATTGCTGTCTTATCCCATAAAAACCTTTTTGAGAGTATATCAAGCTATGTTGAAAAATATGCCAATGATTCTTCAACCAATAAATGTAATAAAACAGCTGTCTATTTTTCTTTCCAATGATTCTGTGTGTTCATATAAGAAAATGGAACTATTATTTCAATTGCATTTCTTTAAAAACATGAAATACTACAGTCTGCTGACCCTTGCCTTTCATATATAACAAAGATTCTTGAATCTTTTAAGTTAAACCAGCATCTAGAAGCTCTCTCATTTCTTTGAGGTAAGCCTCCTGCTCCATTCTCACTCATTTCCTTCTTTTCTTATTGGAAATTGTTTGTATTTACATTTCAAATGTTATACCCTTTCCTGTTTCCCCTCTCTCCCATCGACCCTTTCCATGTTTCTGTGAGTTTTGTACGATTACTGCCTGCCTACTCACACCTCAACACTCTGGCATTCCCTACACTAGAGAAACCAGACTTCATAGGACCAAGTCCTTTCATCCTATTCATTCCAGAAAATGCCATGCTCTTCTATATATGAGGCTGAAGCCATGGATACCTCCATGTGTACTCTTTGATTGGTATTTAATCCCTCACTTCCTTCTTCATTCACTGGACAAAAGCTTATTATGATTCACTGCTGTCAGTGCTGTCCTTGCAGTAGGGAAAACAATGGTCAGTGATCCTGGACCTCAGTAAGCTGAATGTTCAGACAAATGCATGAACACATGTAACCAGAGCTTGGTTCCCACTAAAAAAAAACATGCAAATATTTTCCAAATGTTGTGTAATGAACACTTGCCGTGGGGTTCAATGCTGTTTCAAAATACTATTGCCAGTATTACTTGGTGGCCATCTCCATGAGTGAGTGGGTCATCATTTATTTGAGATTATTTATTTAGTGTTGAATATTGAGAGCCTCAGACAAATTTCTTCCAGCAGATCTTTACACACACACATGGTTCTTTATTTGTTTTTTGTTTTCTTTGGTTTGGTTTTGTATCAATATATATATAGCACAAAACTTAGCACTCTATCATTTTTGTACAGTACTCAGCATCTCTGGTGTGTGCCTGTCACACCCTCTCTGACCCAGATCTTTTTGAATTTATGGAGCTGAGATGCCATGCATTTTACACATAGTAACCATCTTCCTTCTCTCTCCTCCCAGACCCCAAATCTCCTGCTTCTTACCACTGTTGATAAATACTTTATATACACTGATATATGCAGGACCAGAAAATACCTGTCTTTTTTGCTATTAACTTGGCATCCTCAGGCTCCTTCCATGCAGCATATGTCAAATGCCTGAGTGATATTACACCCCAAGGAGAGCCTAAAGCTGATAACTCTACAAACTAAAACTTTATTTTTTTCCAAATATCACTATTTGTTGATGACTCTTAAAATCTTTAACCTCCCTGTAGCCCTCCAGGCACCAGCGGTAAAAGAAAGGATGGGGGCATTGGGGAGTGGGGGTGGTGTCCCTCTTTAGAAAGGTTCATTGGAGCAACTCCCATCTGTGTTCTCTGGAAACCAGAATTTCAGTTCTCAAGTTGGAATAGGCAGCTTGTTCCATTAGCAAACATTTCATGAATACACTAGTAGTTCTGGTCTATAGACTTGTCATAACAAACAGGAAAGAGCAGCAGTGGCACAATCTAGTATAACAGCCAGGCTTCTGTCAGTAACCTGGACAGAGAGACATTCTATGTTGTGGTTCTCTCAGGGAATTGAAGATCAACAGAGACTCAAGATGCAAAAACATTGTTCCTGCTGCTTTATTTGTTTGTCATAGTCTGTATTGCCAGATTTCCCTTGGAAATATATAAGGTGTTTGAAACGTTTGCTGCTACAAATATATTACTGTTGCTGAGTAATCCTGTACATCATTTTCTCCTCAGAGGGATAGAGACTATTCCAATCCTTTATAGCTATTGCCGCTAATGGTGAAATGGGTAATCCAATATGTGATCAGAGGAGATGCTTTGACCATGTTTCCAAAATAAGAAGTTTAAAAACCTGTGAGCTTTAATGGTACTGCAAACTCTTAAAACCACCTCAATAGCAGTTACTTATTCTTACTCTTGTATGTAATAAAATAAAGTTAGTTAAAAAAAGGTGAAAACAAGGTGTTTTTGAATGTGTAAGCCTGATGGTGCCTTTGACCAAAATGATAATTATCAAAACTATGATTTCAAGCAAGTTTATAAACTAATGTTTGCAAGATGTGAAGCGCCTATTTTATTATTCCTATTATGTTTGGCTAAAGGCACATGGCATCTAGTTGTAGGGATAAGGAATCACTTATTTTTGGAGAAAGTGTATGAGTGAGTTAGAGAAGTAAAGGACATCATTTCAATCCCCAAGTACATAGAAGTCGGATTGGTAGAATCATCATCATGTTAAACAAGTAGAAATGAGTACTAAGACAGAGCCATTTAGCAATAACATCATTTTTCTCTTATTTGGCTAAACCATATACATCATGCCTACGGAAATTCTTTTAAAGCAAGGATTTTGCTTTTTAAAAGCATGTATGTATGTATGTATGCATGTATGTATGTATGTATGTATGTATGTATGTATGTGTATGTCTATATGTGTATGAGTACATAAGGACATATGTTTATATCTTGTACATATATTTATATTTGTATATGTATATATGTATATATTTGTATATATGTGTATGTGGCCACATGTATATATGTGTGTGTGTGTGTGTATGTATATATATATATATATGTTTATATATGTGTGTACATATATATATGTGTCTGTACGTGTATATATGTAACATACAAATTCACTCTATTTTCTAATTTTATGAAACAATTCTGATGTATACATTAGTACTCAAGAATTTTAAAAGCTGCTTTATAAATTTTGATTCAGGTTAAATTTCAGTTCAGAAAACAGATTCAATAAAGATAATTAATTTTTATGCTATCAAATTTCTCAACTATTTCATAAAAACACAAATATTTACTTTAGTTATGTGACTGTATACGTTTTAGCATGAAACATAACTAATTAGCTTTTCCAGCATGTGATATAATTAGAGGATAATACTAGACCTATGTGAGGGAGAAAATATATCAAAGTACTGCAATATGTGATAGATCAGAGTGATAGATAGATAGATACATACATACATACATACATTCATACATACATACATACATACATGCATATTTACACTGATTAAAGATCACAGATGATATTGTCTACTTTCCTGTCCATCTCCGCTAACCTCTACCCCTCACCTTTTATAGTGATTGTCCCCTCCACATTGATATCCCCTTACTTAATGTCCCAGACAAATAAATATCCAAACTTTTAAAATTGGTTAGAGTGCTAAACCAAGAATTCTCAACTGAGGTACCTCAATAGCTGAGAAAAACATCAAGAAATGTTCAACATCCATACTTATCTGAAAAAGGCAAATCAAAATGAACCAGAGATTCTACATTACACCAATCTCAATGACTAAGATAAAAAACTGATGCAGTAGCAGAGTAAGCTAGGATGTAGACAAATGGAACACTCCCTCACTGCTGGTGTTATTAGTACCTGTAGAGCCACTTTGGATATCAATATGGACGTTCAGAGAAAATTGCAAATAGCTTTACCTGAAGACCCAGCTTTACCACTCACTTCAACACATATACTCAACCTTGATCCACATACAAAAAGGACATGAGGTTGAACAGGTTCACAACAGCCTTACTTACAATAGTCGAATGCTGGGCGCAAGCGTGATTTACCTCAACTCCACTGAGGAATAAATAGAGAAAGTGTGCTATATTTAAACAAAGGAACACTACTCAGGTATTAAAAATGAGGACACCAAGAACTTTGTAGGCAAAGGGATGGTGCTGGAAATTAGTGAAGTAACAGAGATCAAAAAGGACATAACATGGGATGAACTTAGTGACAAATGGATGTTAGCCTTAAAGCTCAGAACTCCCATTATTGAGAGCATTTATCACATGAAAGGTAACATGTTACGAGGCCAGATTGCGAATCCTTGCAAACAACTTAGAATGGAGAACAAAATAATCATGGAAGGCAGAGGGACGGAGGGACTTATTTAGAGGTAGAGAATGATGGACAAAGTGGGGGGAGTTGCAACAATGAAAAGAGACAGGAGAGAATTCCAGAGGAAAAGTGTAATAAATGACAACAAACATCAGTGGTTGGTGGTGAACTTGGGTTTCCCCAGGAAAGTCCCAGGTGCCAGGGATGCAAGAGGTTCTGATAAACCTAATGGGATGATGGTAGTTGAAATACCAAGCAGCAAAGAGATAGAACCATTAGAGACTGCCTCCTGTAGCTAGACATGCCCACCAGTGAAGGAATGGTGCTTCCCACACAATTCAAAATCTTTATCCTATATACATCCAAGGTCTAAAAAAAGACAAATACAAAAACAGAGCAAAAACTGAAGGAAAGGCCCTTCAGAGACACACCACCATAAGAAACATTTCTTCCACAGACTCTAAATCCTGGCCCTATTCCTGATTTCAAATGTGCTTACAGATAAGACCCTAATATGTTTGCCCTCTGAGGGGCTCTGCCATCACCTGACTGTGACAGATGCAGAAACACCTAAGCATTTGAGAGCACCTGACAGCCACAAAAGAAGAGTTAGGGGAATGCCTTAAGTATCTGGAGGGGATTGCAACCCAATTTGAAGAATAACAGTATCAACTAAATATAACCTTCAGAGCCTCAGGAAATTTTCCACATCCTAGAGTATGCTTTGCTCAGTCGAAGACTTGTGCTACACAAATAGCAGAGTAGATGGTGAAGACAACTGCCTCATCTGCCATATGTGTGAAGGGAGGCAATTGGTCCTGTGGAGACTTCATATCCCAGAGAAGGGGGATGTTAGAGGACTAAAGCGGAAGTGCGCATGTAGATGGGGGAGCACCATATTAGAAAAATGAGGAACAGAATAGCTTAGGGGATTCAAGAAAGAAAGACCAGTTTGGGAAATGACATTTGAAATGTAAGCAAATAAATAGATTATTTTACATATATAATGTATATAATTAATATTTTTAAACAGCAGAGATATTCCCATCTGTCTCCTTAAGGACTGTATATTTCATTATCTGTACTATAGCTTTATTGAAAGTGAGTTTCTTATTATTGAAATTTCACATAGAAACACCCAATCAATGTTTTATCTTCTGTCCTTATAGCTTTAAATCTTTAGTTTGACAAAAAACATAATTAAATAAAAAAATAGTTTTTATTTCTGTTGCATATGGTTTTCATTCAATGCCCCAAACGTCTCCCAATTTAACTGTACATCTCTGCATTCCCTCCATTGTCATACTCTTCCCACTCTCTTCACATTTGACATTCCTGTTCCTGACAGTGTTCCTCTGCAATCCATAAGTACATTTGTACATCACAAAGTGAGGATAGTCTGGACCACATCCCTTGACTTTTACACTAAACTAATCAAACTGATACAGTGTGGAGAATTAATATTCAGATTAAAGTGAAAATATATCCCATTTTTCTCTTAGGTCCGGATTATCTCATCTATGATGACTTTCACATGATCCATTCATTATCCTGAAAATTACATGCTTTCCTTTTCCAATCTGTAAAAGCACCACATTTTCTTTATGCATTCATTTGTTAAAAAACAACGTGAATATTTCTAAATATTCAAGAGTCTCTATACTAGCATGAATCAACATTTGGATATATTTTCCTCGCGTTATATCTTTAGGTGCATACATTTCCATGTTCCTGAAGAAACATCATACTGATTTCCAAAGTTGCTGTTGAAGTTTGCATTCCCACCAGAAGAATATCATTGTTCCCCTCTCCCCATAACACAGCAAACATAAGTTGACTCATGTGTTATAAAACTAAATTTTCTGAAAGGGAGGAAAAAAAAATATCAGAATAATTTTGATTTGCATTTCTGTATTGTATAAGGATGATCAATATTTCACTTTCGATTCTTAGTCACTTGAGTTTCTTCACTTTTGAATATTTTGCTTAGACATGTAGCCAAATTTAATTATGTTTTCTTGATATATAGTGTTTTAGTTTTTTCTATTATTATTTATAGAAGCCCGTTTTTTAACATGTACATGGAAATAATGCTTACTATTTTTGAAAATAGCCACTTTAAACTTATTAAGATCAAATTACATAATGCACATATTCAACTCACAGAATTGGCAGATCTGTTTTAACCAAGCGAAATCATAAGGTCGCTTCATGAAGTATCCCTATATAATAAAATATTTTCTATGTACATAACATTGAGGAATAGAGTTCATATATTTTATTCTTTGAGAATTTCCGCCAATGAATTTTGATGATAATCTTTCCATTTATTTTACCCACTCACTCTATTTCTTTGAATCCTAAATTTGTATATCTTCTACATTAAAGTACTGTTTAATAACTCTATTATAAACCCTTACAAATAATTTTTTTATGTACAGCAGTTTTTAGGCCTTTTCACTGCATTCTTGACTGTTGACTGGCTTGAAGCTTTGCAGGAAACCACAGCTGCTATGTGACATGAGGGCAGCACCTCTTGTATCAAGAAGACGCTTTATGTCTGATCCCATCCACAATTTTGGGGACCTATAGTCTCTTTGCATCTTGTTTCAGGATAGCTTTTTAGCCTTGGGGAAGGGGTATAGCATGTATATCCAACTCATCATGGCTGAAATCAATAAAATGTAGACAAATGTAGACAATATAATGAATGAAAGGAAGGGGTCACTCTTGGAAAGTATTAACAGGATCGTCATAACCTCTGGCCATGTTAGGTAATGAAAGGTTTGAATTAATAAAATGAAAGAGAAAATCGGAAACATGGAGAAAACACAGATTATTTATATTTACAGTCCAAAATCTAGAATTTTTTTAAAGCATTCGGATTTACTGTGGGGAGCGGGTATAGCGGCAATCCCAAAATGGAGCCCGGGACTGCTGCCGCGTCTCATTAATAGCACCTGAAATTAAGCCATTCCCCATCGTGAGAGCTGCGCAGGCACACCATGACGATATATCAGACCATGTGACGTGGACCTAGGAATGGAGGTCACGCAGACTGGATGGTTGAGGTGGTTGAGGGAGGATATAAGGGAGTGGGCTCGGGGGCTGGATGGAGGCATTGTTCCTGCTTGCAGACAAAAGGGTTCCTGAAAAAACTGCTTTGAGAAGAATGTGTGGTGTCTCTCCTTTCCTGCTGGTCGGGGTTGGAAGTGACAGTAAATACTAGATGTATTTATATACCAATATTAAATCAGCTCATTTTGCATAATTTAAAAAGCTATATACTAAACAATTACAAAGAATCAGGTTTTTAATTTCTCCCACCTGAAATATCATAGGACCACATGTATTCAGTTGAAAAGAAATGAATATACATTTAAATAGCATTTAAAGTGTCTAAGACTATTCAATAAAGTAGACAAAAGGATTGAATACATTAAAATTGTATTTTGAATCTGGTATTATCTAACAATGACAGACAAAATAAGGAGAGAGAGTGAGACAGGGGGACAATGAGGCAAAAGGGAAGGTAATGAGAGAGGGAGAAAGAGTTACAAACGACTGACACAAAGAGAGGAAGAGAGAGAATTACACACTAATTTACACATATACACACATATTCTCAATAAAATACTTGTGAACAGATTCAAGTCAACATTAAAAATAATCTTCTACCAGATAAGCTTTCTTCAAATCCCAACATAAAAGTTTGATTCGTCCTGGGGAAGCTGTAGATATGGAGGATATAGTTCAACATAATAAAGGCAAGGTACAAGAAGCCCAGCACAAGCATCGTGCTAAAGAGAGAAAAATTCAAAGCAGTTCCACTACAAGCAGGAAGAAGACAAGAATATACACTGGTTTCACAACTATGTATTACAGTATGTGTAATTTTAGCTAGAGCAATATGACAACCGAAGAAGATCCAGGGAATACAAATGAAAAATGAAGAAATGAAAGTGTTCTCATTTGCAGATGTCATGATACCATTTTAAAAACTCTAAAAATATGTCAGTCTCTTAAGACTGAAAAATACAGTCATAATAGCAGAATATCATACGAACACACAACATTCCTTAGCCTCCTTTATGCCAATCCAAACCATACTGTGAGGAAATATGGGTGAAATTCCCCTCACAATACTCTGAAAATATAAAACGAAATATTGTGGACGAAAGTATTTAAAATGTAAGACCACTATGAATTAGCTAGACGTGATCCTGAATAGAGACAATTTTTCTTTAAAAGATTAAGTTTCTTAAAGCTGAAAATGCATTCATGAAATAGTAGAATTCAAAGTGAACACTCAAAACACGTTATCTTTTTGTTTTCCAATTTCAAACTATGGGCGAGTCATCAGGGAAATATTCCACTTAAACACTCTTAAAATATATATCAAATACCCTAAATTCGCATTGTTAGAAAGAACACTGTGAGTTAGAAGACATATGAAGTAACCATGATACATCCAGATTATACATAAGAACGTTCCACCTGATGTTCTGAAGGACCTTAAAGCCTTGAATGAATCAAATCTTTTATAGTTTTAAGGATAACTAGATAGTATAATAATGTCAATTTTTGATTAATTAATAAAGTTAATGCAATAAATATTGATTAGAATATTTTACTACAACAAATCACCCACTTTTATGAAAATCAAAAATTTGACTATACTATTTCTATGGGACATAAGATAACTTAAAACAACAAAGTGCTAACATGTTTAGGGAGATAATTTTAAAGAGAAAAAATGTGGGAGGAAAAATATGAGATTAAAAAAGTAAGTTACATACACAGTGTGATTTTGTTGGCAGAGTGAATATGTCAAAAGTTTGGAGTGACTTGGATTTATTTATTAATTTAAAAGGGTAGGTTACATGCCAGCAGGAGGATGGACTATCGGATCAGATCTCAAGAAAGTGCCAAATGTTCCAGTTATATGACTATGTTATAGTAAACATAAAAATGCCAGTGTGGGAAATTGAAGGTTTAATTCACCTCACAAGTTCCAGTTCATAATCAATGGAATCCAAGAAAAGAACACAAGGCAGCAGCATGAAAATAAAGAGGAACTCTGCTTACTAATCTGCTCAGCTACCTTTTCTCTGTAACCTCCTCAGCTTACTAGTGCTATTACCATCCACAGTGGGCTAAGTCACCTTACATAAACTAACCATCAAGAAAATGCAAAATACTGATGCCCGCAAGCCATTCTTATGGAGTCAGTTGCTCAATTATGCATCATTTAGACAGTCACAATAAGCAATCACAGCAAGCCATAAAAGCAAAATAGAAAACTTAGCCAACGAAAGATAAGAGTACCCCTTCATGAATGGAATTTGAGGTCAAAAGTGAAGTTCTATGTGAGGAAGAAATTAGAAGGAATTATGCCAGAAATCACACTTTATTTAAAATAAAATTGAAAAAAAGACAAAGCCACAATTAAAATATTGTTATGTTTGACACATTGAAACCTCTTCTGGATTGCAGGGTAGAGTCAGGACTTGGTTTTTGGCTGGCAGCACAATTGATAGTCCAGTATTTTGGTGGAGTATTTTCCATCAGAAGCCTTAGCTTTACCACAGAGGCTAGATCCAAGTTAAAAATCATAGTCAGTCAACAGTTTGCCAGATCTTGTGCTCCAAAGAAAGGAGCAGTTCATTTAGTGATGATTTGGTGATGACTCTAATTCATTTCAGAGTCATAGATATTGCCAGCATATAAAAAACCACAAAACCCATTGTCAAACACCAATATTCTCTGCATTGCCCACAGTCACCATAGTAATATCAGTGTTGAGCTCTACAGTATGATTTTTTTCTCTTTCCTGTTGTTGCAGCTTATAAACCTTGTTTCTTTGACCCACAGAGAAGTTTCAAATAAAATAATGACAAACTTCTGCATTGAAAGCTATTGGTGACTTGTAGTTGTAGTTAAAAATGAGGACCTCAAGCAATCTTCACTCAGTCCTCTTCTTTTAGGATTGGGTTGATTAGCTATTGCTTTTGCTTTTGGTTTCATTTTGGTGATTTTTTGTTTTATTTTGTTTTCTTTTTCTTTTTGTTCTTTTCTACATGCAGAGATCAAGAGTGGTTAGAAGAATTTCAAGTACAAATTCAGATGGCTGGAAAGAGACCAGTCTTTCTAACAGGTCCACATTGTTTGCTGTACTAGGGATTTTTCTCTTGCCTTTAATGTTGCCCATTTCCACTTTTTGGATCCTTTTATCCTGGCATAATTAATACTACATATATATTATAATTATTTAAATTTCAACTCTGAATCTAAGTGCTCTATCTCCCTCCCAAAACCAGAGACATGGATTGAGTCTTGTTTGCTATCGTTTTGATTCTTAGATCGGGAATCATCCTGCGAACACTGAAGGTCCTGTTCCCAAATTGATTCTGTATAGTTCAATAAAGATGCTCTTGGCCAATCAGTTGTGTGGATTTCTACCAACAGGCTAGTAGACACAAGGGTGGAGAAAAGATTTAGGGTGGAGCAAGAGTTACCAGTCATGTGAGATCTAGTATGGAGTGGCCATTGGTGTAGCAGGCAGGATGTTAAAAACACAGTAAGATAAGTGCATATTTGGGGTGCTGAGCTATGACTAATGTCAATTGAGAAATTGAGTTATGGCAGATTTAGAGGTGTTGAGAAGAGGGTAAAAAGGACAGCTTGCTATTTGTTAGAGGCTTAAAAAAACCTGACAATAGAGCTAAAGCACATCAAAATTTCCTAAGCATATGTGGCTTTCAAGTGCATTGTAAGGGAACTTGAACAGCTCTGGTAGCTTGGAATTCCTGGAGCTTAAAGTGAGGCAGTAGGAACAACCTTCTGCAGAGTATTATGAGAGCAATCCATGACCATAAGGAGCATGTGCAAAGTCATCTTGACCATGAGAGTTAGACTGTCCCACATGTATCTTTTGATTATAACCATTTCTTCTTTGTGATCTTTTAGTGTTCCATTTGCTTAAAACTATTACTGAAAAGGGTAAAATGATTCTAAAGGCTACTCTTCATTGTCAACTATTCATTGGAGATTAATTAAACCCCAACGATAGAGGGAATATGTGAAGAATTTCTGCATAATATAAGGTCAATGTCAAATGAACTTCTTATATATATCTTTGTGGTAAGATGTTTCAACTTTAACCTAGATCTTTATCAAGAAATATTCTTTCTATTATTTTTTCAGGCATCTGCAGATACATCCTTTTGAGGAATGAATTCTTCTTACTGGAGACTATAGAGGGGACCTGCATTTCAGTGATAATTAAACGTCACTTCAAGACATCAAAGCAAAATATCAAAGTGAGAATGGAATAAATTTATTAGGACAGTGTTTTGCAAACAACTTCTTTCACAAACATCTTTGGCAGGAGAATTCTGAAATTTTGCATTTCCTATTTGACTTTGCTGGTACTCTGACAGAATCAACTCTCAATTGTTTGGGACTTTACGGGGAATTAAACACTACAAACAGAGATGAATGCATCATATGCTCTGCCGTCTGTGTTAATATGGCTTCAGTGAAGAACAACTATGCTACAGCTATTCTTCTGTTTTTTCAAATATTATCCTCATACAAAGTGTGGAATCTAAGGGTTGCTGGATGGATAGGTCGAGAACACTGGCTGAGAGCTACAAACGCAGAAGTGGGATGGTACATGCTTGGGGTGTGAAAAGCCTGTGTGTAGATCATAAACAACTTCAAAATATTCATTGCTTTAATAATTACTTGGAAGTGGACTTCTGTAAAATGACTTCAGCAGACCAGCATGGTAGAGAAACAGTAACTGATTCCCTGGAGATTTAAATGCACTGGATTGTGAAACATGGACTTAGAGGTAGAGACAAGTCAGTGAATGAAGACTAGATTATCAATCCTCTGTTGTCTCTTAAGTTTCCCTGCCCCATGGTTTGAGGCCTACAGCAAAAGATTTTTTGGAATGAGGAATAGAATGAAAGCCAATTTGTTGAAAATCCCAGTCATAAGAAAATACTGACATCATCTGTGACAAACATCAAGTCTCAGCATGGCTTCAGCATGTCTGAATGTCTGCTGTCAGCATGGGCTTTTACGGCCATCCCTTTAATAAATGCAGAGCTCCAATCTGCTTCAGCCACATTATCATCTCTTCATTCTGTTGCAGGTAGATTAGATCACTGTGTCTGCCTATGCAGTCTTTCTCTACATATAAGGACCCAAGGAACAATGCTCACTCCAGGGAGCTGTTGAAAGTAATCTTGAATTGCATTGGTGTTGTTAGTAGATGTAATGTCTTCAAATCCCAGAAGACCATGTTTGCAAAGGAGTTGATTGAGGAAGTCTTGGGTATTTCAGTATTAGGGGCAGGTTGGATCGATGAACAGGACCGCCTTCCCAGACTAGATCTTGCAGTTCACATACACGTGAGCCATGCTGACAGGGTGCAGCTTCCAAGAAAAGAATGTTCAGTTGAAGATATTGGTCTGTTTGAGAATGGCAAACCCAATGTATTCTAAACCATGCATTCTATTTGAATCCCCGTAGAAAACATGGAAGAAAGAAGCCTTTACTTTTTCATTTTTGCACTCACAGTGATACCAAATCCTCATAGACATTAAAACCTGCATACTGAATATTTATCCATATGTCAATGACCAGATAAGACATCTTGCCTTTTGGACTAATAAACTAATGGATTCTAGGACTTTAAAAATAGTCAATCATTGTTAAATTATGTGTTCCATAGTCTGTGATCATTGTGACTAGTCCGATTTCTCTGTACAGAGAGATTCATCCTTTACTGTCTGTTGGGGAACACCAACTACTACACCAGATATCTAGAGAAGACCTTTTATGGCATTTTGTCTCTAGTAAGAGTTTCAGGTCAGTTACAAATTTCCAATGGCCACATTACCTTAGTCGGATTTTCATATGATGCTTTGATACAGTCCTTCTTTTTTTCTATAGTTCTTGGCAACATAATTAAAATAGCAATTGTAACCTATTAAAGAAATGCACAGTAATCTATTTGCATGAATGCAGCAGAGAGGATTATAGGATAAACAAGAATTGGAAAGCAAGATATCCTTCCTTCCTAGGACCAAGACCAGGAAATCTTAACTATATAAAAATCTGAGACAAGTTGTCTGAGTTTGTTCTTTTCTTCAATCATGGGGATCCTAGTGAAGGAGCTCAAGTCTGAAGAGTTGGCAAAAATTACCTTCATTTCTGATCCAGGTCAACTGCTGAATACCTCATTCATGGACCTGAAGAAACTCTGTATCCATCCTTCTATAATGTGTATATATCAATGTATCATTCATAGAATGGACACTTTACTGTTGGTTTGAAAGCAACAATTTGTCCCTGGAGAGACACAGATTTCTTCTTTCGCCCATTATTTGACAGGCTGATGGTGGGTCTCATAAGTTCATTCCGGGATTTGCTTTACAATAATCATTCAGTTATCTGGAAGAAACACTTTTTAATGTAGTGAGATCTACTAGAACAATATCAACCATCATCTTCCATTCCCAGTTTAATGCTGAATCATTCTCCACTAATTGTCTGTGGTCTCTGATGACAGCAGCATCTTTACAGACTAGTCTGAATATTGCTCTTAGCACTGCATTTAGGATACATCAATGTGATTTCCTTACCACTTTCATTCCCAGGAGAGTTTTTCAATTCATTTCATCTGATGCGTCTAATCTACATTGTCAGCCAGGATGAGTTTTGAGAGTTTTTCTAAAAAAATAAAGAAAAAAAGGAAGAAATGAAAGAAAGGAATCTGGCAAGTATATCTCACCAATTGACTCAGAAATCTAAAGTGTTAGTCAGTGGAAATACTAGTGGAAAGTCTGAGATCATGAAGTCTCAACTAGAAGCACTTCTCTCTCCAAGATATTAGTGTAAGAGAGAAACTGCACTATTGGTATCCAAAGCATGGAGAAGTTTACTCTGAGCAGAGGACACAATACTTGCCTTTTATTTCTTACTTAGGACCTTTTTATAATAGACAAAAAGAATAAATGCAATGAGCTCTCAGTAAAGCATCTGTTACCTTCAAAATTCTTGGCATTTGGAATAAAGAAATGAATGATATAAAAACTCTGACTTCCAGGAGCCATAAGAACTGCGAAGTCCAGATGTTTCTGAGAGGCTCGCAGCTCTAGATTCCCATATGCAGAAGGCTCAGAACAAGTCTATCTCTTCAGTGATCCTACTCAACTCCTACAAGGACTCACTGAGCTTTCCGAAGTACCATGTATTTCATCCTTTTTTTATAACAAGACAGAAGACCACCTTCCTTCTTCCCATCTCTGATCTCATCATCCTCTTCCTTCTCACTCCACAATGACTGTTTACTATCGATTAGAGTTAAATTAGTAAACACTAGAGGTACTGAAGGGATATCTGAAGGGAGTTGCAGTCACAACAACACTTGTGACATCACAGAAGAAGCTAGTCCTCTCCAGGTTTCAATAGATGTTTCAGGGAGGGCCTACTGATTATGTCATTGTGATGTGCCATGGCTTACCTGTTAAACATCTTTCCTTACATTGACCAGATTCAAGGGTGCCCATTCCACGTATGTCTCATGTGACACAGTAGAAACCTTTATGTACTCCATCTCTCTAAAGCTAGAGACTTCTCCTTGCTTTATTAGCAGTTACAAACTTGGGATGGAGAAAGGTAGTCAGTGGCTTGGCATGGGTAGAAAAGATTTTGGAACATCTAGTGTAGAAGATTCTTCTAGATAATATTTTTATTCTCAGGTTCATTCCTGAGATATAGAGTTCAATTTTCTTGGTTATCTATGTATCACAAAGGCCAGTATTTTCCCTACAGACCTTTAATTAAATGAATATTGTATATCACTTTCTTATTGTACTTTCCTTGACAGGGGACTTCATAAATATTCCTGAATGTGTACTGAAAAATTCTTTTTTCCTATTCCATTATCTGCAACAAAGTGATTTTGGCAACAAAGTGTGCCCAGCTATAGAGTGAGAATAACAGTGTGAGTACTGTGTACTCACTTCAATTAATAAACTCCTAAAAGCTTCTTTTATGTAAAAATTACCAGGCATCAGAAAAGCAAAGGGCAACATGGACTACAGAATTCAGTTCTCTAGTCCCATTTGATATCAAACCTGCACTACCTATCTTCCTGTGTTCCCATGGCCAGAATTAAGGGTTTTGGATGTTTTATCATTATTCGTCCTTAAGTAGCAACCTTAGATACAGGAGGATAGGCAGGGAGAAGAATGACATGTTTATCAGTCAAACCTCAAACTCAATATGTTCATAATACAGGAGGGAGTCTATTTGACATTGTCATTTCTGAATTCTACATTCTTGACCTAGTTTGGCAGATTCTATGTTAATATTCCACTGAACCACCTAGCTGTAGGAGCCACCAAAAGTGTGTATATATAAATACACACAAACACACACATCTGGCACCAAAATGATATAAAATTGATGAACCTAAGAACTGCAATCGGCCAGGAATCATATATAGACATTTCCTGAGAGACACTGCTAGAGTATGTGAAATACAGAGGTAAATGATAGTGGCAAACCCATGAACTGAAAATGGACTTCTTGTTGGTAAATGTTGAGAAAGGATTACAAGATCTGAATGGGGCTTTAATCCCCACAAGGACAATGCCAATACACGAAACCATTCTGGTACTAAATCAATATTCAAAGACTGCTCATGGGCAGACCAATGTCTCCAACTGCAAATGTAGCAGAAGATGGCCTTCGTGACACCAATGAAAAATGAGGCCCTTGGTCCTCCCTAGATTTGATTCCCAGTTCAATGGACTGTCAAGAGGCAGTAAGGGGGGTTATTGAAAAAGGGGAGGGGGACAGGTTAGGGCTCTTATGGACAGGAAACTGAGAAAGGAAATTACATTTGAAATGTAAATATAGAAGTATCCAATTAGAAACGCAATAAAAATTCCTAAAGAAATGATAGAGTTAAAAGAAAAGAAAACTGTCAATGAATCACACATATTGACACAGAAATCTAAAGGTAACTGTCAGGGAATGGTAATCAGAGAAATACTAGTGGAAAGACTGAGATGATGATGTCTGAACTAGATGCACATCTCTGTCCCAGATATCTTTGTCAGAAACAAAGTGCACTATAGGAATCCAAATCAAGGAGGAGTTTACCTTGAGATGACATGACGATACAATACTTGTTGTCCCTCCTTCCTCAGGACTATTTTTCCTGGGGAAAAAGAATGAAAGCCATTAGCTCTCAGAAAAACAACTGTAAACTTCCGAATACCTGACTTTTGGAATAAAGAAATTAATGATAAACAACCTCTGACTTCCAGGAACCATAACAAGCAATGAAATCCAGATGCTACCGAGAGGCTCCCACCTCCTGAATCCCATATGGGGAAGGCTCAGATCAAGGCTATGTGTTCAGTGAACCCTCACAACCCCTACACAGCACTCCTTGTGCTTTCCCATGTACCACATATTTCTTCGTTTTTTAAACTAAAACTTCCTAGGCCAACTTCCTTCTCCCCATCTCTGATATCTACATCTTCTTTGATCTTCCTCACAAATAGCTGTTTACACTGAAATAAAGGCCAATTAATAAACCCTAGAGGTACTGAATGAATGTCTGAGAGGCAGTTGCAGTCTGGAAAACACTGTGACATCACAGGAGAAGCTAGGGATCTCCAGTATACAAGAGATTTTTCAGGGCCAGCCTAATGATGATGTCACTGAGAACTGCCATGGCCTACCTGCTAAAGAGCTTTCTTTATATTGACCAGATTCTAAGGTGACCTTTCCAGGTGTGTCTCCTTTGACACAGTGGACACATTTATGTAGAACATCACTCTAAAGCTAGACAGTTCTCTTTGCTTTATTAGTGGTTACATGCTCTAAATGGAGAAAGTTATTACGGGTTTCGCATGTGTAGAAAAGATCTAGGAACATGGGATGTAGGACAATCTTCTGGATTATAATTTTATTCCCAGTTCCATTCCTGTGACAAACAGTTCAATTTCCTAAGTTCTATCTGTTTCCCAAAGGCCATTGTTTCCCTACAGATATTTAATTGAGTGGATTTTGTATTTCATTTTCTAATTGTTCATTCCTTGATAGGGCACATTATAGATATTCCTGAATATGTACTCAAAAATTCTGTTTTGCAATTCTAGTTTTTTGCAATGATTTTCGCAACAAAGCTGTTCAAGCTAAAGAGTGAATGTAATAGTGTAAATATTGTGTTCCTACTTCAAGTGATAAACTACCAAATTTTTATTTTATGCAAAAATTACCTGACATCAGTAAATCAAAGGACAGCATGGACTCTAGCATGCGGTTCTGTAGTCCCATTAGGTATCATTTCTGGAATATCTACCTTCCTGTGTTCCAAGGGTGAGACTTCAGGCTTTTGGATATTTTACCATGATTCTTTATTCAGGCCATACAAAAGATACAGGATGATGGGAAGGGAGAGGAATGCCTTGAGGCCCAGTAAAAGCTCAACTTCGATAGGCGCATAAGAACAGGAGGGAGTATATTTGGTATTGGCATTTGTGGATTCTCCATTCTTGACCTAGGACCTCAGAATCCATGTTAAAATTTCAACTAATTTCATAGATGTATAAGCCATCAAATATATGTACATATATATAAAAATAGATATAGATAAATAGATATAGATATATAGAGATAGAGAAGAGATAGAGCTAGAGACAGAGGCAAAGATAGATAGATAGATAGATAGATAGATAGATAGATAGATAGATAGATAGATAGATGGATAGATAGATAAATAGGTCAGACACCAAAACTAGATAC
The DNA here is from genome assembly GCF_021556685.1 of Rattus norvegicus. Classification (NCBI taxonomy): domain Eukaryota; kingdom Metazoa; phylum Chordata; class Mammalia; order Rodentia; family Muridae; genus Rattus; species Rattus norvegicus. Next base: position 44,518,583 of record NC_141555.1, on the reverse strand, counting down.
GATTCAGATTAATAAAGCTAAGAAGTGCATGCTGCCAGTAACAGGTTATAGATCTTCCCTGAGAGACACAACTAGAGCATGTCAGTTACCGAATTGAATGCTAGTGGCAAACGAGAGAATTGTAAACAGACCTCTTGTTGATAAATTTTCAGAAAGGATTACAAGAGCTGAAGAGGCTATCAACCCCATCAGAACAATGAACAAGAACTTTCTGGTACTATACAGATAATCAAAGACTGTACATGGACAGACCTATTGCTCCAACTGCATATGTAGCAGAGGATGGCATTGGTGGACACCAAAGGAAGGAGAGGACCTTGGTCCTCCCTAGGTTTGACTCCCAGTTCAAGGATATGTCAAGGGAGAGTAATGGTGGTTTAAATGTCAAGGAATGGAAACATTTAGGTCTCTTATGGAGAGGAAACTGGGAAAGGAAATAACATTTAAATGTAGATATAGAAATATCCAAAAAATATTAAAATTAGCTTAAATTAAAAAAAATTATGAAAGAGATAAAAGTAAATAAAACTGCAAGGTAATCAGACATATTGATTCAGAAATCTAGAGGGACACTGTTAGGGAATGGTAGTCAGCATAACACTAGTGGAAAGACTGATATGATTAAGTCTGAACTAGAAGCATTTCTCCCTCCCAGATATCAGTGTCAGACACAAACTACAGTGTAGAAATCATGTACACGAAGGAGTTTACTCTGAGCTGAGGATACAATACTTGTCTTTCCCTTCCTCCTCAGGACTTTTTCCTTCTGGAAGAAAAAATAGAAGCCATGTGCTCTCAAAAAAAAAAAAAAAAAAAAAAAAAAAAAAGCTGTACCCATCCCAACACCTGACTTTTGGAATAATGAAATTAATGATAAAAAAAAACCTCTGACTTTCAGGAACCATAACAAGCAAGGAAATCCAGTTGCAACTAAGAGGCTCCCACTTCCTGAATCCCATATGTGGAAGGCTCATGTGTTCAGTGAACCCTCACAAACCCTACACGGCACTCACTGCACTTTCCCATGTACCACATATTTTTTTCATTTTTTTCAAACTAAAACAGAGAGCCAACTTTCTTCTACTCATTTTTGTTATATACATCCTCTTTGTTCTCTTTCCCAAATGGCTGTTTGCACTGAAAAAGAGGCCACTTAGTAATCCCTAGAGGTACTGCAGGAATATATGTGATGCAGTTTTTTGTGACATCACAAAATTAGGGCTCTCCAGGGTACAAGAAATTTTTCAGGGAGGGTCAAATGATGATGTCAGTGAGAACTGCCATGGCCTACCTCCTAAATAGCTTTCCTTACATTGACCAGATTCGAGTTTGCCTTTTCCAGGAATGTCTACTCTGACACATTGGTAACATTTATGTACTACATCTCTCTACAGCTGGAAACTTCTCTTTGCTTCATCAGTGGTTACAGGCTCTACATGGAGAAACTCAGTTAGGGGCTTGTATTGAGTAGAAAAGATCTAGGAACATGGGATGTAGGAGATTCTTTTGGATAATAATTCTATTCCCAGTTCCATTCCTCTGACAAACAGATCAATTTCCTATTTTTTCCCTGTTTCCCACAGGCCATTTTTTCTTTACAGATGTTTAATTGAGTGAATATTGTATTTCATTTTCTAATTGTTCATTCCTTGAAAGGGGTCTTTATAGATATTCCTGAATGTGTACTCAAGTATTCTGTTTTCAAATTCCAGTTTTTTGGCAATGATTTTGGCAACAAACGTGGCTAAGCTATGAAGTGAATTTAACAGTGTAAATATTGTGTACCTACTTAAAATGATAAACTACCAAATTTTTATTTTATGCAAAGAAATAACTGCCTGAGTAAATCAAAGGACAGCGTGGACTATGTAGTCCCATTAGATATGATCTCTGTAATATCAACCTTGTCGTGTTCCAAGGGTGAGATTTCAGGGTTTTGGATGTTTTAAAATGATTCTTTCTTCACGCCAAAGATAAGATACAGGAGGATTGGCAGGGAGGGAAGAACTAGAGGTCCAATGAAACCTCAACTTCATTAGGGTCATAAGAATAGGAGCGAGTCTATTTGGCATTGCCGTTTGTGGATTCTACCTTCTTGACATACCTGCTCAGAATCCATGTTAAAATTGCACGTAATCTCATAGTTGTAGGAACCACCGAGATATATATATATATATATATATATATATATATATATATATATATATATATATATATATTTATATATATATATATAATCAGCCACCAAAACTAGATAACTAGATAAGATTGATGAACCTAAGAAGCACATTCTGTCAGGAACCAGATATAGATCTTCCCTAAGTGACACAAAAAGAGCATGTCAAATACAGAAGTGAATGTGTTGTTGCAAAAATATAAAAATAAAAAAGTTGTCTTATATCCCGCTATCTCTGGCATTGTAGTTTCCCAAGTCTCTGCTAGATATCTTGGTTGAATACATCACCACTCCTCAGCTGCCCAGTGTCTCTTATTGCCACACATGTTTTTACACTCAAAACCTCACATGAAAGAACACACAACACAATAATCTTTGACCCAATTGATAAGATATAGTAGCCCACATAAGCATACAAAGCCTGGTACGATCCATACCTTAGGGACAATAATAACAACCAGTAAATACACAGAGCAGTATCTTAAATTCACCTGCCATGGCTTCTCACCCTCTCCTCTTCCTGTCTCTCCTTTTTCCTCTAGTCTCTTCTACTTCCTTCAAACTTCATTCCTGCCCATACTTCCTTCTCTTCCAATGATAGGCCTGCTTCTATCCTGTACCTGCCCCTCACCTGTACTTCACAAATTTAATGTGAAAGCTGTTCTGTAGAATTCACCTGAGTTCTGAGTACAGGACAAGGCAGCTGTCCTTGGAGCAGTGGATTAGCATCAAAATACAGATAACTTTAGTGTAAACAACGTTTCCCACTTTTTGTCCAGTTAAACAGACTTTTCATTTATATATATCAATTGAGTAAGATTATTACTATTCTACAATTTATAAAGCATTTGATATACTCAAAACCCAGTCTGTCACTATATCAGTTAGAAAGAGCATTTAGTTCTTCATTCCAGCTTCAGAAAGGCTTAAAATCTATATTATGTCTTGGCTAGCTTGTATACTATCTGATAACTATCCAGAAAAATATGTATATTCAGAGTTATACAGCCTGATAAGCAATGAGGCTATAATCAGTCTCCTACCCCGTCAGAAATCTGAGAGTGACCAAATATCTATACACATAGGATGTCTTAGAGGGCTTCTAGAACTGAGAGGTTGTAGAGACAAATCTCCAATAGCACAATCCCCTGTTAGCAACATGTGAGCTTAAGTCTTCAGCCTTCTGACACAAGATCAACTGACAGCCTATTGAAAGGCAGACTTGGAAGGGCTGATTACCCTGTATTGGCAGGGTTTATCCCTCAAATCCTCTGCATAATTTTTCCTTTTCTGGATAGTATTAATCTGCATATGAAACAGGCATTTTTTTCCAGTGACTGCCTAGCCACAAAGTATTGCCTCATTTGGAGGTAGAGATGTTCAAATTCTTCATTAAATTTGCCAAAGGGGAACAGTTAGGAGAAGATATGACTCAACAAAAGATAAGTAATAACTTTAAATCTCAAATTTTGTGGATTTCTTACATTTTTGAAAAGCATCTATCTATCTAAGACAATCTGGACTGTTGTCTTTATATCTTAATTTTTTCTTGATAGTACTCTTACAAAGTCAGATGCATGACTTTAATATTTCAATCTTAACTCACAGGTTTAATCAACTCAGAAGTGTGTAATGACAAAAATAATAGAACTGGCTCTTGTAATTTTAATTTTTTTTCCAATTATTTCTATACCCAAACAAAGATAAGATTAAGCTTAGTTACCAAATACGATTATGACTGTATAACTAAATCTAGCTTATTCCTCCCTGCTAAATTTCAACCAATTTTCAATTCTTTATAAAAACATCTTTAGAATAACCACTTCCAGCCCCACCCCACAAATTCCAGGTAATTGAGACAATGGATCCACCATAACTTCTTCAAGTTGTACATGGGCGTTGAGATATCCTTAGGTGTAGGGGGTAGGAAAAATGAAACAATTGCGATAGCCGATATGTCCTGACTGGACCCAGCTGAAATTCACTGAAACCAGGATTCCAAGTAGGTACACTCTACAAAATACAACTCTCAGGAAAAAGGTTAAGAATCGATATATCTTTTGTTTGATTCTCCTGAATATATGTTTGATAGCCGTCTACTGATATCAAACCTGATCAGTATGACTCTGTGAGGTTTCCAGAATCCTAATCACAATTTTTAAAAACACAAGAACAAAATCTTTCTTCCAAAATACTCTGTTTCTTAATCTGAAACCAGAGAAGCTTGTATCTTGCACTCTCTCCCAGAGTAATAATATAAGCATAAAACTCAAAGTCACACCCATCCTTAAGATTAAACAATTTTTAAAAAAGGAATTTAAGTATAAAATGAGCCTGATATAACTCAGTACTTGGTGATATCAGGAAATAAACCCAAAGTTCCCATGGAGCCCATGTTAAGAGAATTTGAACTTGCTATTGTTGTAAATATCAAAAGTAACCACAAATCATCGCTAAGCGTCATCAACGAGCCATATAGTGGGATAATTCATAAAACTAATCGAATACCTTCTATCAATTCTAATATCAATAAGAAAACTTCAAACCAGGACTTTTGCCCAAAATATCTGAGTCTGTTAAGCTCTCTACCTGAAGCCACAGATTTTTCTTTATCGTTAATAACTTCTACAATATATGTCTGCATTCACTTTCCCTGTTGTTACAGACATTTCATCAAAACTCTCTACTTGGTAGTGCCTAATTTTTCCCTAAATTCTGAGCAGTAGATTAAAATCCCCACCTGATTCAGGTAATCTCTCTACTCTCTTCTTTCTTAAATAAAACTTAATCACTTGTTAATAATACCTTAATAGAAGAAGTATCTTGTGTAACTAGGATTTCCACACAAAATTCCCCTGTGGAGCCTATGTTAAAAAGAAAATGTGTATCCTGAAAGACTTACTAAACAACTCTCATTAAAAAGCAGCTTTAATCTCTTAACTCTCTGAACTGCCATTACTTATCACACAGCAGGGGACCAACAGCCTGTCAGCCCTTGCTGCTTCCCCATTTTTGTTTTATATTCTGCTCTTCAGTTATCAAGAATTAATATGGCACAGGTGTCCTCTTACTTAGAAAATAAAAAGGTTCTCTCAACGTTTTGATTACTAGTGGATTCTTGCCCATCACCTTGTTTTGCCATCTGTTGTTGTAAAAAAAAAAGAAAACTTGTCTTTTACCATGCTATCACTAGCACCGTAGTGTCCTAATATAATAGGTAGATATCTTGGTGAAAACACATTCCTACTCCCTGTCAGCCCAGTGTCCCTTGCCGCCACACACTTTCCTATACTCAATCCCTCACATAGAAAACACACATCACAAAAATTTTGACCCAATTGCTATGATATAATTGCGCACTTAAATATACAAAGCCCTTTACCATCCATCCCTTAGGAACATTAATAACCTGTAAATACACAGACCATAATTGTAACCTCACCTGCCATGACTTCTCACCCTCTCCTCTTCCTATCTCCCCTTTTTCCTCCAGTCTCCTCCTCTTTCTTCAAACATCTCTCTCACCCATTCTTCCTTCTCCTCCAATGACCTCCTTCTTTACATGGTAAAGAAAAGTTCTTTACATAGTACAAGTAAAGAAAACAAATTACTCCCAAAGCATCCTTCTATCATGTACCTGCCCCACACCTGTACTTTACAAATTCAATGGGGAGGTGGTTTTGGTGAAGTCACCTGAGTTCTGAGTACATGAGTAGGCAGCTGTCCTTGGGGCAGTGGAATTAGCATCAAAATACAGATTACTTCAGGGCAAACCACAGCAAATAGCTTTGATATCCTAGTGAAATCTTTCAAGCCAAGTAAAACTGCAAATGTGATAATGTTCTAGTTTCTTCTCATGCTTGATGCTGAAAAGAGTGATAGTGTATGAGAAGAAATATTACATAGTACACGTAAAATAAACAAATTACTCCCAAGGCCAACAAGGCTCATAAGTAAGCAATTTGTTATAGAGTAACAAAGAGTAAGCAAAGTAGTTTTCTCATTCGGTTTCCCTTCACTGTAGGCAGCATTTTGAATTTACAGAGAAATGGTTGATATTGTATCATTTATCTTTAAACATACTCTAATAAGAATCTTTTAAAAAGCACAAATCTAAATATGTGTATAAAAATGTCATATCTACTTTAAAAGATCAGAATGCACACCTGTGATTGTCAATCCTTATTAAATCCTATCAGAGAGCTGAGGGTACAACTGGGACAGAAATCAGTCCTCAACAGTCCAGCATGTGTGACAGTCACACCATTAGCCTGTGCCACCATTGTTCTTGGTCCCTGGCCTTAAAAAGTCCCTGTCTTTTCGAACTTCAAATTGTTCCCTAATTTTTTTTTTTACATCAGAGGCAGTAGTTAAAACATGTTAGCCAGCTTAACAAACAATTTTATTTTTCCAAATGCTTTTTAAGGGTGCTGGTCGTCACTAATTATTCTACATTTCCTTTGGTGATGGTGGAAGCATTGGTCTTCCACAGAGGAAATTCCTAAAAGACCTCGACCACTATTATTGCAAATGCCAATGATGTTGCTCCCTGAGTGGTGGTAAGCTCCAGGAGGATTTTTATGTACTTCTTAGAATTAGAGAGATATGAGGGGAACAACCGAGCGAAACGCTGCATGAAGTTCTCAGTACAGTTGGTCCTTGGGGCTATGACTCACCAAAGAGCAATGAGGCTGTTCTAAAGAGTGGGCCATACCCCAGGATTTTTAAAATGTTGTGCCATTCCTCCTTCACAGCACTTGGCAATACTCCATGTCAGAACCAAATTTGAACCATGCTTTTACCCTGGATAGAATTTCAAATACTATACTGAATAGGGAGAGTGGGCAGCCTTACCTTGTCCTTCACTTTAATGAATTGTTTTAAGTTTCTTTATATTTAGCTTGACGGTCATTACAGGTTTCCTCTCCCTTGCTTTTACTATGTTTCTCCATAGGACTTGTCTCCCTTATCACTCACACTCTTTTATCATGAAGTGGGGCTGGGATTGCTTTTTCTGCATCTAATGAGATTATCATGTAATTTTTCCTTCAGTTTCACTTATAGTGGATTATACTGATGGATTTTCAGAATTTGAACCATCCCAACCTCCGACTAGAAATTAAAAATTACACAGCATAACCTACGAAAGTACTCGCCTGCATGCTCTAACAACCCCCCCCGAAAAAAACAAAAACAACATGCTAACAAAAAAAAAATCATTCACCCTACAGAACAGATTTTATACTAACATACACACTCAAACATCCCACCCAAAAAAAACAAAAAACCAAAATACATGCAAGCAAGAAAACCCTGCACCCACAACATCAAAATAGCATGAAGTTAATATCACTGGTCATTAATACCGTTAAGCATTAGTGGCCTCTATTCAACAACAAAAGGACAGAGGTTAAAATAATGGATGTAAAAACAGGATCTGTCATTCTGTTGCATTCAAGATGCACACTCCAGCAATTGAGATAGACATAACCTTAGACTAAGGTGTTGGAACATATTTTCCAAGAAATAAAACAAGAAAGAAGATGGTGTAGCCACTCTAACATCTAGCAATCAGACTTCCAAACAAAAGTAATCAAAAGAGAAGGGGAAGGACACTTCATATTTATTAGAGGAAAAACCCACCAAAATGGCATCTCAATTCTGGATGTCTATATCCCAAAGACAAAAGTAGCAACATTGGTGAGAGAAATATTGCTGAAGCTCAAATATCACATCGAACCTCACACATTAATAGTGGGGGATATCAATGTCCCATCTCACCAAGGGCAGGCCATTGAGACAGAAACTAAAAATAAAACAATAAAAATAGAATATATAACTGCCAGGGGTTTCAATTAATCTGACCTCATTCATATCTACAGAATATTTCACATGAACACAAAAGTACACACTTTCTTTTCTGTACCTCATGGAACATTATCCTGAACTGATCATGTTCACCCTCAATAAACAAGTCACAACAGACACAGAAAGACTGTGCTAACCATTGGATCTTCTCAGATCACCATGGATTTAAACTGGACTTCAACAATAACAAAAAGTCTATAAACTCATGGATATTCAATAGCTTGCAACTGAAGAACCACAAGTTCAGAGAAGACTTGAAAAAAAAAAGTTCCTAGAATTCAATGATAATGATGGCATATTGTCTCCAAACTTAAGGTACATAAGGAAAGCAGTGTAAGAGGAACGTGCACATGCAGCACAGAGCAATTTTATAAAGAAACTGGAGAGACCCCATACTAGCAGCTTCCCAGCACACATGAAATCTCTAGAATAAAAAGAAGCAAACACATATTAAAGGAGGGGATAGAAAGAAATGATCAGACTCAGGGTGAGAGTGATCCACCAGAAACAAAAAGAATACTAATATTAACAAAAACAAGAGCTAGTTCCTTGGGAAAATCAACCAGACAGACAAACCCTTAAATAGATAATGTAATACGAGGTAAGACAGCATCCAAATAACAAAATCAGAAATGAACAGGGAGACACATCGATAGACAAAGATGAAAGTCACAGAATCCTTAGGTCTCACTTCAAAAACCTGCTTTCTACAAAATTAGAATCTCTGAATTAAATGGATGTTTGTGTAGATGGATAACACTGACCACAGGTAAACTAAGGTAAGATAAACTATGTAAATAGCTGTACAACCCCTAAAAAGATACAAACAGTAATTGAAAGTTTAACCACTGAAAAATTCTCAGGGCCAGTTTCATTGAGCGCAGACTTCTACCAGATTTTCAAAGAATTCTCAACCTACTCCAAAACACAGAAACAGAAGGAAAATCACCAAACAGATTCCACGACACCACTGTCGCCTTGACACCGAAATCACAAAATGACTCAACAAAGAAAGAATTTCAGACGAATTTTCTTTACAGACAATGGTGGAAAAAATACTAGGTAAAATGCTCAAAAACAAAATGAAAAGCATTTCAAACTGCCATTCAGTGCAATCATGTAAGCTTTCTCCTGAGGATGCAGGAGTGGATCAATCTATGAAAACCCATTAAAGTGATCCACCATATTAACAAACTTAACTGAAAAAAAATTGTGCCCTCTGCACTTCAAATTAACGTGGGAGCTCCCCTTGGATTTAACTTTTTGGTAGTTGCATATCATAATATATATTTTTTTAATAAAATACATATATATTTTAATAAAGTAACATTAAATTGTTATATCCTAACATCATAATATATAACTAATATTAATATACTATGTTAATATTAACATGTATTTATACATTAAATTATTATATTAATAAGGTAAATATAATTAATATTAATATATTTTGTTACTATATTAAATTAATATATATTGATATAATAATGTAACTGATATATTACATTAATATATCAAAAATAATATATTAATTATTAACATATTTAATATGATTTATTAATATTCACTATTACTCAATGGTGTGAAGGAGCAGAATTAAAGAAAGAAGGAAAAAATGCAAGACTATCTCTTAAATGCTGAAAATGCTTTTGACAAAATCCATCGTCGTTCCATATTTAAGGTCTCAGGGAGACCAGGGATGTCAGGCACATACCTAATGTAATAAAATACTAAAATAAATACAAAAAATATTACATAAAATGCAATATAGCAAGCCAACAGTTAATATCTAAATAAGGGGTCGGGAAGCAAAAGGCAATTCTACTAAATTGGAGAATGAGAACAGACTGCACACCTCGCAGCATCCTTTCAGTAAAGTCCTTAAATTCCCAGCTAGAGCAATAAGACAACCAAAGGAGGTCAAGGGGATGATATCGCAAAAGGAGAACTCAGTGTATCACCATTCACACATCATATAATACTGAACATATGTGATCCAAAAGTTTTACCAGAAATGACCTACATATGAAAAACACCTTCAGCCAAGTGGATGGATGAAAAATTAAATGAAAATAATATGCCATGCAAATGACAGAGAGGCTGAGAAGAAATTATGGAAGACATGCCAATCACAATGGATATATATATATATATATATATATATATATATATATATATATTATGAAATATAAATTAACTCTAACCTAGCACATCAGAAGCATATCTGGTGTGAACTCCAAGTCTCTGAAAAGAGACACTGAGGAAGGTAGCAGAAGACAGAAAGACCTCCCATGCTCACAGACGGGTAGGGTTAAGAGAGTTAAAGAGGCCATCTTAGTTTTGGGTGTAGATTCAAAGTTCCTATCTTGCAGTCAGGATGACATGGTTGCCAAGGTGCATGCAGGAGAAGAGGCAATCTTGCAGTCACATGTGGAGTCAAAGATGACATCATCTTGCTGTTTGGGTGTCACATGGTTGCTCATTGTGCACATGTGACATCATTGGCTGTGGAAGCAGGGTCAACCTGAAACATCTCTGGCTTTCTACCATGCAGATGGTGTTACAATTTCTAAATCACATCAATCACCAAAAATAACCAGGGTAAAAACCTGTGACAGAGGGATGGCAGCCATTACTGGAGAAGGAAATGGCTTTGATGTCCCTAAGAAAAAACTGCTCATGCCATGGCCATTCAGGCAAAGCAAGCATAATGGGATGAGGAGATCTAGATTTAGAGACTGAATGTTTAATGTTTTCTTGGGAAATTTTAGCCTACTCACGACGGTTCACTGTTATCAGAAAAATTTTAAAGTGGAATAATATGCAGGTATGAGCAATAAGGACATTGTGAAGCTGCAGTTAACTAAGTGGAACAAGTTGAGAAACCTGAAACTCCTCTGGGTGAGATCATTGAAAACCTTGAGAAAAAGGAACACTGGGCATGGATCACTGAAGAAACAGATATCCACAGAAAATACAAGAGACATGACTGAGGAAGAAACAGCTGTATCTACTGGACTATGGAGCAATAGTTAGAGCCCCTACAAGGGGTGATCTCTATTAACAGAAAATTTGATTCAGAAATACTGTTGAGGAAAGCTTGTTGGAATTTCCAAACCCAATGACCCATAAAGAAAACACACAATTTGGTTATTATAATTATAATCTATAAACGTGTATTGGGTAGATCCAACGTTATCATAACTTATACTCCAACCATAAAACCCCTGCTACATGTGCATTCTTCAGGCCACATGGATTGTTTCCATCATTACTTCCTCCTCTTTTTCTTCAGTCCTCTCCCTTCCCCTCTTACCCTCTTCTGCCTCTCTACCTAACCCCACTGTCATACCTCCGGTACTAACTTTCCCCTCCTGCTATCTGTAATAGGCTCTAGCATTTACTGACAGGTTAAAATGGGAAGAAGTTTCATATGTGATCACCAGTGTCCATGATAGAGGGCTAGTTGGTGGGGGGAGACCTCCTTTGAGGAAGCAAATAAATATCAGGATACAAATTGCATTTGCTTGGGAAGAGCAAATCTGTATAATGCTATCAATATCTGTCCAGTGGATTGTGAGAAAATGGGGAATATTCTTCCTAAAGACCCAGCTATACTACACCTGGTCTTATATCTGAAAAGACCTCTGCCATGCAGAGAGTACATGTGCTCCATCATGTTCCTAGTGGATTTCTTCATAATGAACCGAAAATAGAAATAAGCCAGATGCCCCTCAACCAAACAGTGGCTACAGATAATTTAGTTCATTTACACTATGAAATACTATACACATATGAAAAATAAGGACCCCAGCTCTGAAAAAAAGGAAAAAAAAGAAAGAAAAATAAGGACAATGAGAAGCTGCGGTCAAGAAGATGGAGTGAGAAAGTATTGTCCTGAATGAAGTAATTGAGACCCAAAATAACACGTATATATTCACTTAAAAGAGGGTATTAGCCATTAAGTACAGAATTCACACACTAAGTTCTATGGAACCAAAGAGGATAAACAATAAGAAAGGGCCAAGAAAAATGTTTGAATTTTACTCAGAAAGAGGAACAAAGTAATGAGAAGAGGCAGTTGGAAGGAAAGGATTGGGTGACTGAGGGGATGGGAAGGTAAATAGGGTTTGAGAATCATTTCTTGGGAGAGACGAGCAAGAGGGACAGAGCGCCAAGAGAATAAACTGAAATCAGTGACTGTCCAGGGTTGGTACTATCTCTATGATTTGCCAGCAATCTGGGATGGGTGAGGATACCCTGGCGTCCATGAGGGTGACTTTAGCTGAGACTCGTAACAGTGGGGATACGGACACTGAAATGGTCAATATCTGTAGCCACAGAGGACCCAAGGTGGAAGGATAAGGAACCAAACACATCCCCAAAATTTTGACCCAGAAATTGCCCCCTCTATAAGAGACACACGGAGAGAGATGAGGAAATGGCCAAAGGAAAAGTGGCCGGATGTGAGACTTATCCTATGGGCAGACGGCAAACACTGGCATTATTAATGGTCCTTTCTTATGTTTGCAGACGGCAGTGTAGCATTATTGTCCTCTGCAAGGCTCCAACGAGCAGCCGACTGATACAGATGCACAGGCACAGGGCTTGATATCAGACAGTGCTCAGTGAGTCTCACTAAAGAGCTGAGGGAAGGACTGAGAGAGGTAGAGGAGCACAATGGTTCTCACATGAGTTCAGTAAACCCGTCGCCTGTCTGTGGATCCTGTTCTTCTACCCGGGCTTCGTTTTCAGGACCTAGTGGGAGACGATGAGTCTAGTCCTGCAGAGACTTTATGTGCCAGGAGACGGGGTGTACCCAGAGGGGTCCTCTACTCAATAAGAGTAGAAGGGGAGAGGATAGGAGGAAGAACTGTAAATGGTGGGTGCCTGGAGGAGTCTGGTGACAGGGCAGAATTCAGAATGTTACCTGGTGAATATATACAACCATTCTAACAAGGGGCCAAGGCATGACATCATGGGGGTGGGGCATGACATCATAGGGGTGGGGGAATCATAGTGGTCGAGGCATGATATCCTGAAGCCAAAGAGAAAATAGATGAAACTAGAAAAAAAAATCAGCCCAAGAGGGAAATGAGACCTAGAGACACAAACATGGCAGGCGTTTACCTATGCATGGTATCGGCTGTAAGATAAATCATATTCCATCTACAATCCACAAATGCAGAGAGGACAAAGGAAAGGAGAAGGCACCTTGAGAAGAAAAGCATCGACCTATCTGAAAGGAAAAACTGGAACAGGTTCTGTGAGTGAGTGAGTGCGACTGAGGACAGGAGCAGAAGTTCAGAGGGGAAGATGGAGGGATAGCGGGGTGTAGAGAGAACTGGCCAGAAATAGAGGACATACGGGTTAATGCAGAAACTCCATGGAAGCACTGGTTAATTCATGATGTCTAGAGGGCCACGTTCCTGAGGATTTATTCTGACAGAGAATGCAGAACATGAACCTGCAATCCTTTGAAATCGAGCAAGTAGGACCTCAGGGTTGGGTATGGGGCACATTCAGTGGAGTCGATTTCTGAGTAGGTAAAATGGAGATCACTGAACAACAGACCGATGCTGGGTCAGAGATTATAAAGATATAGCAATAGAGGACTTCCTGGTACCTTAAGCCTGCAACTGATGTAAGTGCACACAAAAACCCCTTCCTGCTCTCCAAGGTTCGTTTAGCCCTTTTGACCCTGAGTAAATTATATGCACACAACCATAGCGTGTCCCTGAATACCTTCTAACAGAGCTGTGACACTGAAATCCTTGGAAGACACCAAAATTCACTTGCACGCAGACCAATATTCTGCTGACTAACTGTTTCCTGGGTCCACTTCATCCTTTCACACGTTTTATGCACCTGGACACTCTAGGTAGGAGACAAGAGATGAGTGTGTGTGTGTGTGAGTGTGTGTGTGTGTGTGTATGTGTGTGTGTGTACATAAGTGTGTTTGTGTGTGTGTGTGTGTGTGTCTGTCTGTGTCTGTGTGTGTATCTGTATATTGGTTATCGTCTCTATGTCTGTGCTTCTGTATATTTGTGTGTATACGTGTGTGTGTCTGTGTGTTTGTGTCTGTGTATGTGTGTCTGTGTCTGTGTGTTTGTCTGTGACTGTCAGTCTCTCTGTGTGAATGTCTGTTTGTCTAACTGTCTATGTCTCTTTCTGTGTGTCTCTGTGTATCTGTGTGTGTGTACATTCATATGTGTCTGTGTGTGTGTTTGTGTGTTTGTGTATATGTTGTGTGTGTTAGCCATGCATAAGCTAACCATCCTCACACAGAATGTCTGGATTGCTTTTCTTTATAGAATGTTGGCGAATCTTTCTCTTGTCCTAAAAGACCACTCTGGTTCTCAACTCTCTCTGTGAAGCCATGACAGTTTGAGTGATTTTCATGTGAGAGGAGTCTGTCCTATTGAAAATTGCTTTCCTGGATACAATATCACTTAAAAAAAAAAACACATCTCAATATTTATTTTCCTTATAACGTGATCCCTCGAGGGGATTTTTCCATCATCATTATCATCATCATCATCATCATCATCATCATCATCCTCATCATCCTCCTCATCATCATCATCATCACTAATATTATTATTACAGGACTATTCCATTATATTGTTATCTGTGTTGTTACCAGTGTGCTAAAGTTCATTGATGGCAGAAAGAAAGATTTTGTTTCATGTGGGTCATGTACAGCCACGATTTTGTTCTTGGAACTGAAAGATTTATTTGCATGCTCCCATGAGTAAATACATGCAAGTACAGAAAGTTCCTTGGTCTTCTACATGAGAGTGACACCCTCACATAGTCCTCAGATCTACATGAGAAACAGAGAATTTAGATGGGCAATGAAAAGTATGGTGATCAAAAACCAAGTTGGGGAGAAATAAGACAGTTTTCCACAATGTTTCAGGCTTTGGGGATTGGTAGACATTACACAACCATCTTATTATTCATAGCAGAAATAGTCAAAATTAATAAAGGCAGAAATTTTAACAACATATTTATGCTGGCTAATTTAAATTCCCATATTTCATCTGTGGAACATTATATATTCTCTTTCAGGTTCTTCTTGAAATTATTTGAAGAAGTGAAAACTGGTATGTGTTTATCTGTTCACATTCATAAAGCATCACCGTTGCTCTAGTGATGAACAGACTGCACAAGTGTCAAGAGACAGACTGACTTTCTTGCCAAAGAAAAAAATCTTCACCTTCATGGAGGCAGTTTCCTTCTTAGGTGCAGAAGTTTAAAATCCCCTGAGAATGCTTCCTACAGGTACCATTTCCTGTATATTGTAATATCCTAGAAAATGGGTTTCTTTTTGCATTTTATTTCAAGTGTTAAGATCTACAAACAAGTTTTGATTGCATGTACTATTTGTAGATGTAGTCTTTTTTCTTTCCTATAGATGGATTCTGGTTTGTGGACTTTCAGGCATTTTCTGATCCATCTCTCACAGCAGGGGCTGCAAATGAGATGAGTCTTCATCAGGAATAAAGGAAAGAAGAAAGGTAAGGTAATAGATGATGCCCTTATGTATTTAACCCCTCTGAGTCTGAGATGGCTGTTGTCATCAACCTGTATATCTAAACTTTAACTTTGAAACAAAGTACACTCACATGAGTTTAAGCCTTTGTACTTTTCATTGTGTAAATATATGCAATAAAGAGAGCTTTCAAAGTAATAAAGTTGTGTGATGTGTGTTACTCATTTAACAGATGCCCTTGTATAACTTAAAAGAATATATAAATGCTTTTCCTTCATGTTGAAGGTAATGAAGACAGTGTCTCTTCTAAAAGTATATGTAGGAATTTTGACAACTATTAAATTAAATATGTTCATATCTTGACAAAACATCAACCACAATTGCTTATGGGATACTTCCTATACTTTCTCAGTGTTTTTTCCTAAATATTGACTTTAAAATGCAGTTAGCAGAATTGATATTGAGGAGGATGGAGGGAGAGAGGAAACTGAATGAGAGGGGAGGTTGGGAAGGGAGTGGCCTTTGCAGGAATTAGGTATAGGGAAAGCAGGAAAATGAGAATGGAAGATAACCTCATACTAATACTGTCCAAACTCTTCCACAAAATTGAAACAGATGGAGCACAACCACATTCCTTATATGAATCCACAATTACTCTTATACCTAGCCCACACAAAGACTCAGCACAGAAAGAGGACTTCAGACCAATTTCCCTTAGGGATATTGATGAAAAAATTCTCAATAAAATTCTTGCAATCCGAATATTACAACACATCAAAAAAATCATCCATCATGATCAAGTAGACTTGAACCAAGGGATGGAAGGATGGTTTAATATAGGAAAATTCATAAATGTAATCCATCATGTAAACAAACTCAAAGATAAGGAGCACAAGGTCATTTCATTAGATGGTGAGAAAGCATTTGACAAAATTCAACAACCCATGCGAATAAAAGTCCTGGCAAAATCACGAGCTGAAGGCTCATATCAAAATAGAGTGTAAGAAATATACAGGAAACCTGTAGCTAACATCAAACTAAATGGAAAGAAACTTGAAGCAATCCCACTAAAATCAGGGACTAGACAAGGCTGCCCACTCTCTCCCTACTCATTCAAAACAGGACTCCATGTTATAGTCAGAGAAACCAGACCACAAGGGGGTCAAACTGACAAAAATTGGAAGGGAAGATATCAAAATATCACCATTTGCAGATGATATGATAGTATATACTTAAGTGACCCAAAAGTACCACCAGAGAACTTCTTAACCTGATAAATAACTTCATCAAAGTGTCAGGGTATAAAATTAACTCAAACATACCAGTAGCCTTCCTCTCCTCAATGGATAAACAGGCTGAGAAAGAAAATATTGAAATCACACACTTCACAATAGTCCCAAATAATATAAAATATCTTGGTTTAAGTTTATTCAAGCAAGTGAATGATCTGTATGACAAAAGATCAAGTATCTGAAGAAAGAAATTGAGTACTATCTCAGAAGATAGAAAGAGCTTACATGCTCATGGATTGACAGGATTAATATAGTAAAGATGACCATTTTGCCATTCAATTTAATTTTACACATTCAATGCAATCTCCATCAAAATTCCTACTCACTTCTTTAATAGAGATAAAAAGAGAAATTTCCAAATTTATTTAGAATAAGAAAAAACTAGAAGAGATTAAACTATCCTCCACAAGAAAAGAACTTCTGGGGGAATCATCACCCCTGAACTCAAGCAGTATTACAGAGCAATAGTGATAAATACTGCATGGTATTGGTAAAGACACAGATGGATAGACCAGTGGAATAGAAGTGAAGACACAGAAATGAACCCACACACCTATCATTTGATATTTGGAAAAGTAGATAAAAACCATTCAAAGGCAGAAACATAGCATTTTCCAAAAATAATTCTGGTTCAACTGGAAATCAGCATGAAGAAGAATGCAAATTATCTCATTTTTATAACCATGTACAAAGCCTAAGTCAAAGTGAATCAAGGACCTACACATCAAACCAGAGGGAGAGGAGAAGGAGAAGAAGAAGAAGAAGAAGAAGAAGAAGAAGAAGAAGAAGAAGAAGAAGAAGAAGAAGAAGAAGAAGAAGAAGAAGAAGAGGAGGAGGAGGAGGAGGAGGAGGAGGAGGAGGAGGAGGAGGAGGAGGAGGGGGAGGAGGAGGAGGAGGAGGAGGAGGAGGAGGAGGAAGGAGAACAGGAAGAAGCAGAAGAGGAAGAAGAAGGAGGAGGAACAGGAGGAAGACAAGGAGGAGGAGACGGAGGAGGAGGAGACGAAGATGAAGAAGAAGGAGGAGGAGAAGAAGAAGAAGAAGAAGAAGAAGAAGAAGAAGAAGAAGAAGAAGAAGAAGAAGAAGAAGAAGAAGAAGAAGAAGAAGAGGAAGAAGGAATTTAAACAGAAAGAGAACTAAACTTCCATTCTTCCCCATTCCCTCTCTTCCTCAGCTGTTGTTTAGGCAGTTGTGTTAGTGAGACGTTAACAGTGTAATTTCTGGTGTTACTTTGAGACACCAACTCATAGTAAATTTTAGTCTCTTAAAATCTTCTTGCACGAAGTAAGACACCCATGGCTACATCATTCTCTATTCTCCAGCACTTCACTTAGTTCCTTTGAATAGGCAGTGTCAATATTATATAGGGTCTGTTCAGGTAGATGTAAGTATTTTGAGTTCTGGAGGGCCACAATTGTATCATGCTCAGTGGACAGCACCTCACAGATCTCCTTACCTATTAATAAGCCCTTGAAAGAACCCAAGGCCTGCATATCACCTTATCTCTAATTTGGAAGTTATCTCCATTGGATAATCATGTGAAAATGAAGACTTAGTTTTCTCCAAGGAATATCACTGGGTACACAAACTAATTTTAAGGGTACACTGCGTATAAAGCACTAAGGGAACTGAACATCATCTTTGGAGGATCCTTGTCTCATAATGGGTCAGGACTTTTTCTTCAGAATGTTTTTCATTTTGTTTTATGTTTATTTATCTATTAATTTTTGCTCTGTATGTTTTGTGTATATATTTTTCCTGGTTTTATGTTTCCATGGAATTCCAGAGTGTGTGAATGAAAGTCTGGGTCTCCGTGTCTGTATCTGATTCTTGAACCTTGTTTTGGCTCTTTTCTATATGCTTGTTTTGTTCTACTCCAATTCATTAACTTTCATTTTATTTTTATCCCTTAGATGATGGTTTGTTTTGAGAGTCAGAAGGATGTAGATACAGATGACAGGAGAGGAATAGAAGGGGGGAATAGAGGGTAGAGTAATCATAATTCAAATATATTGCATGAAAAAGTCTAATTTTAAGAAAAGAATTTTAAAAACATACTTTCTGGGGCCTGTCTGCCCCCTTTTCTCAAAATCCTTACTAGTTTCATATAAAAAGTTAGTGAAAATATTTTAAATCTTTTCCAAGGCAAAGAAAATTGTTTGTTTACATCTGATCTGGAACTGCCACTATGGGAGTGAAGCTTCTGTAGAGTTGCAATAATGCAGTAGGAGAGTCTATAAATGCTTTCAGAGAAATCAATCCACTGAGGTTCAGCGGGAGTTTCACATGATTGATGTTACAAATTTTCAATGGGAAGATATACATTTTTGATACTTCAGTTTTCATGAAATTCTTCAAGATCAAATTAAAAGTAGTATGGAATACAATCATAAAATAGGTTTGTTCCTTTGAAAATTTCAAAATTACCCCAAATAATACTTAAATATCATTAATAAATCAGAACATATTGTATCCTAAACCCATATAAACATGACAATTATGAAATAGAAGTAGATGCGTATTAGTGGATAAAAGCTGTTTCTGGAGAGGCACTATTTTATGTCTGGGATAATTTCACTTCATTGGTAGATGGGTTAAATCAAAGTCTGATAATGAAGACCTTGCTGTAAAAGACCATTCTCTCACTAAGGGACTCTAAAACCCTGTTGTATAGAGTGCTAGCATTTCAATGTATCTCTTAATGACACTCCATTGGTTAGATGTGCCATATTTCCTGTATTCATTCCTCTGTGGAAGATCATCTGGGTTCTTTCAGCTTCTGGCTATTATAAATAAGGCTACTATGAACATAGTGGTGTTCATGTCTTTGTTATATATTGGGGCATCTTTTGGGAATATGCCCAAGATAGGTGTAGCTGTGTCTTCAGATAACTCAATGTCCAATTTTCTGAGGAACCTCTACACTGATTTCCAGAATGGTTATATCAGTCTGCAATCCCACCAACAATGGAGGAGTGTTCCTCTTTCTCCACATCCTCTCCAGCATTTGCTCTCACCTGAGTTTTTGATCTTAGACATTCTCACTGGTGTGACGTGGAATATCAGGGTTGTTTTGATTTGCATTTCCCTTATGACTATAGTTGTTGCATATTTCTTTAGGTATTTCTCTGCCAATTGATATTCTTCAGCTGTGAATTCTCTGTTTTGCTTTGAACCCCATTTTCAAATGGTTATTTGTCTCCCTGTAGTCTCACTTCATGTGTTCTTTGTATATTTTGGATATAAGCTGTCTATCAGTTGTAGGATTGGTAAAGATCTTTTTCCAATCTATTGGTTTCCATTTTGTTCTAACAACAGTGTCCTGTACCTTACAGAAGTTTTTCAGTTTTTTTAAGATCACATTTGTTGATTCTTCATCTTAGAACATGAGCCTTTGGTGTTTTGTTCAGAAAATTTTCTCCAGTGCCCATGTGTTTGAGATGTTTCCACACTTTGTCTTCTATTTGTTGGAGTGTATCTGGTTTGAAGTGGAGGTCCTTGATCCAGTTGTACTTATATTTTCTACAGGGCAGTAAGAATGGATCGATCTGCATTCTTTTACATACTGACCCACAGTTGAACCAGCACCACATGCTGAAAATGCTGTCTTTTTTTCCATTGGATGGTTTTGACTTCTTTCTCAAAAATTAAGTGACCATGGTTGTAGGGGTTCATTTCTGGGTCTTCAATTCTATTCGACTGGTTTATTTGCCTGCCTCTGTCACAACGCCATACAGTTTTTTTTTTTTTTTTTTTTTTTTTTTTTTATCACTGTTGCCCTGTAATACTGCTTGAGTTTAGGGATAGTGATTCCCATGGAAGTCCTTTTATTGTTGAGGACAGTTTTAGCTATTCTGTGTTTTTTTTTTTATTCCAGATGAATTAATGAATGTTCTGTCTAAATCTTTGACGAATTGGATTGGAATTTTGATGGGGATTGGAATGAATATGTAGGTTGCGTTTGATATAATGGCCATTTTTACTGTATTAATACTGCCAGTCCATGAACATGGGAGATCTTTCCATCTTCTGAAATCTCCTTCACTTTCTTCAGAGACTTGAGGTTCTGCTCATATGCTCATATTTTTTACTTACTTGGATAATGTCACCCCAAGACATTTTATATTATTTGGGGCTATTGTGAAGGGTGTCATATCCCTACTTTCTTTCTCTGCTTGTTTAGCTTTGTGCAGAGTTATTTTTATACTCAGCCACTTTGCTGAAATTGTTCATCAGGCTTAGTAATTCTCTTGTGGAATGTTTGAGGTCACTAAGTATACAATCATATCAACTACAAACAGTGCTATTTTAACTTCTTCTTTTCCAATCTATATCCCTTTGACCTCCTTCAGTGTCTGCTTGCTCTGACTAAGATGTCTAGAACTATATTGAATAAGTTGTGAGAGAGTGGGCACCCTTGTTCAGTCCCTGATTTCAGTGTGATTGCTTTAAGTTTCTCTCCACTTAGTTTAATGTTAGTTACGGATTTGCTGTATATGTTTAGGTGTGGGCCTTAAATTCCTGTGCTTTCCAGGACTTTTTTCATGAAGTGATGTTGAATTTTGTCAAAATCTTTCTCAGCATCTAATGAAAGGATCATGTGGTTTTTATCTTGGAGTTTATATAGTGAATTATGTTGTTTATTTTCTGTATATTAAAGTATCCCTGCAAGCCTGGGATGAATCCTACTTAAACATAGTAGATGATTGTTTAATGTGTTGTATGAATATGTTTGCCAGAATTTTATTGAGTATTTTTGTGTTGATATTGATAAGATAAATTGGTCTGAGTTATCTTTCTTTGTTGAGTCTTTCTTTGTTTTAGTTATAAGAGAAATTGTGACTTCATGAAAGCAGTTTGGTAGTACTCCATCTGTTTCAATTTTATGGAATAGTTTGGACAGTATTGTTATGAATTTTTCAATGAATTTTGGATGGATTTCTGCACTAAACCCATCTGATCCTGGACTCTTTTTGGGTGGGAGAGTTTTGATGATTGCTTGTATTCCTTTGGGAGTTATGGGTTGTTTAAATGGTTTATCTTTTCCTGATTTAGGTTTGGTATCTTGTATTTGTCTGGAAAATTGTCTTTTTTTTTCCAGATTTTCAAGTTTTTTGAACCTAGGCTTTTGTAGTACAGTAATTTTTTTAATTTCCTCTGATTCTGCTGTTCTGTCTCCCTTTTTAATATTTGATTTTGTTAATTTGGACACACTCTCTGTATCCTCTGCTTAGTCTAGCTATGGGTTAATATATCCTGTTGATTTTTTCAGAGAATAGGGTATTGGTTCTGTTGATTCTTTGTATGGTCCCTTTTTTTCTACTGGGTTGATTACAGCCCTGAGTTTGATTATTTTCTGCCTTCTACTACTCCTGCATGTATTTGCTTCTTTTTGTTCTAGAGCTTTTAGGTGTGCTGTCAAGCTGCTGATGTATGCTCTCTCCTGTTTCTTTCTGCAGGCACTCAGAGCTATGAGTTTTCCTCTTAGCACAGCTTTCATTGTGTTCCAAGAGTTTGGGTGTGTTGTACCTTCATTTTAATTGAATTCTAAGAAGTCTTTAATTTCTTCCTTTATTTCTTCCTTGACCAAGTTATCATTGAGTAAAAAAATTGTTCAACTTCCATGTATATGTGGGCGTTCTTTCCTAATTTTTATTGAAGAACAGCCTTAGCCCATGGTGGTCTGATAGGATGCGTTGGATTATTTCTATCTTTCTGTATGCTTTGAGGCCTGCTTTTTGACTGATTATATGATTAATGTTGGAGAAAGTGCCAGGAGGCTGTGAGAAGAAGGTTTATCTTTCTGTTTTAGGATAGAATGTTCTGTAAATATCTGTTAAGTCCATTTGGTTTATACCTTCTGCTAGTCTGTCTATATCTCTGTTTAATTTCTGCTTCTGTGATCTGTCCAGTGATGAGAATGGGGTGTTGTAATCTTATACTATTATTTTTTGCGGTGCAATATGTGCTTTGATCTTTAGTAAGGTTTCTTATGTGTATGTAGGAGCCCTTGTATTTGGAGCATAGACATTTATGATTTTGAGTTCATCTTGGTGGATTTTTCCCTTGACGAATATGAAGTGTCCTTCCTTATGCTTTTTGATGACTTTTGGTTGAAAGTCGATTTTATATATTCTTCAGATCATTTGCTTGGAAAATTGTTTTCCAGCCTTTTACTCTGATGTAGTGTCTGTCTTTGTCTCTGAAGTGTGTTTCCTGTAGTGCAAAATGCTGGGTCCTCATTACATATTGTGTGTCAATCTGTGTATTTTTAGTGAGGAATTGAGTCTATTGATGTTGGAGATATTAAGGAATAGTGATGGTCACTTTCTGTTATTTACATAATTGGAGGTTAGTTTATGTTTGTGTGCTTCTCTTCTCTATGTGTTGTTGTGAAAAGACTAATTTCTTGCTTTATCTATGGTTTTACTTGAATCCTTGTGTTCGGTCTTGCCAGTTAGTGTCCTTTATAAGACTAGATATGTAGAAAGGTATTGTGTAAATTTCGTTTTGTCATGGGATATCTTGGATTCTCCGTCTTTGTTAATTGAGAGTTTTGATGGATACAGTACCCTGGGATGGTGTTTTTATTCTCTTAGTGTCTGTATGACATCTGTCTATGATCTTCTGACTTTCATAGTATCTGGAAAGAATTCTGATTTAATTCTGATAACTTTGCCTTTATATATTACTTGACCTTTTTCCTTACAGTTTTTAACATTTTTATTTGTTTTGTGCATTTGGTGTTTTGACTATTATGTGATGGGAGAATATCCTTTTCTGGTCCAATCTATTTGGAGTTCTGTAGGCTTTGTGTATGTTTATGGGCAACTCTTTCTTTAGATTAGGGAAGTTTTACTCTATAATTTTGTTGAAGATATTACTGTCCCTTGATGTTGACAGTCTTCACTTTCTTCTATACCTGTTAAGACTAGGTTTGATCTTCTCATTCTGTCCTGGATATCCTTTATGTTTTGAGCTAGGTCTTTTCAGTTTTACATTATGTTTGACAGTTGTGTGATTCTTCTGCTCCTTAGATTATGTCTACTATGTCTTTTATCCTGTTGGTGATTCTCACTTCTATGACTCCTGGTCTCTGTCCTAGGTTTTCCATTTCCAGGGTTATCTTCCTTGTGCTTACTTTATTGTTTCTATTTCCATTTTTAACTCCTGGGTGGTTTTGTTTATTTCCTTCTCCTGTTATGCTGTTTTTCAAGTAGTTCTTTAAGGTAGTTTTGTGTTCCCTCTTTCTTGCATTATATTTGTTTACTTCAGTTTTTTCTATTGTCCTGCATTTTCTTAAGGGAGTTACTATTCTTAACATCCTCCATCATCATGATAAATGTGAAATTAAATTTAGATCTTCCTTTTCTGGTGTGTTTAGATATCCAGTGTTTGTTTTGATGGGAGAATTGGGTTCTGTTGAGCCCAAGTAGTATTGGTTTCTGTTGTTTGTGTTCCTGTGCTTTCCTGTGGCCATCAGGTGGTCTCTGGAATTAGCCTGTCTTGCTCTTTCTGACAGTGGCTTGACCGTCCTGTAGGCTCGTGTGTCAGGGCTGCTGTAGACCTGTTTTCCTGTTTTCTTTTACCCAGTTAAGGGAACAGAGTATTCTGCTCTCAGGCATGTAGTTGCTCCTGTCTACTTACTTTCAGCTGTCCCTGTGGGCGGGAACCAGAAGGAACTTCCCATACTTCTCCTAGGTCCCTCTGTGCGGGGAGGGGGCACAGATGGTACAAGGTGTTTTCCTCTTGAGTCAGGAATCTGGGCAGAGAGTAGTCTCCTCTGATTTCCCAGGAGTGTCTGCTTCTTTGAGGCTCTAGTTACCCCACCATCATGATTTGGGTACAGGGAGCTGTTTGACAAGATCAGTTCCGATCCAGGCACAGTCTGGAACATGGTGCTCCAGTAGATTTACTCCTCCTCTATTCCAGAGTCACTATGCAATTTTGTCTTGGGCCAGAGATGTGGGTAATTGTGGGCAGAAGTGGTAGTCTGTGTGCATTGT
Source organism: Rattus norvegicus (assembly GCF_021556685.1). Taxonomy (NCBI): domain Eukaryota; kingdom Metazoa; phylum Chordata; class Mammalia; order Rodentia; family Muridae; genus Rattus; species Rattus norvegicus. The sequence goes on along the minus strand of NC_141555.1, from coordinate 44,493,743 downwards.
ATGCTCAGTATTGCCCACACTCCTGGGTGATCAGCTCTCTCTCCCACAGTTTCTAGGAGAAGGGAGCTTTGTGCTGGAATCAGCAAGGTTCAGGAGCCAGCTAGAAACTGGAAATGCCTGATCCCAGAGGAGTTCTGCCTTTGCATGTCCTGAGTCAACCAGTGAGCTCGCTTCAAGCAGAAAAGTTGGAATCACCTCTTCTCTCAGGCCTGAACTCACTTGTTGGGCTGATTTTCAGCTTTCCATAAGGGCTGCAACCAGAAGTGTCTTGACCCTACTGCTCCTAGGTTCCTATGCACAGGAGGCCCAGATGGAGCTAGGTGTTTTTTTCTTGAGTCAGGAATTTGAGCAGAGTTCTCACGGGTTTCTGCCCCTCTGACAGTGTAATACTTCCCCACCCCTCATGACATTTGGGTGTAGAATACTGTTTGGACAAGTTCAGATTCAGCTGCAGTTTGGACTGCAGGGCTCCTGCAGATTGACTGCTCCTATATTCATGTATCCAGTGGCACTATGCAGTTTCCTCTTGGGCTAGGGATCTGAGCACATGTGGGAAGAAGTAGCAGGATCTCCTCGCTGAGGTCTCAGTATTGCACACTCTTCTGGGTGTTCAGCTCTTGTCCCACAGACTTTCCAAAGGATTTCAAATGTTCACTCCCTATCTTACAGGTCCTCAGTCTTTCCAGTTCTCCTCCAAATTTTGTTTGAGAAGACGCCTCTGGTTAAGGGGAGGTACAACAGGCCCAATCAGAAAAAAAAGGGCTGGAAATCTTCTTCTCTTAAAGGTAATCTCAGTGATTTCTCATATTCCACAAGTGGAATAAGTCCTGCCCCTTCTCCAGAAGAGACTTTAATACCTTTGCCAGCTGCCAAAGCAGGGCAGAGAGCTCTGTCCATTCACAAAGACAGTCAAAGATGTGCCCTATCTCCACCAACGTGCTTATGAAATCTGCTTCGGGTAAAATGAGTTTGAAACCTGATTCTGCTGACAAAGCGGATTGCAGAACTACCCTATTAAGCCAAGAGGACATTCAAAGTCCTCCACTATTAAAAATGCGCTTAAATCATCACTTATGATCCAAGGCATACAAAATACAGTTACAAATACCCAAGTGAACCTCATAAAACACATACCAGCCCAAGAAGAGACAAAATTTTCTGCATGTACACCATTAGATCAAGGACCATTGGCAGTTTCAGAAGGGGCTCTTGAGAGTTCCACACCCACGCAAGATGTGGTAGAAATTTCTGAATCCACCGATGGAACTCCTGTGCCTTCTGCACATAAAAAATATGTTCTAGCAGCCTCACCATATCCCCCAGTACTTCAAATGTCCCTATATAATAGAGAATTATTCAAATATCCTCTACCACTGAAGGGACCCTCCTGACATCCCATTAGGCCCCAAAAAGCCAAGTTTATCAAAACACACTGTCAATGAGCCATGCAGACTCCATATTTATACAATGTGCAGAGAAGATAAAATATCCCCTACCTCCTCAGGGGACTCTCAGTCGTTCTGTCCTGAAAGCAGAGGCTCCAAAATTTTCCACATATACATCAGAGATGCTAGAACTTCCCAAAACTGAGCAGTATTCTCTGAGTATTACTCTATCTCATAAAGAGACTGTGGGACAAGAAACTTCTACAAAAGGAGGTCTACCCATAGCCACATCTTTAGAAATGTCTTGTGGATGTGACACATATACAAAAGATATTCTAGGACAGATTCCATCTGTAGAGAAGTTTATGGACCCAAACATATGTGAACCATGAAATGTGAACACCAGAGTCTGTAGCATCCTCGACAACTGATGAAAGGGATTCCTTGTATTCCATTAGTGTAAAAGAATGAATACGACCTCCACAAATTCCACAGTAGGCTATAGGAACTTCCTTATCTCCTCAAAATCAGCCATCTTCCCCAACTACAGAAGATGCTGCACACTCTTCCAAATATTCAGAAAGGATTGCCATTCCTTCTTTATACCCACAAGCAGACCCAGAACATCTGCCAAATACCTCAAAAGCTCTGGATTTTACCTCATCTTCTGAAGGGGCTTTGGAGCCTGTTTTGCCTCTCAAGCAGGCTAGGGAACCTGACACTTCTATAGGAAATTCGGTTTCCACTTCTCCAGCAGAAGAAATTTCTCTTGGAACTTACACAGTTACAAAACAATATCTAGAATATGTCTATGATGCTCAGGGAGAGGTCACATTTTCAGAGGTAGCTCTAATACATACTCTCCATTCTGATATCACAGTAAGGATTCTGCACGTATACACGGTACATTAAGACCTTCCTCATCTGAGAAGGATGTCTTAGGATCTACTGCATCTGAACAGCATGTTTTAGAACTATCCCCATATACCTAAGTAGATTTATTTAACATGTCCACTCTGGGGATAAAGAGGCGACATTCTCCCTCTACCAAAGTGAACCACAGGCATCCAGTTTCTATAAAAAAAAAGGTTAAGATTTGATCCTTCTGATGTAGTTTTGAGAAATTTCCTCTAAAGAAGATAGTTTCAAACATCCCCCTTCTGCCAAAAGGGATCTTGTGCCATCTTCTGCAGCCAAAGAGACAGCAAAAGCTACATTTTCTCCTCAGGTGAGTCCTATCCTTCTCCATCTGTCCAAAGGGCCATGGAATTTCCAAAAAATATGAAGGAATTGTGCAAAGATGCCATTTTTTGAAAGGACTTGCTGGACATTCCATATTGTCCCAAGATGCTCAAGTAACTCCTCCTTCTACAAAAAAGGCATGTTCACCGTCTACCCTAGGGTTTCAGAGAATTTCTTCACTCCTCTCTAGGGCTCCAGAAAGTGTTCTCCATGCTCAAAGTGGTTTGTCATTGTGCAAATTAGACTTCAAACATATAAAACGCTTTTTTTTATATTATCAAAGGTCTGAGGGAAAGTCCACATCGAAAAAAAATCATTTAGACCTTGTGCCATTAGTCCAAGTATATCAGAAAAATTCCATGTCTTTTAAAGCACCTAAAAATCTATCTTGCTCTAGCACTCATCCTAGGAAACAATTACCTTTAGTCATACAATCCCTAGGATCATTGAAATACAAAAAGGGGTGTCTAGAAACTTTACCATCTGCCAAAAGGTCTTTAGGATGTTCACCAACTTCTCCAAGAGCTCGGTTAACCCATAGAAGAACAAAAGAACTAAAGCCATCTGCTCAGGGTGTTTTCCAAAAACCACTTATTTCTTCTTTACTTTTATACCAAGACAAGAGGCCAGCTTCCTCATCCCCATCTCTGATCCCTTCTTCCTATTTGTTTTCTCTCCCAAATCGCTCTTTACTCTGAATTAGATGCCAATTACTAAACCATAGACATATGGAAGGAGGTAGTTGCTGTCAAAACAAAACTTGTGATATCACAGAAGAAGCTACGGCTCTCCAGGACACAATAGAATTTTCAAGGAGGGCCTAATGATGATGGAACTGCCATAGCCTACCTGCTCAACAGCTTCCTTGCATTGACCAGATTTGGTTGTGCACTTTCCAGTAGTGTCTCCTGTGATACAGTAGAAACATTTACATGCTACATCTCTCTAAAGCTAGAGCCTTCTCTCTGCTTTATTAGTGATTACATGCTCTGAATGAAGAAAGTTAGTCAGGGGCTCGTCATGGGTAGAAAAGATCTAGGAACACAGAAGGAAAGATATTCTTCTGGAGATTAATTTTATTCTCCGGTCAAATCCTGTGACATAAAGTTCAATTCCCTGGGTTTTCCCTGTTTCGCTGGTGCCAGTATTTTCCCTACAGAACTTTAATTGAGTGAATATTGTTTTATATTTTCTGATTGTAAATTCATTGACAGGGGACATTATATATGTTCCTGCATGTGTACTCAAAATTTCATTTTTCAAATTCCATTTTTTGCAATGAATTTGGTATCAAACGTGGCTCAGCTATAGAGTGAATATAAGAGTGGAAATATTGTGTACCTACTTCTAATGATCAACTCCCAAATCCATATTTTATCCATTAATTACAAGACATCAGTAAAGCAAAGGACAACATGGAGTAAAGAATGTGGTTCTGAAGTTCTATTAGATATCAGTCCTCTAATATCTACCTTTTTGTGTTCCCAGGGATAGGCTTGAGGGTTTTGGATGTTTTACCATGATTCTTTCTTCAGGCCACACATCAGTTTCTGAGTGATGGGCAGTGATAGGAATGGCTTGTGGCCAATGAAACCTCAAATTCAATAGGTTATAAAAAACAGGAGGGAGTCTATTTGCAATTGTCACTTGAGGATCCTATAGTCTTCACCTTGTTATGCAGAATCCATCCAAATATTAAACCAAAATTCCTAGTTGTAGGATCCACCAAAAGTATATATATATATATATATATATATATATATATATATATATATATGTATGTATATATGTATATATGTATATATATGTATATATGTGTGTGTATGTATTCACATATATATATGTATGTATGTATTCATATATATATGTATGTATGTATATATATATATATGTGTATATATATATATATATATATATATATATCTATCAGGCACAAAAACTAGATAAGATTGATGAAGATAAAATTGCATTCTGCCAATAAATGGTTTTAGATCTTTCATGAGAGACACAGCTAGAGCATGTCAAATACAGAAGTGATTGCTCGTGGCAAACCAGAGAACTGAATACAGACCCCTTGTTTGTAGATGTTGAGAAAGGATTACAAGAGCTGAATGGGCTTTCAACCCCCAAAAGTACAACAAGTTCAATTAACCAGAGCTTTCTGGTATTAAACCAATATTCCATGACTGTTTATGTACAGACCTGTGACTCCAACTGCATATGTGGCAGAGTATGGCGATGTTGATCATCAATGGAAGGAGAAGCCCTTGGTTCTCCCTAGTTCAAGGGAATGTCAAAGCACAGTAAAGGTTATAGATAAGGATAAGGGGATCAGTTAGGAATATTAAGGACAGGAAACTGGGAAAGGAAATAACATTTGAAATGTAAATATAGAAATATCCAATTAAAAAAGGTATATAAGGGGCTGGGGATTTAGCTCAGTGGTAGAGCGCTTACCTAGGAAGCGCAAGGCCCTGGGTTCGGTCCCCAGCTCCGAAAAAAAGAACCAAAAAAAAAAAGGTATAAAATTTGCTAAAAAAAAGGAAAAAAAACCAAAAGATAATTAGCAGCTAATCAGACCTATTGAGCCAGTAATCCAAAGGGTTCCTGTCAGGGATTTATAGTCAGAATAATACTAGTGGAAAGATTGAGATGATGAAGATCAAATTTGGAGCACTTCTCTCTCCCAAATACCAGTATCAGACACTTACTGCTCTATAAGTATCCAAATACTTGAGGAGTTTACTCTGAGCTGAGGAAAGTATACTTATTTTTCACTTCTTCCTTAGGACCATTTTCTTCTGGGCAATAAGAACAAAAATCCATGAGCTCTAAGGAAAAGAACAGTGTCCTTCCAAACACCTGGCTTTTGGGGGAAAGAAATTAATGATATAAACTCTCTGACTTCCAGGAACCATTAGAAGCAGGGAAGTCCAGATTCTTCTGAGAGGCTCCCAGCTCCTGATCCCATGTGTGGAAGGATCAGATCAATTCTATCTCTTCAACTTACATATTCCACTCCTACCAAGGCTTCAGTGAGATTTCTCAGGGATGATGTATTTCTTCCTTCTTTTATACCAAGACAGAAGACCAGCTTCGTTCTCCCCATCTCTGATTTCTTCATCGTCTTTGTTCTCCCACCCTAATGACTGTTTCCCCTGAATTTGAGGCCAATTAGTAAAACCTATAGGTACTGAAGTAATATCTGAGAGGCATTTGCAGTCAGGACAACACTTATTACATCACAGAAGAAGCTAGTGCTCTCAAGGATACAAGAGATTTTTCAGGGAAAGCCTAATGATATTGTCACTGAGAACTGCCATAGCCTGACTCTAAACAGCTTTCCTTACATTAACCAGTTTTGAGGGTGACAATTTAGGTATGTCTCCTGTGACACAGTGGAAACTTTCGTTCTCCATCTCTCTAAAGCTAGTGACTTCTGAATGGAGAAAATGAGTCAGGGGCTTGGCATGGATAGAAATTATTTAGGAACTTGGAGTGGAGGAGATTCTTCTGGATAATATTTTTATTCCCAGGTCAATTCCTGTGACATACAGTTCAATTTTCTAGGTTTTCTTAATTTTATAAAGGCCAGTACTTTACCTACACAACTTTCGTTGAATGAATATTGTATTTCACTTTCCTATTGTACATTCCTTCATAGGGGACATTATAAATATTCCTGAATATGTACTCAAAAATTCTGTTTTCAAATTCCATTCTCTGCTATGATTTTGGAAACAAAGTGGTCCCATCTATAGACTGAGAATAACAGTGTAATTATGGTGTACCTACTTCAATTATAAATTCCCAAATCCTTATGTTATTCAAAAATTACCAACATCAATAAAGCAAAGGACCACATGGAGTATACAATTCGTTTCTCTATTCACATTTGATATCTGTACTACACTATCTACTTCCTGTGTTCCCATGGCCAGACTTGAAGGTTTTAGATGTGTTGCCATGATTCTTCCTTAATGTCATATATAAGAAACAGGAGCATGGGCAGGGGGAAGAAAGACTTGAGGAACAGTGAAACCTCAACTCAATACCTTCATAAGTACAGGAGGGAGTCTCTTTGATATACTCATTTGCAAACTCTACATTCTTGACCTATTTGTGCAGAATCCATGTAATCATTCCACCTAACCTAATAGGTGTAGGAAGCACCTAAAGTGTATATATATATATATATATATATATATATATATATATATATATATATACACTTTATACATATATATACATATATACATATATATGTATATATGTATATATATATATATATATATATATATATATATATATATATATATATATGAATATAAATATATTCAACCACCAAAACTGGATAACATTGATGAAGCTAAGAAATGCATTCTGCCAGGAAACAGATATAGATATTTCCTGAGAGACAAAGCTAGAGCATGTCAAATACAAAAGTGAATGTCAATGGCAAACCAGTAAACTGGAAATGGAGTTCCAGTTGGTAGATTCTGAGAAAGGATAATAAGAGCTGAAAAGGGTTTCAACCCATAAGAACAAAAATGCCAATGAACCAGATCTTTCTGGTACGAGACCAATATTCAAAGGTGGAAAATGGAAAGACCTAAGGCTCCAACTGCATTTGTAGTAGAGGATGGCTTTGTTGGGCACCAAAGGAAGGTTAAGCCCTTGGTCCTCCCTTGGTTTGACTTGCATTTAAAGGGAATGTGAAGGGACAGTAATGGGATGGTTTATAGAAGAAGTGGAGAGGGACCTGTTAGGGATCTTACGGGAGGAAATTCTAAAAGGAAACAATATTTTAAATATAAATATATAAATATACATTTTAAAAAAAGAAATAAAATTTGTAAAAAATAAAAGATATAAGAAATAAAAGAAGAGAAAACTACCAGCTAATTACAGCTATTGACTCAGAAATCTAATGAGTCACTATCAGGTAATGACAGTCATAGAAATAATAGTTGAAGGACTGAGATGATGATGTTTCAAATAGAAGCTCTTCTCTATCCCAGATATCAGGGTCATGCACAAACTGCACTATAGGAATCTAAAGCATGGAGGAGTTTACACAGAGCTAGGGTTACAAAACTTGTCCTTCCCGTGTTCTTTAAGTCCCTTTTCTTCTTGTCAAAAAGAATAAAGGCCATGCACTCTCAGGAAAACAACTGTGCCCTTTCCATCCCTTGGCTTTTGGAATAAAGAAATGAATGATATAAACTCTCTGACTTCCAGGAACCATAAGAACAGGTAAGTCCAGATGATTTTGAGAGGCTCCCATGTCCTCATTCCCATATGTGGAAAGCTGAGATGAAGGCTGTCTCTTCAGGAAACCCACTAAACACCTACCCCGGACTCACTGAGCTCTCAAATGGACCAGGTAATTCTTCCTTTTTGATACCAAAACAGAAGGGAAGCTTTCTTTGCACATCTCTGATTTCTTCATCCTCTTTGTTCTCCCTTCAAAAATGTCTGTTTATTCTGAATTAAAGGCCAATTAGTAAGCTCTAGGGGTACTGAAGAAATATCTGAGAGGCAGATGCTATCAGGACAACACTTGTGACCTCACAAAAGGAGCTAGGGCTCTCTAGGTTACAAGAGATTTTTCAGAGAGGACCTAATGATAATGTCTCTTAGAACGCCCATGGCCTACATGCTGAACAGCTTTCCTTACATTGACCAGTTTCAAGAGTGCCTTTTCCAGGAGAGTCTCTTGTGTCACAGTGGAAACATTTACGTACTCCATCTCTCTATAAAGTTAGATACTTCTCTTTTCTTCATTAGTGGTTAAATGCTCTGAATGGTGAAAGTTAGTCTGGGGCACGTCACGGGTAGAAAAGATTTAGGAAGATGGAGTGGAGGTGATTCTTCTAGATAATATTTATACTCCCAGGATTATTCCTGTGACATACAGTTCAATTTTCTAGGTTTTCTCTGTTTCGCAACGGGCAGTATTTTCCCTATAGACCTTTAATTTATTGAATATTGTATTACAAATGTGATCATATTCTAGTTTTCTTCTCTTGCTTAGTGATGAAAAAAGTGATACCCAGTACTGTATTAGAACAAACATTATATAGTACACCTAAAGAAAACAAATTGCTCCCAAGGTCAACGTAACTTCATAAGTAAGCAATTTGAATTCACAGAGAAATGTTAAAGTATTGTATTATTTATCCTTAAAAGGATACTTGTAAGAATCTTTTAGAAACAGAAATCTAAACATCTGTATAAAAATGTTATACCTGCTTTAAATGATCAGAATGCACATCTGTGATTGGCAAACCTTATTAAATCCTAACAGGAAGCTGAGGGTAAAACTTGTTCAGAAAGCAGTCATCAACAGTCCAGCATTTGTGACAGTCACACCATTAGCCTGTGCCGCCATTGTTTTTGATCCCTGACCTTAAAAGATCCCAGCCTTTCCGAACTACAAATTGTTCCATACATTGTTTTTTATATCAGAGTCAGTAGGGAAAAGATCTTAGCCAGCTTCACAAACAATTTTATTTTTCCAAATGCTTTTAATGGGTTGTGGTCCTCGCTAATCATTCTACATTTCCTCGGGCAATGATAGAAGCAATTGTCTACCCCAGAGGCAATTGCTAAAAGACCTGTATCACTCTTATTGCAAATGCCAATGGCACTGCCCTCTGAGTGGTAGAAAGCTCCATGAGGATTTTCATGCACTTCTTAGATTAAGAGAGAATGAGTGCAATAACTGAGCACCACTCTGCCTGAAATCCTCGTGGGGTTCATGACTCACCAAGGTCCAACGAGACTGTGCTGAAGAGTGGGCCATACCCCAGGATTTCTAAAGCTCTGTGCCATTTCTCCTTCACAGGCCTTGGTAATACTCCATTTCAGATTCAAATTTGAACTATGCTTTTACCCTAGATATAATTTCAAATACTATACTAATTAGGGAGAGTGTGCAGCCTTACATTGTCCTTGACTTTAAAGGAATTGCTTTACATTTCTTTCCATTTAGGTTGATGCTGGGTACCGGCCTGCTGTCCATTGCCTCTATTATGTTTCTGCATAGGACTCGTATCCCTGATTGCTCTCACCCTTTTAACATGAAGGTGGGTTGGAATATTTTTGCAAGCTTTTTAAATATCTAATGAGATTATCATGTGATTTTTCTCTTTCAGTTTCATTATATAGTGAATTATATTGATGGATTTTCAGAAATTGAAACATCTCTGCCTCCCCCTAGAAATTAATAATTACACAGCATAACCTACAGAAAGGATCTCACATTCACATGCATACTCCAATAGCTCCCCCCCCAAAAAAAACAAAAAAATACAAACAAAAAAAATCATGCACCCTACTGAACAGATGTAATACTCACATACATACTCAAACATCCTAATCGAAAACACAAAAACCAAAAAAACATGCAAGCAAAAAAAAAAAAAAAAAAAAAAAAACCCTGCTCCCGCAACATCTCATTAATACCTTTAAGCATTAATGTCCTCTACTCAACAGTAAAAGGACACAGGCTAACACAATGGATGTAAAATCAGGATCTATCCTTCTGTTGCACTCAAGAAACACAATCCAGCAACCAAGATAGACACAACCTCAGACCAAGGGGTTGGAAAAGATTTCCAACCTAATGGACACAAGAAACAAGATGGTGTAGCCATTCTAACATCCATCAAATCAGACTTTCTACCAAAAGTAATCAAAAGAGACGGGGAAGGATACTTCATATGCATCAGAGGAAAAATCCACCAAAATGACATCTCAATTCTGGATGTATATAGGCCAAAGACAAAAAGCAGAAATATTGGTGAGAGAAATATTGCTAAAGCGTAAATATCACATCGAACCTCACACATTAATAGTGGGTGACATCAATGTCCCATCTCACCAAAGGCAGGCCATTGAGACAGAAATTAAAAAAATAAATAAATAAATGATTTAACAAACACGGGGTTCAATAAAATTGACCTCACTGATATCTACAGAATAGTTCACACAAACACAAAAGTACACACTCTCTTTTCAGTACCTCATGGAACCTTATCCTAAAATGAACATGTTCTCCCACTCTAAAGAAGCCACAATGGATACAGAAATACAGCACTAACCATTGGATCTTCTCAGATCACCATGGATTAAAACTGGACTTCAACAATAAGAAAAAGTTTATAAACTCATTGAAATTCAATAGCTGGCAACTTAAGATCCACCAGTTCAGGGAAGAGATGAAAAACAAAAAGTGCTCCTAGAATTTAATGAAAATGAAGGCACAACTTCTCCAAACTTACCTGCATATGCAGCACAGGGTGCTTTTATAAAGAAACCGGAGAGACCCACACTAGCAACTTCCCAGCACACCCTAGATCTCTAAAATAAAAAGAAGCAAATACATATTAAAGGAGGAGACAGCAAGAAATGATCAGACTCAGGGTGAGAGTGATCCATCAGAAACAAAGAGAATACAAAGATCAAAAAAAAACAAAAAAACAAAACAAAAACAAAAACAAAACAAAAAAAAAAAAAAAAACAAGAGCTGGTTCCTTGGGAACATCAATCCGACAGACAAATCCTCAGACAGATAATGTAATAGGAGGAGAGAGCATCCAAATAACAAATTCAGAAATGAACAGGGAGCCGTATCAATGTACAATGATGAAAGTCACATAATCATTAGTTCTCACTTTAAAGTGGATGATTGTGTAGACTGATTGTACTGACCACAGGTAAATTTAGGTAAGATAAACTCTGTAAATAGCTCTACAACACCTAATGAGACACAAACAGTAATTAAGTTTCCCTACTGAAAGAGCCCAAGGGCCAGATTGTTTGAGTGCAGACTCCTACCAGGTTTTCAAAGAATTCTCAACCTACACCAAAAAAACAGAAACAGGAGGAAAACGCCAAAATGATTCCATGACACCAGTTTCGCCCTGACACATAAATCACAAACGACACAAGAAAGAAAGAATTTCAGAAGAATTTCCCTTACCAACATTGGTGGAAAAAATACTAGGTAAAATGCTCAAAAATAAAATCCAAGGGCATATCAAAACCGCCATTCAGTGCCATCATGTAGGCTACCTCCTGAGGCTGCAGGAGTGGATCAATCTATGAAAACCCATCAAAGTGATCCACTATATAAGCAAACTGAACTGAAAAATAAAAATATTCTGCCCTCAGCATTTCACATTAACGTGTGAGCTCCACCTGGAGTTAACTTTGTGGATGTTACATACCATGCAGTATATATATATATATATATATATATATATATATATATATATATATATATATATATATATATACATATATATTTATATTGTATATAAATACATATATATATACATATTTATACACATATATAAAATATTATTATAATAAATTAATGTATTAAAGTGATATGTACAATCATTATAATAATATAATTAATAATATACTATATTAACATATTAAAGAATATTATTATTAAAATAAATAATATAGTCATATTTAATTAATACATTATATTATTATATATTTATATCATAATAAAATATAATTGATACTAATATATTATGTTAGTATATTATATTATTATATAGTAATGAACTATACCTCTCTTACCCTCTTCTGACTCTCTACGTAACCACACCCTCAGTACTCCAGTATCAACTTTCCCCTCTGGCTCACTGTCATAGGCTTTAACATTTAAAGAACAGTTAAAAGGGACCGAAGGTTCATATGCGATCTCCTTATTCCATGAAAGAGGACTAGTCAGGGGCAACCTCCTTTGAGGAAGCAGATAAATATCAGGATACAAATAACATTTGCTGGGGGAAGATCAAATTCAAATAATGACTTTGCATATCTATCCAGTGTATTCTGAGAAAATGGGGAATATTTTTCCTAAAGACCCAGCTATACTACTCCTGGCCTTATATCTGAAAAAACCTCTGCCATACCGCAAGGACATGTGCTCCATAACGTTCTAACTGCTTTCTTCATAATGAGCAGAAAATAGAAATAACCCAGAAGCCCCTCAACCAAAGAATGGCTACAGAAAATGTGGTTCATTTACACTATGGAATACTACACAGTTATGAAAAATAAGGACATTGTGAAGATGCGGTGGAGTAGATGGAATGAGAAAGTATTGTTCTGAATGAGGTAACTGAGTCCAAAATAACATGTACATACTCACTTAAAAGAGGGTATTAGCCATAAAGTACAGAATTCAAACACTAAGATCTAAGGAACCAAAGAGGCTAAACAAGAAGAAAGACCCAAGAAAAATTATTGAATTTCACTCAGAAGGAGGAATAAAATAATGAGAGGAGGCAGATGGAAGGAAAGGAATGGGTGGCTGAGGGGATGGGACGGGAAATGGGGTTTGAGAATCATTTCTTGAGAGAGATGAGCAAGAGGGACAGAGGGCCAAGAGAATAAAGAGAAATCAGTGACTGTCCAGGGTGGGTGCTATCTCTAAGATTTGCCTGCAATCTGGGATTGGTGAGGCTACCCTAGCGTGTATGAGGGTGACTTTAGTTGAGACTCGGAGCAGTGGGGATACAAATACCGAAATGGTCACTTTCCATAGCCACAGAGGACTAAAAGTGGAAGGATAAGGACACAAAGCCACCCCCAAAATTTTGACACAGAAATTGCCCTCTCTATAAGAGACACAGGTACAGAGATGGAAGAGAAATGAGGGAATGGACAAAGGATAAGTAGCCGGATGTGAGACTTATCCTACGGGCAAACCTCAAACACTGACATGTTTGCAGACGGGAGGATAGCATTATTGTTCTCTGCAAGGCTCCACCGAGCAGCCGACTGACACAGAAGCAGAGGTGCACGGCCAAAGATCGGATAGAGCTCAGAGAGTCTAACCAAAGAGCTGAGGAAAGGACTGAAAGAGGCAGAGGAGCACAGTGGTCTTCACGAGGGTTCACTAAACCTGTCGCCTGTCTTTGGATCCTGTTCTCCTACTCGAGCTTCGTTTTCAGGACCTGGTGGGAGATGATGAATCTAACCCTGCAAAGACTTGATGTGCCAGGGGAGAGGGTGCACCCAGAAGGGCACTCCACTCTCTCAGAGAAGATGGGGAGAGGATAGAAAGAGGGACTGTAAATGGTGGGAGCCTGGAGGAGTGTGGTGACAGTGCAGCATTCAGACTGTTACCTGGTGAATATATACAACCATTCTTGCAAGGGGCACAGGCTTGACATCACGGGGATGGTGGCGTGACATCATGGGTGTGGCTCATGACATCGTGTAGGTGGGGCATGACATCATGGGAGTGGGGCATATCCTCATGGGGATGGGGTCATGATATCATGAAGCTTCATGGAAAATAGTTGAAACTAGAAAAACAAAAACAAAAACAAAAACAAAAACAAAAAAACAAAAAAACAAACAAACAAAAAAAAAAAAAACAGCCCGAGAGCGAGCTGAGACCTAGAGACACAAACATGGCGCGTGTTTACCTATGGATGGTATCAGGTGTGAGGCAAATCATATTCTATCTACAATCCACAAATGGAGAGAGGACAAAGGAAAGGAGAAGGCCGGTGAGAGGGAAAGCATCAACCTCTCTGAAAGGAAAACTGTAACAGATTCTGTGATTGAAGTTCGGACGACTGAGACAGGAGCTGAAGGTTGGTGGGGAAGATGGAGGAATAGCGCTGTGCAGAGAGAACCGGCCAGAATTAGGGGACATATGGGTTAATGCAGAAACTCAATGGATGCACTTGTTAGTTCATGGCGTCTAGAGAACAACCTCCCGAGTATTTAATCTGATAGAGAACGCAGAGTCCGAACCTTCAATCTTTTGAAATCAAGCAAGTGGAACCTCAGGTTTTGGGATGGGGCACATTCAGTGGAGTCGGTTTCTGAGGAGGTCAAATGGAGATCCCTGAATAACAGACCGATGCTGGGACAGAGATTATAAAAGCTCAAGCAAATGAGCCCTTCTGGTACCTTAAGCCTCCATCGATGTAAATCCACCCGAAAACCCCTTCCCGCTCTTCAAGGTTTGTGTACCCTTGTTCAACCTGAGTAAAATATATGCACACAGCGCGTCCCTGAATACCTTCTAACAGAGTTGTGACACTGAATACCTTGGAGCAACCCCCAACTCACTTGCAGGCAGACCAAGATTCTGTTGACCGAATAGTTCCAGAGGCCACTTCATCCTTTTGCACCTGGACACTCTAAGAAGCATACATCAGAGATGTGTGTGTGTGTGTGTGTGTGTGTGTGTGTGTGTGTGTGTGTGTCTATTTGTCTGTGTGTGTGTCTGTGTATCTGTGTGTCTGTCTGTGTATCTATGTGTCTGTCTGTGTGTCTGTGTGTGTGTATTTTTATGTGTGTGAGTGTTTGTGTGTTTGCATCTGTGTGTGTCTATCTCTGTGTATGTGTGTGTATGTGTGTTTATGTGTGTGTATGTGTGTTCCTGTGTTGTGTCTCTGTGTGTGTATTTTTATGCGTGTGAGTGTTTGTATGTGTGTATGTCTCTGTGTGTGTATGTGTGTGTATGTGTGTTTATGTGTGTGTATATGTGTGTATCTGTGTGTGTGTATCTGTCTGTTTGTCTGTCTGTGTCTCTCTTGGTGTGTCTGTGTGTATGTGTGTGTGTCTGTGTGTCTTTGTGTGTGTGGATATGTGTGTTTATGTGTGTGTGTGTGTGTATGTGTGTGTGTGTGTGTGTGTGTGTGTGTTAGTCATGCACAAGCTAACCATCCTCACACAGACTGTCTGGTTTGCTTTTCTTTTTGGAAAGTTGGCAAATCTTTCTCCTGTCCTAAGAAAAGACCACCCTGATTCTCAAATCTCTCTGTGAAGTCATGACAGGTTGAGTGATTTTCAAGTATGAGGACTCTGTCCTAGTGAAAATAGCTTTCATGGGTAAAATAACCCTTGAAAAACATGTCTCAATATTTACTTTACTTAGTCTGTGATCCCTTGAGGGGATTATTCTATTATTATTATTATTATTATTATTATTATTATTATTATTATTATTATTATTATTAAAATAATCATCATTATATTATTATTATTATCATTACTATTATTATTATTATTATTATTATTATTATTATTATTATTATTACTATTCCAGGATTATTACATTATTTTATTGTCTGTGCTGTTACCAGTGTGCTAATGTTCACTGATGGCAGGAAGATTATTTTCCATGTGTGTCCCATTCGACGGCCATGTTTTAGTTCTTGAAACTGAAAGTTTCATTTACATGTTCCCAAGAGCAAATACATGCAAGTACAGAAAGTTCCTTGGTCTTCTACATGAGAGTGACACCCTCACATAGTCTTCTGATCTATTTGAAGAACAGAATTTAGATAGGCAATGAGAAGGTTGGTGACCAAAGACCCAAGTTATGGAGAAATAAGACAGTTTTCACAATATTACAGGTTTTGGGGGTTGGTAGACATTACATAACCATCTTTTCATTCATAGCAGGAAGAGTCAAAATTATTAAAATATTGTAGGCAGAAAATTTTAACAACATATTAATGCTGGCTAATTTAAATTCCTGTATTTTTTTCTCTGGAACATTATATATTCTCTTTCAGGTTCTGCTTGAAATTATTTGAAGATGTGAAAACCGGTATGTGTTTATCTGTACACATTCATAGAGCATGGCCGTCACTCTAGTGAAGGACAGACTGCACGACTGTCAAGAGACAGACTGACTTTCTTACCAAAGGAATAAATCTTCATGTTCACGGAGGCAGTTTCGATCTTAGGTGCAGATGTTTAAAATCCCCTGAATGCATCCTACAGCTACCGTTTCCAATATGTGGTTATAACCTCGGATGTGGTTTGTTCTTTGAATTTTTTTTTAAAACTACAAGAAAGTTTCGATTGCATATACTATTTGGAGATGTTGTCTTTTATCTTTTCTATCGATGTACTCTGGGTTGTAGACCGTTAGGCATTTTATGATCTATCTCTCACAGCAGGGGCTGCCGATGAGTTGAGTCTTCATATAAAGGAAATAAAGGAAAGAAGACAGGTAAGGTAATAGAGAACTCCCTGATGTATTTATCCCCTGTGAATCTGAGATGGCTGTTGTCATCAACCCGTATATATAAACTTTAACTTTACAACAAAGTACACTCACATGAGTTTAAACCTTTGTACTTTTCATTGTGTAAATATTTGCAATAAAGAGAGTTTTCAAAGTAATACAGTTGTGTGATGTGTGTAACACTTTTAATAGATTCTCTTGTATAACTTAAAAGAATATATAAATGGTTTTCCTTCATGTTGAATATAATGTAGACAGTGTCTCTTCTAACAATATATGTTGTAATTTTGGCCTCTATAAAATTAAATATGTTCATGTCTTGCCTAAACTTCCACCACAAGTACTTATGGAATACTTCCTATACTTGCTTAGTGTTTTTTCCTAAATATTGACTTTAAAATGCATTCAGCAGAATAGATATTGAGGCGGATGGAGGGAGGGAGGAAACTGAATAGAAGGGGAGGTAGAGAAGGGAGTATGTTGGAGGAATTAAGTATAGTGAGTTTGGAAGAATTAGGTATAGTGATTGCAGGGAAAAGGGAATGGAAATCACAAGTGTGGGGTGCACATCTCTAGAAATTGCCAGAGAATGGTAAAAGGCGAATCCCCAGGGTGTCTATTGGGGTGACTCTAGCAATAGAGATACAGAACCTTAATTTGCCATTTCTGTAGCCAGGCATGACTCCCAATGATGTGACACGGAAGAAAACACACCCACAAAACGTTCAAACCAAAATTAACACAGCCTACAAGATCTTCTGAGACAAATATAGATACAACAGACATGGAAGGAACGTCCAACCAATGGTTAGCATAGATTGAGAACTACCTCGTGGTCAAGCACCGATCCCTGACACTATTAAAGATACTCTATCGTGATTGTAGACAGATTCCTAGCATAACTGTCCTTTGAGTGACTCCACCCAACAGCTGAGAGAAACAAGTGTAAAGATTCATGACCAAACACTAGCTGGAGCTTGGGAAATCTTAAAAAAAAAAAACAAAGAAAAACAGGTGAAGAATTGAGGCCCAGATGATATGAGGGACTCCACAGGAAGAACAATAGAGTCAACTCACAGTGATTCTTGTGATCTGCCAAAGACTGAACTACCAATCAGAGAGTGAAAGTGGACAGAACCTGAGCCCCCAGGACATAGGTAGCAAATGTGTAGCTTTGTCTTTTTACAGGTGCCATCGAAAATGAGTGTTGCCATCCCATGAAGACCGAGCACCGATTTTTGGATGTAAAGTGAGTAAGTAAATAAATGAATTTTAAAGAAACAGATATCCCATCAACAGACAATATGTTTTGGGAAATTCCAATTCTAGTTGTTAGGTATCCACATGAAGACAAAGACTGTGGAGTGCCTATGTCCTTAGAGGCCATAATCCTTTTCATTCTATTCTTCCATCAGAATCCCCAAGCTCCAACTGTGGTTTGACTAATGGGTTTTTGCATCTGACTGAGTGAGCAGATTTGTGGAGTCTCTGAGACTAGACTCCTGTCTGCAAGCATAGCAGAGTGTCATTAATAGTGTCAAGGATCGGTGCTGATACATGGGGGACTTCTCAATCTGTACTAACCATTGGATGACCATTCCTCACTCTCTGCTCTATGCACTGACCCTGCATTTCCTGTGGTCAGAATACATTTTGGGTCAAAAGTTAGTGTCTCTATCACTCCATTTTGGTTGCTCTCTGGCTACAGGAGGAGGGCTCTTCAGGTGGATATCACTGAGGCTGTGAGTCTCAAGTAAGGAAAAACCCATTGATTCATGGGCAACATTCTTACCCCAGGTCTAGGCCTCTTTCTGTATATGACCTCAACCTCCCCACCCCTATCCATCTAGACTGATGTGTCTGGACTCAGTGGCAGAGGATGTGACTAGCATCACAGAGACTGGACATGCATCATGAAAGAATAACCCTGTGGTGTCTGAAACTCCTTAGAGGAGAAAGGGCTGGGAGATAGATTGTGAGAAGTGTGAACTAGAGGGGGCCAGAGTGCAGTATGTAAAGTGCATAAATAAACAAATAACTATATAAATAACTAGGTCTACTTGAAGGAAGGATGCAGTTGTGTGTGTGTGTGTGAATGTGTTGTCTGTGTGAGAATATATATATATATATATATATATATATATATATATGAAGGTAAGAAGCAATTCTGTGAATTTAATATTAAATTATCACATTTGAGACAACAGTGGTCTATGCAGAAGACAGGCAGCTTAGGCACTATATTTACAAAAAAAATGGCGTTTGCTGAATATGAAGAAATGATTCGGTGATTAATAGCACTATCTGTACTTGCAGAGGACCCAGGGCCAATCCCCAGCTCCCATGTTACAGCTTACAGGTGGCTGTAATTTCAGCATCACGGAATCTCACATGCTCTTCAACCTCCTGGGCAGAAGGCATGCATATGTCTCACATGTAGACAAGCAGGTAATACACTTACATAAGTACAACAAAAAGTACTAAGCTGTTCCTTGTTGAAATCATTTGATTTACCTGAATATTCAAAGTGATAATCACAGTCAAATAAAAATTGTATTGATCCATAATAATCAAAGCCAGAAAAAGTTAGCAATCACCTGAGTCACTTTAAATGTATTTATTTAAAAAATTGTAATAAAAATTTGCAGTAATAAAATTTAAATTTTATTAATATACATATAATATACCTTAGTATACTCATACATATCTGAAAAATTATACTTTCCACATATTTGTTTAACTTTTATAAAGGTTGCAGTTTGTGGTTAGTTTTTGTTGGATATTGTAGGTGTTTATTTTCAAGTATTAGCTCATAGAGTCTCTAAACTCATGCAGAATATATTACAGGAACTGAGGTCCTCTTCTGTTGAATCCAGGAATGCTGCTATCTGTTTTTCTTGTTGTCTGATCATTTTTCTCTATGTATATATGAACAAGGATATTCATGTTCTGGATTTCTTCCAGTTTTGTCAAGCTGATACCTGATAGCTGATAGCTGATAACTGGAGAATATATAATTTTTGAAGATCATTTTAGGAACTATTTCTGATATCTGCACTATCAATGTTGTAGACTTTCTAATACATGTTCAAATGAATGGCTATTCAGGGAGTAAACATGCCTTAGTTACTGTTGTTTTGTATTTTTAAAAGAAGAAATGTGAAAGGGATGGGGGTTGAGGTAAGGGACTCTGAGGGGGAAAATAGGAAGGAGGGCAGCATTTGAGACATAAAGAAATTAATAAAATGAATAAATACAAAAAATAAGCAGAAGTCAAAATATACAGAAAAATATCAGATTTAATTGATAGGAAACAATACTCTTTTGTATAGTACCCCACTCCTGAATTTTATATTACATAATCCATCTAATAACTAATTCTCAAAAATTAGATAATTGAAAAAAAACATATTACAAGTACCACAGTAGGTTGACCAAATCATAAAAGCAATGTTTGTACTACTGTACACTTTCTATATTCTATGCCCATATCCAATCCAGAAATCCATTGACATTCAATTATTACATACTGTACGTTATTCTATTCTGTGATAATTCATTACTATTTTTATCTTCTATGACCAGACCTTTGAAGAGAAATAATTACTTTGGTAGAATGTCTCTGATTTTGGATTTGCCTAGCGTTTTTTTCTTTTTTAGGTTGAGATTGTATGTACTTGATGCAGATACCAAAAATTGTTTCCTGCTTTTTTTATCTCAGTTCAGCACTAGGTGGACACCTGGCATCTTAATATCGCCCCATTAGGGAGCAATGAAATTATTTTAAATTATTTTCCTTTGATAGTTAAAAAATATTTTAATGTATTTTTCTATTGGATTTCCTTTTAAAGTAATAGAAGTTTTAGAAGAATTACTTAAATACTATGAAAAGACTGTGTGTCTCTTCAAAATTTTAGGCTTTGTTTTCAGTTTCTCGGTCATTTTTTTTTCCAAAACTTTGGCCTTAATGGTCCTTCCTACCTCTAAGTAGACTCAAAACAAGACTTCTGAGGAAAATATAATCAATGTCTTAATGTTTGGGTGACTCATGACTCAAACAATACTCTAGTTTTAGTATCACTGTAATTTATATTTTAAAATCTTCCATTTTGTCTGCACACCAAAATGGAATTCTATTTTTCTTTCATTATACACATAAAGACCCAAGATTCTAATTTTATTTTATTGGGGAATAACAACCAGTATCTAATTTTCTAACACTAGCTGACCTTTTATATTAGTCTTCTGTCACTTGTAAACTCACTTATTTTCCTTTATAATGTGTGCATGCATGCAGATGTGTTTGTGTGTGTGTGTGTGTGTGTGTGTGTGTGTTTGTGTTTATCTGAAACTATGATGTTGATTTTGAGAATCACCTGGCTGAAATTCTTTTCCAACACCCTGTTAGAAATCATAAAAGGGAAGAATGATTACTCCTGTTCCAAAATCATAGGCGCTGGGTGCCCAAATCTGACATGTGGACTGACCAAATGGTACACAAAGCAGAGTCTAACAATTCACTCCCCTGAGAACTACTTAGGAGTTCCAGTCCAGTGAAATGAATTTACATGTACTGAGGAATATGGAATTGTAGCAAAATGAGCTGAGATCACTTGGAAGTATTTCTTGGAAGATCTCCAAATAGCTAAGAAAGGATACAGAGAACTTTCAAGGACCCTGAGACATTAGCATGTGGTTTAAACTCTGCCCAGATCAAAATATTTAAGTACTGGACTAATCTACTAAACTTATTTAATAGTAATTGTACTTTACCACTGTTTGCAATTAAGAATGGTGGTGAATGTAGAGAACACTCTAAAACAAAGTTATGTTTCTAAAAGTTTGTTTCAAGACAGCCAGAAAGAGCACAGTGGTTTTGTTTTCTTTCTTTCACAGACTATGCACCTTTTTGAAAAAGCACTTTGTGATCCTCAATTACCTATTTGTTATCACAACTTTCTTCAGACCCAGAGTTTTTCTCAATGCAGCCTTGACTTCTTGTTTATTTAGGCTTTAGATGATGGTGTTCAGAATGAATGTCACTGCTGTATAGACCAAGAGATTATCAACTCCTGATGGGTGATTAGATTTGGGCCTCAAGTAGTTTTGTCCCAAACCTACAGGGCATCCCATTCTCCATGAAATAATTGCCAAATGGACACACAGACCACCACTCATTTGGGTTGCATAGTGAAGCTGGGCCATACGCTGGGCAAAGGCATGGGTGCCAATATGCATCACTCAGTTATACCAAAAAGTGTGAAGAAAAACATCTGTGTGGTACATCCCTCCTGAGAGAGTCGTAAGTACAAGGCTCTCCACACCTTAGGTGTGACAAAGCCCATGTAACCAATTTCCAGGATACATAAGTTCACAGAAAGAAGTACATGGGGGTGTGTAGAGATGGACTGGTGAAGATAGCTAAGGCAATGAGAGAAGAATGTGGGTGAACAGAAGGAAGCATTCTCCAGGGACCTCAGAGAACTTGGCATTTGCAAAGCATTTGACAGTCAAGCCCTTCTCCTGCCACAAAGAGCAATTGACATAATTGACACTCATCTACAGAAACACAGAACAGTAAGCAATTTTTAGGATTATTGTAGATGAGAGATATTAATTTTTTAGTATTTTAAAGCCTCAGTTACTTCAGAGTCAAAGTCAGTCTGCATTTACAAAAATCAAAGCTTAGAAAAGATTTTTTTCTCACATAATTTCATATCTTATACTTTCTCTCTTAACACCAGGGAATTTTTCAAAGTGTGCTAAGCATTGAGCCAAGTGTCCAAATATTTACAAAAGAATTTGGAAACATGTAGTCCTGGACTAATGATGCTCAGGCGGAAGATTTACCTTCGGCTTAAGTTCAGTATCACAGGCTGTATAAGCTATCATTCAAAGGAAGGAAAAGAAAACCTTGAGTGTATCTCGATTTTTACACATTCTTATCATTAACTAGTTATCAATGTTATACAGAAAAACTGATCCACCCACTCATCTCTATGCTTTCCTGATGCCACAGGTATAGTCTCTCCAACCACCCTGTGTGTGTGTGTGTGTGTGTGTATGTGTGTGTGTGTGTGTGTGTGTGTGTGTTTGTGTGTGTGTGTGTGTGTGTTGGGCCCAGATTTTTCTCTGTTTGCCATTATGAATATTCAAACCCACACAATAAAGTTATCATTTCCTCAAGACTCATCATTTTTGAAGATGAATTAAAATCAAATAATCATTGGATAAATAAATAATTACTGGTTTACATACATAAATTTAAAGGCAGTGAACATCTAGATGTCTGCACAATAATGATGTGGACAGAAACAAATCTTAAGAAGTGTAAAATGAGCCATGAAAGAGAAGAAGGATCAACCAAACAACACCATAATTCTTCATGATGCATCGTTCAATATGGCAGCTGTTATCTGTAACTTAATAGTTCCAGTCTCTTTTTTTTTTTTTGGTTCTTTTTTTTTTGGAGCTGGGGACCGAACCCAGGGCCTTGTGCTTCCTAGGCAAGCGCTCTACCACTGAGCTAAATCCCCAACCCCTCCAGTCTCTTTATAGAACATGTTTTCTTAGAGAGAGTATGATTGTGTAGGCTTTAAATTACTGTTTTCTTAATATTGTTCATGATATTCTATCAATCAGACTATTGATTTAAATTTAAAAAAAGAGAAAAAAGAGGTGGTGTCTTGATATGTATTCCAGGCTAACCTGAAATTCCTAGTTCCTCTCCCTCGGTCTCTTAAATGTGGGTATTGTAAGAGCAAGACATGGTGCCTTGCTTGATAGAAATTTCTTCCTATTCTTTCATCTCAACATCTTAAAATTCTACCAAA
Source organism: Rattus norvegicus (assembly GCF_021556685.1). Lineage (NCBI taxonomy): Eukaryota > Metazoa > Chordata > Mammalia > Rodentia > Muridae > Rattus > Rattus norvegicus. The sequence goes on along the minus strand of NC_141555.1, from coordinate 44,470,251 downwards.
TTGCCTGTATTTCTGTACACATAGTATCTATGCAGTTCATTCCTCTTTGCTCACTTTTGCATCAGGCAGCTGCTGTATTCTTGCTTGGTTACTTACATGGAAAACTGTTCAGTTCCAGCACAGCCTTGTCTGTTTTCAGATAACATCCTTCTCTTCTGTCTACAGTTAAACTCTGTATTTCACACTGTAACTGATAAAGTAGTTGTTAGCACTGTGGTGGTGACTACATTTCACCTTGTTCAAATTGTAGCCTTATATGGATATTGAATATGGTCTGCAAAGTTCTTATCATTATTTTTACCATACTTACCAATCCGTGAGCTCTCATGTAATGAGAATTTCCAGTGTTTAGCTTATTTTGGCTCCTTAGAGATTCTGTCGGTCCCATCCCATTATATCTTCTGAAGTTCAATCTCATGTCTCTCAAGCATTGAAGATGTGTCAAACTCATTTTTCTCCCAGTTGATATCTTTTCTCTTCAAATGACATAACCTTACCTGTTTTTTTGGGGTGTGTATGTCTTTGCTGAAGTTTGGCTTTTCTTGCCAAAAAATACTTTCTCCTTACAAGGGTAGAATAGGAGATACCACCTGCCTATTAGCTTCTCTCTCTATTCACTTGATATAATAAGATTTCAGAGATTTGTGAGTAGATCAGTCACATGGTTGATCCACAAATCAAACGTGAGTTTCAGTATATCCAAATTATATATACACATGTTACCTCTGTTTACAAATACCATATAAGACACACACACACACACACACACACACATACACATGCACATGCACTCACATGTATGCCACATACACATGTGTGCCTATATATTCATGCAAAACACAGACACAGAGAAACAAAATAGAGAAAGAGCACATGGAGATTGTACATGAATTAAAATGTTAGTATAAACAAAAATGCAGGGTAACAGTATTTGTTTACATCCCATTTCACCATTAGATCACTTAAAGAAGCGACTAAGAAAAAATATATTCCCCATTGGATTGCTTCTATGTGAAATAAGTTAATTTCCCAAATCACTTAAGTTGATCTGGAGTTGAATGCTTGTCAGCTACATGAGTCAAGAGCATGTGTGCATGTCTACCAACACACATTTCAGATTTAACTTTGTGTACACTCTGTTTTGGGGAACTTCTCATCATCATACATAATTTTCGTTTCTATTCAATAATTCATCACTAGATTAATTTTCTATTGGGGATAATGAAAAAGATAGCTCCCCAAACATCAACAACAAAAGAGCAAAACAATACGTACTTTCTCATGGGGGCAGGAGACATAATCACGTATACTAGCTTATTAGATCTATTACATTAGATCTGCACCCATTCATGCAAAAGTTATAAAAATCTAAGTGTAGAGAACATGAGACAGACTTAAAGCTCTGACAATTATTAAGCAGTAGGTTTGTTGTACATAGTTGACCTCTCAGTGGACTTTGCTCTTGTAGAAAAATTACTGGACTGCAGAGGATTCTATTGTAATGGATTTCACACTTATTTTGATGTTTTGTAAATATGTCTCAATTTTCAATTAAAACAAACAAATTAACAAAAACAAATAAACAACCTTCCCACAGCTAACACAGAAAATGAATACTTTTATATTTTGAAATATTTTTAAAGAAACTTCCTTTTCTTTTTTTCTGTGTGTATAATAGGGCAACATATTTATTGTTCAGAGGCATAAAGTACAGACTACTGAGAAGCTAAAATGAAATAGTTATAAACCTGTCACATTATCAAAATATTCCATTTGCATAGCAGCATGGAAAGGTCGGTATACATTGTGACCCATTTTTTTCAATTATTTTTATTTATTTAATACTTAATAATAATTCTTTGGTTTCCGGGCAAACATCCCCCTCCCCCCTCCCCTTCCTTATGGGTGTTCCCCTACCAACCCTCCCCCCATTTACGCCCTCCCCCAAACAGTCTAGTTCACAGGGGGTTCAGTCTTAGCAGGACCCAGGGCTTCCCCTTCCACTGGTGCTCTTACTAGGATATTCATTGCTACCTAAGAGGTCAGAGTCCAGGGTCAGTGCATGTATAGTCTTTAGATAGTGGCTTAGTCCCTGGAAGCTCTGGTTGCTTGGCATTGTTGTACATATGGGGTCTCGAGCCCCTTCAAGCTCTTCCAGTTCTTACTCTGATTCCTTCAACGGGGGTCCTATTCTCAGTTCAGTGGTTTGCTGCAGGCATTCACCTGTATTTGCTGTATTCTGGCTGTGTCTCTCAGGAGCGATGTACATCAGGCTCCTGTCGGTCTGCACTTCTTTGCTTCATCCATCTTGTCTAATTTGGTGTCTGTATATGTATGGGACACATGTGGGGCAGGCTCTGAATGGGAGTTCCTTCAGTCTCTGTTTTAATCTTTGCCTCTCCCTTCCCTGCCAATGGTATTCTTGTTCCCCTTTTAGAGAAGGAGTGAAGCATTCACATTTTGATCATCTGTCTTGAGTTTCATTTGTTCTAGGCATCTAGGGTAATTCAAGCATTTGGGCTAATAGCCACTTATCAGTGACTGCATACCATGTATGTCTTTCTGTGATTGGGTTATCTCACTCAGGATGATATTTTCCAGTTCCAACCATTTGCCTACGAATTTCATAAAGCCGTTGTTTTTGATAGCTGAGTAATATTCCATTGTGTAGATGTACCACATTTTCTGTATCCATTCCTCTGTTGAAGGGCATCTGGGTTCTTTCCAGCTTCTGGCTATTATAAATAAGGCTGCGATGAACATAGTAGAGCACGTGTCTTTTTTATATATTGGGGCATCTTTTGGGTATATGCCCGAGAGAGGTATAGCTGGATCCTCAGGCAGTTCAATGTCCAATTTTCTGAGGAACCTCCAGACTGATTTCCAGAATGGTTGTACCAGTCTGCAATCCCACCAACAATGGAGGAGTGTTCCTCTTTCTCCGCATCCTCGCCAGCATCTGCTGTCACCTGAGTTTTTGATCTTAGCTATTCTCACTGGTGTGAGGTGAAATCTCAGGGTTGTTTTGATTTGCATTTCCCTTATGACTAAAGATGTTGAACATTTCTTTAGGTGTTTCTCAGCCATTCGGCATTCCTCAGCTGTGAATTCTTTGTTTAGCTCTGACCCCATTTTTTAATAGGGTTATTTGTCTCCCTGTGGTCTAACTTCTTGAGTTCTTTGTATATTTTGGATATAAGGCCTCTATCTGTTGTAGGATTGGTAAAGATCTTTTCCCAATCTGTTGCTTGCCGATTTGTCCTAACCACAGTGTCCTTTGCCTTACAGAACCTTTGCCGTTTTATGAGATCCCATTTGTCGATTCTTGATCTTAGAGCATAAGCCATTGGTGTTTTGTTAAGGAAATTTTTTCCGGTGCCCATGTGTTCCAGATGCTTCCCTAGTTTTTCTTCTATTAGTTTGAGCGTATCAGGTTTGATGTGGAGGTCGTTGATCCACTTGGACTTAAGCTTTCTACAGGGTGATAAACATGGATCAATCTGCATTATTCTACATGTTGAACCAGCACCATTTGCTGAAAATGCGATCTTTTTTCCATTGGATGGTTTTGGCTCCTTTGTAAAAAAATCAAGTGACCATAGGTTTGTGGGTTTATTTCTGGGTCTTCAATTGTATTCCATTGGTCTATCTTTCTGTCTCTGTACCAATACCATGCAGTTTTTAATCACTATTGCTCTGTAATACTGCTTGACTTCAGGGATAGTGATTCCCCCTGAACTCCTTTTATTGTTGAGGATAGTTTTAGCTATGCTGTGTTTTTTGTTATTCCAGATGAATTTGCAAATTGTTCTGTCTAACTCTTTGAGGAATTGGATTGGTATTTTGATCGGGATTGCATTGAATCTGTAGATCGCTTTTGGCAAAATGGCCATTTTTACTATATTAATCCTGCCAATCCATGAGCATTGGAGATCTTTCCATCTTCTGAGGTTTTCTTCAATTTCTTTCTTCAGTGTCTTGAAGTTCTTATTGTACAGATCTTTTACTTGCTTGGTTAAAGTCACACCGAGGTACTTTATATTATTTGGGTCTATTATGAAGGGTGTCATTTCCCTAATTTCTTTCTCGGCTTGTTTCTCTTTTGTGTAGAGGAAGGCTACTGATTTATTTGAGTTAATTTTATACCCAGCCAATTTGCTGAAGTTGTTTATCAGCTTTAGTAGTTCTCTGGTGGAACTATTGGGATCACTTAAATAAACTATCATATCATCTGCAGATAGTGATATTTTGACTTCTTCTTTTCTGATCTGTATCCCGTTGACCTCCTTTTGTTGTCTGATTGCTCTGGCTAGAACTTCAAGAACTATATTGAATAAGTAGGGAGAGAGTGGGCAGCCTTGTCTAGTCCCTGATTTTAGTGGGATTGCTTCAAGTTTCTCTCCATTTAGTTTAATATTAGCAACTGGTTGGCTGTTTATGGCTTTTACTATGTTTAGGTATGGGCCTTGAATTCCTATTCTTTCCAGTACTTTTATCATGAAGTGGTGTTGAATTTTGTCAAATGCTTTCTCAGCATCTAATGAAATGATCATGTGGTTTTTTTCTTTCAATTTGTTTATATAATGGATCACGTTGATGGTTATCTGTATATTAAACCATCCCTGCATGCCTGGGATGAAGCCTACTTGATCATGGTGGATGATTGTTTTGATGTGCTCTTGGATTCGGTTTGCCAGAATTTTATTGAGTATTTTAGCACTGATATTCATAAGGGAAATTGGTCTGAAGTTCTCTTTCTTTGTTGGGTCTTTGTGTGGTTTTGGTATAAGAGTAATTGTGGCTTCATAGAAGGAATTCGGGAGTGATCCATCTGTTTCAATTTTGTGGATTAGTTTGGATAATATTGGTATGAGGTCTTCTATGAAGGGTTGATAGAATTCTGCACTAAAATCGTCTGGACCTGGACACTTTTTGGTTGGGAGACCTTTAATGACTGCTTCTATTTCCTTAGGAGTTATGGGGTTGTTTAACTGGTTTATCTGTTCCTGATTTAACTTCGGTACCTGGTATTTGTCTAGGAAATTGTCCATTTCCTGTAGATTTTCTAGTTTTGTTGAATTTAGGCTTTTATAGTAAGATATGATGATTTTTTTTAATTTTTCTCTGAATCTGTAGGTATGTCTCCCTTTTTATTTCTAATTGTGTCAATTTGGACACACTCTATGGGTCCTCTCGTTAGTCTGGCTAAGGGTTTATCTATCTTGTTGATTTTCTCAAAGAACCACCTTTTGGTTCTGTTGATTCTTTCCATGGTCTTTTTTGTTTCTACTTGGTTGATTTCAGCTGTGAGTTTGATTATTTCCTGCCTTCTACTCCTCCTGGGTGTATTTGCTTCTTTTTGCTATAGAGCCTTTAGGTGTGCTGTCAAGCTGCTGACATATGCAGGCATATGCTCTTTCCTGTTTCTTTCTGCAGGCTCACAGCGCTATGAGATTTCCTCTTAGCATAGCTTTCATTGTGTCCCAAAAGTTTGGGTATGTTGTACCTTCATTTTCATTAAATTCCAAAAAGTTTTTAATTTCTTTCTATATTTCTTCCTTGGCTACGTTATCATTGAGTAGAGCATTGTTCATTTTCCACGTATATGTGGGCATTCTTCCCTTATTGTTATTGAAGACCAGTTTTAGGCTGTGGTGGTCTGATAGCACGCATGGGATTATTTCTATCTTTCTGTACCAGTTGAGGCCCGTTTTTTGACCAACTATATGGTCAATTTTGGAGAAAGTACAATGAGGAGCTGAGAAGAAGGTATATCCTTTTGCTTTAGAATAGAATGTTCTATAAATATCCGTTAAGTCCATTAGGCTCATGACTTCTCTTAGTCTGTCTACATCTCTGTTTAATTTCTGTTTCCAAAATCTGTCCATTGATGAGAGTGGGGTGTTGAAATCTCCCACTATTACTGTGTGAGGTGCAATGTGTGTTTTGAGCTTTAGTAAGGTTTCTTTTACGTATGTAGGTGCCCTTGTATTTGGGGCATAGATATTTAGGATTGTGAGTTCATCTGTTTGATTTTTCCTTTGATGAATATGAAGTGTCCTTCCTTATCTTTTTTGATGACTTTTTATTTAAAATTGATTTTATTTGATATTAGAATGGCTACTCCAGCTTGCTTCTTCTGACCATTTGCTTGGAAATTTGTTTTCCAGCCTTTCACTCTGAGGTAGTGTCTGTCTTTGTCTCTGAGGTGTGTTTCCTGTAGGCAGCAGAATGCAGGGTCCTAGTTGCATATCCAGTTTGTTAATCAATGTCTTTTTATTGGGGAGTTGAGGCCATTGATGTTGAGAGATATTAAGGAATAGTGATTATTGCTTCCTCTTATATTCATATTTGGATGTGAGGTTATGTTTTTGTGCTTTTCTTCTCTTTGTTTTGTTGCCAAGATGATTAGTTTCTTGCTTCTTCTAGTGTACAGCTTGCCTCCTTATGTTGGGCTTTTCCCTTTATTATCCTTTGTAGTGCTGGATATGTAGAAAGATATTGTGTAAATTTGGTTTTGTCATGGAATATCTTGGTTTCTCCATCTATGTTAATTGAGAGTTTTGCAGGATACAGTAACCTGGGCTGGCACTTGTGTTCTCTTAGGGTCTGTATGACATCTGTCCAGGATCTTCTGGCTTTCATAGTTTCTGGCGAAAAGTCTGGTGTGATTCTGATAGGTATGCCTTTATATGTTACTTGACCTTTTTCCCTTACTGCTTTTAATATTCTTTCTTTATTTTGTGTGTTTGGTGTTTTGACTATTATGTGATGGGAGGTGTTTCTTTTCTGGTCCAATCTATTTGGAGTCCTTAGGCTTCTTGTATGCCTTTGGGTATATCTTTTTTAAGTTAAGGAAGTTTTCTTCTATGATTTTGTTAAAGATATTAACTGGTCCTTTGAGCTGTGAGTCTTCACTCTCTTCTATACCTATTATCCTTAGGTTTGATCTTCTCATTGAGTCCTGGATTTCCTGTATGTTTTGGACCAGTAGCTTTTTCTGCTTTACATTAACTTTGACAGTTGAGTCAATGATTTCTAGGGAATCTTCTGCTCCTGAGATTCTCTCTTCCATCTCTTGTATTCTGTTGGTGAAGCTTGTATCTACAGCTGCTTGTCTCCTCTTTTGTTTTTCTATATCCAGGGTTGTTTCTATGTGTTCTTTCTTGATTTCTTCTATTTCCATTTGTAATTCCTTCAACTGTTTGATTGTGTTTTCCTGGAATTCTTTCAGGGATTTTTGTGTCTCCTCTCTAAGGGTTTCTACTTGTTTATTTATGTTTTCCTGGAATTCTTTCAGACATTTTTGTGATTCCTCTCTGTAGGCTTCTACTTGCTCTCTAAGGGAGTTCTTCACGTCTTTCTTGAAGTCCTCCAGCATCATGATCAAACATGATTTTGAAACTAGTTCTTGCTTTTTTGGTGTGTTTGGATATTCCATTTTTAGTTTGGTGGGAGAATTGGGCTCCGATGATGCCATGTAGTCTTGGTTTCTGTTGCTTGGGTTCCTGCTCTTGCCTCTCGCCATCAGATTATCTCTAGTGTTACTTTGTTCTGCTATTTCTGACAGTGGCTAGACTGTCCTATAAGCCTGTGCATCAGGAGTGCTGTAGACCTGTTTTCCTGTTTCCTTTCAGCTAGTTATGGGGCCAGAGTGTTCTGCTTTCGGGCATGTAGTTTTTCCTCTCTACACGTCTTCAGCTGTTCCTGTGGGCCTGTGTCTTGAGTTCACCAGCAGGTGACTTGCAGGGGAAAAGTTGGTCCTACATGAAGTTCCGAGGCTCAAGTGTGCTCGTGGGGTACTGCCTAAGTCCTCTCTGCGGCGGCAGCAACCGAGAAGATCTGCGCCGCTCTTTCTGGGAGCCTCCGTGCACCAGGGTTACAGATGGCATTTGGTGTTTTCCTCTGGCATCTGGATGTGCGCAGAGTGCAGTCTCTTCTGGTTTCCCAGGCGTGTCTGCCTCTCTGTAGGTTTAGCTCTCCCTCCCACAGGATTTGGGTGCAGAGAACTGAAACTTCCTTTTCATAAGTAGTTTCTGTATTTGTATAGGTAGCTCTCTAGCTAGAGAGTAAGGCCTTTCCTCTGCCAGTTAAATATCCAGAAAATCACCTTAAGAACCAGAATGTTATATTTACATTTAAATTTGTGCAATAAAAATTATTCGCAGGAAATCTTGAGGCTGCAGGACAGGTTCACACATCGGCCCACCCCAGCCCACATCCCTGATGCAAGGAGAAATTGAACAGTGCTTCTGGACACTGGGATATAGGAACAGTCAGCTACCTGTACCCACGGTTCTGGTCTGTACCGAGGACTGCACTGAATGGCAAAACAGTTCCCTGTATCCAAATCCCATAGGGGTGAGAGTTGGACCCTCAAGAGTGTGGATTTCCTAAAAGTCAGAGGAGAATACCCACCTTCCCACCGTACAGTCCCAAGAGTGTTTCCCACAGTCCAACTTTGGCCATGGAGGGCAAGGTCATACAGAAACAACCAGGGTCATGATCATTTGATTCCTGCCTGCAGCTAGAGCTGGACGAATGTCTCCAGGAGTGCCTACACCCATGAGAACAGAACACCTGTTCACAGGAAAGTCTAAAAGAAAACAGGAAAAAAGTTCTACAACAGTGCTGACACAGAGGACTACAGCAGGGTCAAGTCACTCTAAGAAGCAGCATGACAAGCAAATACCAGAGACAACCCAATGAAGAGGGTCAAGCATAGAAACCTAAGAAACAAAAACCAATACTACGTGGCATCAGCAGAGCCCAGTTTTCCCACCAAAGAAAATACTGGATATTTAAACACACCAGAAAAGCAAGATTTAGATTTAAAATCACAGTCATTGATAATGATGGAGGACTTTGAGAGAAACCTAAAGAATTCCCTTAGAAAAATGCAGGAAAACACAAGTGAACAAGTAGAAGCCCTTCGAGAGGAAACACAAACATCCATGAAAGAATTACAGGAAACATGACCAAACAAGTAGACGACTTGAAAATAGAAATAGAAATAATAAAGAAAGCAAAAAGTTGACAAAGAAGGAGAGAGAAAAACCAAGGAAGAGACAAGGAGCTGTAGATACAAGAATCACCAACAGAAGGCAAGAGATAGAAGAGAGAATCTCAGGGACAGGAGATTCCATAGAAATCATCGACACAACTGATGAAGATAATGGAAAACAAAAAGTTCCTGGCCCAAAACATACAGGAAATCCAGGACAAAATGAAAAGTTCAAACCTGAGGCTAATAGGTATAGAAGAAGAGATGACTCCCAACTTAAAGGGCAAGTAAATATCTTCAACAACATTAAAAAAGAAAACTTCCCTATCCTAAAAAATTGATGCCCATGAACAAACAAGAAGCCCACAGAACTCCAAATAGATTGGAGCAGAAGAGAAATTCCTCCCATCACATAATAGTCAAAACACCAAATGTGCAAGACAAAGAAAGAATATAAAAAGCAGTAAGGGAAAAAGTCCAAGTGATATATATATATATATATATATATATATATATATATATATATATATATATATATATGTATTCAGATCTATAAGAATTACACCAGACTTCTCACCAGAGACTATGAAACTGAGAATACCCTGGACAGATGTCAAATAGACCCTAAGAGAGCACAATTCCCAGACCTGGTTACTGTATCCAGTAAAACTTTCAAGTAATAGAGACAAAGAAACCAAGATATTCCATGAAAAAACCAAATTTATGAAATCACTTTCAGCAAATCCAGGCCTACAAAAGATAATAAATGGAAAACACCAACACAAGGAGAGAAAATACATCATACCGAAAACAAGAATATAATTTCCTTGCAATGAAATGAAAAGAGGTAATCAAACATAATTCTACCTCTAACTAGAAAAATAAATAACTCTCAACATCAATGAACTGAATTCCCCAATGAAAAGTCACCGACTCACAGAAGGGATACATAAAGAGTATCGAGCATTTTGCTGTAGGCAGTAAACACACCTCAGAGACAAAGACGAATACTACCTAAGAGTACATGGCTGGAAAACAAATTTCCAAGAAAATTGCCTGAAGAAGCAAGCTGAAGTTGGATTATAATGTCAAATAAAATTGAACTTCAAACAAAAGTCTTTAAAAAGGTAAGGATGGACATGGCTTTCTAAGGAGGATAAGAAGGATGATGACTTCATAGTCATCAAAGGAAAAATCCACCAAGATGAACTCTCAATCATATATATCTATACTCCAAATGAAAGGGCACCTGCATTCATAAAAGAAACCTTACTAAATTACAAAGCATACATTGCACTTCACATGATAGATAATAGTAGGAGATTTCAACACCCCACCCTCATCACTGGAGAGATCATGGAAATAGGAATTTGAAAGAGATGTAGAGAAACTAAATGAATTTATGAACCAGATTTATTTAACAGATATTTATAGAACATTCCATCCTAAAAATAAAATGATATACATTATTTTCAGAACCTCCTGGAACCTTCTCCAAAATTAACCATACAATCAGTCACAAAACAGGCCTCAACATATGCAGGAAGATAGATATAATCCCATGCATTATATCAGACCACCACACACAAAGACTGGTCTTCAATACTAATAATAATGACAGAAAACTCACGTATACATGGAAGTTGAACAATGCTCTACTTTATGACAACTTGGTCAAGGAAAAAATAAAGAAAGAAATTAAAGACACCTTAGAACTTAATGAAAATGAAGGTACAACATTCCCAAACATATGTGACACAATGAAAGCAGTACTAAGAGAATAACTTATAGGTCTGAATGCTTGGGAGAAGAAACAGGAGAGAGCATATATCAGCAGCGTGACAGCACACGTAAAATCTCTAGAAGAAAAAGAAATAAGTGAACCCAAGAGGTGTAGAAGGTAGGAAATAATCAAACTCAGAGCTGAAATGAACCAAGTAGAAACAAAAAGGAGTTTACAAAGAATCAACAACAACAGAAGCTGTTTCTTTGAGAAAAACAACAAGATATATAAACCCTTAGCAGACTAACCAGAGCTCACAGAGACAGTATCCAAATTAAGAAAATCAGGAATGAAAATGGATACATAATAACAGAATCTGAAGAAATTCCAAAAATCAGGAGATTCCAATATAAAAGTCTGTATACAAGAAAACTGGAAAATATGGAGGAAATGGACAATTTTCTAGACAGATACCAGGTAGCCACGTTAAATCGGGGTCAAATAAACTATCTCAACACTCCATAAATCCTAAAGAAATAGAAGCAGTTATTAAAGGTCTCCCAAACAAAACCCTGTTCCGCATGTGTTCAGGGCAGAATTTTATTAAACCTTCATAGAAGACTTCATGCAAGTACTGTGCAAACTAGTACACAAAACTAGCTGAAACGGAGTACTACCAAATTGCTTCTATGAAGCCAAATTACTCTTTTATCTACACTTCACAAAGACCCAACAAAGAAAGAGAACTTCAGACCAATTTCCTTTATGAATATTGACTCAAAAATACTCAATAAAATTCTTGCAAACCGAATCTAATAAACAATCATCCATCATGATCAGGGATGCAGGGATGTTTTAATATACAAAAAACCATCAATGTTATCCAACGTGTAAACAAACTCAAAGATAAGGACACATGGTCTTTTCATTAGATGCTGAGAAAGCATTTGACAAAATTCAACAGAGTAGGGAGCAGCGCGAAAAACAAAGATGGCAATGACATCCAGTCCTGCCTTGTAGTAAATGACTTAACGCACATGCGCAGGCTTGTCCCCTTGCCAGGGTGGCTGTAGAATAATGAGGTGATCTGGCGCCCCCCTGAGGCTAATAACAGTACTGCGCTTACACAGGTTTTGCACCTGTTGTCAGTTCGACGGGATGGTAATAAGCTAATGAGGGATTCATGCTCCGCCAATCCCTGAAGGACAAGTAGCAAGGGTGATAGTGGGGTGATTGGTGCTCCACCAATCTCTGAAGGACAATTTGCATAGCCACAGCCTGTTGTGTTTATAAAGCCAGCACTCTTGCTGCTCGAGGTCCCCATATCACCAAAGAGGTGGTCCTGCAATAAAGGATGTTGTGAGAATCCGACTGTGTTGCGTATTCCTTGCGGTCTGATGTGGCCGTGGCAACTGGTGGCCCATGTGGACACCTGCGGACATTCTTGTGGATTCAGAACTCTTCAGTTTCAGGATGGCAACATTGGTAAATTCCCGGATAAGAGATGATACGTTTCTCTGGAAAAAAAAAAAAAAAAAGAAAAAAGAAAGTAAAGAAGATGAAAGCCTTGGTATAGAGGCCGAAAGGTGTCTGAAGATGAAAGCCTTGGTATAGAGGTCGAAAACTTTGTGAAGACGAAAGTCTTGGTATAGAGGCAGAAATGTTTGTGGACTGTGGCAGCTGTAAGTAATTTATCCGCAGCTGTAAGTAATCTATCCGCAGGTGTTGCAGAAGCTTTAGATGTTCAGGGTAATATTAATAGTCAGTTGAAAACGGGAATTTTGCTGCTGTTTCAAAGGGTTGATTTGCTCCAGGAACAAGTGGATATTGTGATGGGTGTGATTTGAGTTTTAAGGTTATATTATTACTCTGGGAAAGAGGAAAAGATTCAAGGTTTTCTGGTTTCAGACTAAGGAACACAGTATTATGGGAAAAAGATTTTTTCTTTGTGTTTTTAAAAGGTGTGATTAGGCTCTGGAAACCTCACAGAGTCATACTGATCAGATTTGATAGAGGTCGAACGCCTGAAAAATTTATTCAGGAGAATAAAACAAAAAGATATCTCGATTCTAAACTTTTGTCTTCAGAATTGTACAGAGTGTGCCTACTTGGATTCCTGGTCTCAAGAACTTTCAGCTGGGACCAGTCAGGACACATCAGCTACAGCAATCATTTCATTTTTTCTACCTCCTACCCCAGGACATCTCAACCACCATGTACAGCTTGATGGAGTTAATGTAATTGGGTTGTGAGTGGAAAAATTCCTATTGGAATCTGGGTCCCTTTGGTGGAACACCATCTAGTTCTTTTCCTCTGTGTCTATTGTCTGTCCTTGGTGCACCAAGCTGTCCATGTATGTCAATTTATATCTGGGTTTTGCTTCTTGTTGCTTGAATGTTTTGTGTTTCATGTTTAAAAGAAAAGGTTAAAATTTTAAATGCTGGTTGATTCACCCATTGATGTAGCTTTAACTCCTTTCAAGGAAGGAACCAATAAATAAAATTTCAATTGGCTTTTGGAGCCTGCATCAGTAGCTAGAAGCCTAAGTCAGCTGGGAAAGCTCCCCAGGCGCTGGCTAAATGTTTATACTAGTCGATCCTAAAGAAACCAGGAGCTTCACAGCTTCTAAGGTAATAAAACTGATGGCTGTTTCTCTTAGAAAATCTTTGTGATTATTAGACGCAACAGGTGACAAGGTGTTTCTCTTAAAATTACTGCTAGAAAAAGTAAAAATGGTGACTGATTTAAATATTAAAGGTATGTGTAGCCACTTCAATTTTGTTTCTGTTTGGTTTTAAATGTATAAATATTCTCTACAAGCCTTGGGTATGGACTATTGACTTTTAAGTTTTTGGATGTGTTAAAAAAATGTAACATTGTTAACAGAAAGTTGACATCAAACTGGTAAATTTGGAAGGAGTCATCATAGACAACACGTGGCATGAGGCAATCTAGGGAAACAGGTCTAAATTGGGATGATATTTTTATGGAAATCTTATCCTAGAAACCAGGCTTCTAAAAGATTTTAAGGCAAAGTCTCTTTGTTGCAGTATTGGAGACCACACCATCATGCGTTCATATGTAGGAATTGGCAGTCAAACCTTGTAGTATGAAGGATATACTCGGTGTTTTGGAGACTGGATTTGGGGATGATGAGACTGATCTCGAGGAAGAGGCTGCTCAGTGTAAGGGGGAGAGATATGATCCAGACTGGCTGCATGCTACTGCCACATGGCAACGAGGCAGACAATTAGGCAAGAAAGCGCTTATACCAAAAGCACCTCCATATAACCCTCAATATAATTTTGGATTTATCCCCATATTTCTCCTAATACGACCCTTTAATATTATGCTTCTGCTGTTGCACAGCTTGCTATGTTAGGCGTTAAATCTTGTATTCAGCATTTTGGTATTTTACCCAAGAGAATTATTATAGCATTTACAACTGCTCAGATAGAAACAATGTTTGCCTTGATAGAAGATTGGGCCATATTATTCTGTAGTTTTGAAGGAAAGAGAGTTTGAAAATATCATTATCCTAACGATCCTTGGCTATAATTTTTTTTTTTTTTTTGAGTTTGGGACCGAACTCAGGGCCTTGCACTTGCTAGGCAAGAGCTCTACCGCTGAGCTAAATCCCCAACCCCACTACAAATTTTTCATTGAACATCCAGTGATTTTTCCAAAGGTCACTGCATCATAGCCTTTGTCTGGAGTGTTAAATATATATACAGATTGCTCCAAAACAGGTGATTTCGAGATCTAGGGAAGCTGTTTTGTCTTTCCACAGAATCAAGGAAATCCAATTTGGGTATCTGAATACTTGATTCGAAGATTGCCTTCTTCTCTTCCTGAAGATGAAACTATGAGCCCTACTATAACTGGGAATGGTAATCCAGGTTGTTTTACTCACCTTGTGGGACTATTGCCAGATCCTGGAGAGTACACATGCCAGTTCATAGCAATTCAATTGTTTTGCCAACCTTTTTCTCTACCTCCTGTTTGCGTGATGTTCCCTGTATAGTGCCAAATGGAGAAATGCCCCAACGGTATGCCGCCACTAACTTCTCTGTGTCGCATACCTTATGTTTTACTGTTAAGAACATAGTACCCTGCCCTGTGTATGGTGTGTAGAGCCACATTTCAACATTCAATATAATATAAGCTCTAATGTGAGCAATGTACCCATTTGGCATCTGGCCTCCTATTAGCTATTCAAAGGATAGATTTAGTTCAAGAACAAATTGAAGCACTGTGTCATATGACACAGCTGTCTTGTGTTTCCTCCCTTAGAGGTTTATGCATTACTCCTTTGCAAGCTAACTTTTCTCAGCCTTCTCAACAGAGCAAAGCAATCTTGAATTATATGAAAGGGAACTATTCCATGAAAGCAGAGCAACTATCAAGACAATTGCTGATGTAGATTGCTGCCTTAACAGCGCTAGGTTGGACCCTATCACAGATGAAGATTTTACCTCATGGATTTTCAATGCTTTCTCCCTTTTTTAAGCGTGGACTGGCATGTTTGCCTGGGGAGCTATTTTCCTCCTTCGATGGGTAGTATGTCTCTGGCTTATTGGCCATTTAAAAAGACAACATTCAAGAAACAAAGCGGTTGTTTCCCAGGCTATGTTCGTCTTTGAAAATGGTGCTTCTCCCAACATAGGGCTGGCCTCTTTAAAAGATTAAGAGTTCGCCCTAGATTATTTTTGTCACTGTCCATCCTTGTATCCAGCGATGGTCAACATTCCTCGAGTTCGGACCAACCTAAAACACGAGGTCCGGTGGTGGTATGGTTACACAACGATGAGTATGGCCGAGTGATCATCAGGAGAGACCTAAGACAGGAGCAATAAAAAGATTGGCGTGACATCCAGATCTAGACCAGTCACTTTATTAAACAAAAAAGGGAGAGAAGTGGTGAGCAGCATGGTAAAAGAAAGATGGTGCCGACATCCAGTCCCATGTGGTAGTAAAGACTTATCGCAGATGCACAAGCTTGTCCTCTTGCCAGGGCAGCCTTAGGATAATGAGGTGATCCGGAGCCCTCCTGTGGTGAACATTGGTACTGCGTACTGCACATGCGCGGAATTTGAACCTGGCATCAGTTGTATGGGACAGTTATGTGGTAATGAGGGACTCATGCTCCACCAATCCATGAAGGAAAATTAGCAGGAGTGATAGTGGGGTGATTCGTGCTGCACCAATCCCTGAAGGACAATTAGCATAGGCACAGCCTGTTGTCTATATAAGGCGAGAGCTTTTGCTGCTCGAGGTCCCTGTATCAGCAAAGAGATGGTCCTGCAATAAAGTCTGTTGAGAAGAATCTGACCATGTTGTGTATTCCTTGCCAGCCGAGGTTAATGTTATACTTCAGTATAAAAGTCTTAGAAAGATCAGGAATTGAAGACCCATTTCTAAACATAGTGAAAGAAACATACAGCAAACCTCTAGATAACAAACTAAATGGAGAGTAACTTGAAGCAATCTCACTAAAATCAGGGACTAGACAAGGCTGCCCAACTCTCTCCCTACTAATTCAAAACAGGATCCTATGTCATAGCCAGAGAAACCAGACAACATAAGGAGGTCAAAGGGATACAAATTGGAAGGGAAGATATCAAAATATCACTATTTGCAGATGATATGATAGCATAATTAAGTGACCCCAAAAGTTCCACCAGAGAAGTGCTTAACCTGATAAATAACTTCAGCAAAGTGTCAGGGTATAAAATTAACTCATGCATACCAGTAGCCTTTCACTCCTCAATGGATAAACAGGTTGAGATAGAAAATAATGACATCACAAACTTCACAATAGTCCCAAATTGAAGTGCCCGTCTCTACCAGCAAGGAAGAGGCGACACCCTTGGATTCTTCTTTAACAGCCTTTATTGCAGGAACAACTCATTGTTGATTCCGAGGACCCCGGAGAACAAAGGCACTTGCCTTAAGTACAATACAGACAGTGACTCTAAACTTGTCCTCTGGGGATTGGTGGCGTGGACATATCTTATTAACATGCTTATCATCTTTGGCCTTGTAAAATGCCAGAAGAAAGCTAAAGACATGGCTTAATGGTTGTATACCACAAATGACCAGTAGATGTGAGTGCCATCTTTAGTTGCTTCCAACATCTCCCTCTTTTATGTTTTATTTAAAAATGAATCCATTAGGTGGAGGTAGTGGTCTGGGAGAGATCAGACATGCCTATCAGAGTGCCCAGCTCAGCCATGGCAAACCACTTTTGCAGTTAGGACTTCACCCCAATGGCTAGAGATGACTTATGTACAGCACACTGTTCTGGGCTATACGTGTGTGTTAAATTTTAGGGGAGAAACTGGGCAGAGGGGCATTAGACCAGCGCAAATGTTCAAATGGGGTGTGGCCACATCTGTCTATGACTGGTCTAGATCCCGGTGTCATGTCAATATATGTCATTGCTCCTGTCTTAGGTCGTTCCTCTACAAAACTAAGCCTTACCCTTTACTGGAATTACCCTATCACCACCGGGCTCCTGTCTTAGGTTGGTCCGAGCCCAAGGAATGTTGCCTGTTTCTGGATACAATGACTTCACATGACAGAGACAAAATACGATCTAGGGCGAACTCTTAATTTTTCAAATAGGCCAGCCATACACTGGGAGAAGCACCGTTTTCAATGGAAGCCATACCCTAGGAAAACAATCACTTTGTGTCTGGCATGCTCTCATGGTAAACGGCAATAAATCCATAGACATGCTCCTCATCCCAAGAGGACAATGGCTCCCGAGGGAAACATGCCAGCCCAATCTTTGAAAAAGGAGAAAGCATTGGTAATTCACGAGGTGAAATCCCCAAACGTGATGGGTTCCATTCTAGTGTTGTTAAGGACATCAATCTGCATCAGCAATTGTCTCGATAATTGTTCCACTTTCATGGACCAGTTTCCTTTAAGATAATTTGTGATTTCTTTGCTCTGTTGAGAATACTGAGAAAGGTTAGCTTGCAAAGGAGTAATACTTAATCCTCTAAGGGAGGAAACAAAGGACAGCTGTGTCATATGATATAATGCCTCAATTTGTTCTTGAATCAAATCCATCCATTGGTTAGCTAATAGAAAGCCAGATGCCAAGTGGGCATTAAATTCCTCTTGTATCTCCAATGCCACTGCAGTTCTTTCCACAGTCTGATTGTAGTCTCAGCAGTCTGTACCTTATTAGTCATAGCAATCGCAGCTGTTGTTGCTGTAGTGGCTGATAGCACAATGACTGATATTATAGCTGCCATAATACCAAAATTTCTTTGGGTTCTTAGTAAATAAAGTATGGGAAAATTATCTGGATTTGTTTCTAGAGGGATAGGCACAAAAGAAGGAATATTGACCATCACTGTGGTATCATTGGTGCCATCCCAGCATTCAGCTAAATAACAGACTACATTAGAGTTATACAATTTAAAGCATTATCGTTTATATTAAAGCTTATCAGAAAAAAGAAAGGTGGTCTCACACATACTGAAGCACCAATGGTAGTATCATTCGCTAAAAGGCCATTAATCTTTACATTTACTAAACTTGTTTTGTTACTGGTCTAGTGGCTGAAATAGTATACAATGCAAAATCTTCACCTAATAATCAAGCAAAAGGAATTAAAGATGTGTATGCTCCCTGCTCATTTGATAATACCCATTGATATCAGGGCCAAAAATTATGCTTGCCAGGTTTATGTCTTTCTCAATCGTACTGAACATTGCCAAGAGGAGGGGAAAATTCAAATCCCGGTAGGAACTGTTTTGATCTATGGAATGAACTCTGACATGGGGTAAATTTAGGTGGAAAGGCTTGATAAGGGGGGCAAGTAGGTAGGACTCTACAACAGGTAGAGTCATCCAGTGTGTGAATACTTTGCCCCGGGGGTGATGGAAAACTACAATTATGCATCATAATCAAGGTTGTAATGTTCAACTTAGAAGAATTAATGATTGACGTGTCTCCACTGCTGAAGAGGCTCCTTGTATAATTTGACTCAAAACAGCCATGATGGGTCCAGTGCCCATAGCACTGTCACTCACAGGATCTAACCAATAAGCCAATATTGTCCTTCATAGCCATATATAAGGCTGGGAGGAAATTTTAAGAGTTAAATGTATGTAACAAAGAAAGATTAGTGGCAGTATACTGTTGGGGCAATTCTCCATTAGGCACTATACAAGGAACATCATGCAAACAGGATGTGGAGAAAAATGTTGGCAACACAGTAGAATTGCTATGAACTGGCATAAGTACTGGCCAGGATCTGGCAATAGCCCACAGCATGAGTGAATCAACCTGGATTATCATTCCCAGTAGTAATAGTAGGGTTCATAGTCTCATGTTCATATAGAGCAGGAGGCAGTTTGCCAGTCAAACGTTCAGGCACCCAGATTGGATTATCTTGATTCTGTGGAAAAACACAAACAGCTCCCCTAGATCTTGAAATTACGGGATCTGGGCCACACCATTCACCAGTGAAGACATCCTTCCACTTTATTCTGCATAAGTCATAGGATTAGTAGCAGCATGGCGATCTGCAGCAGAGAGGCCATGCACATCCAAAATTAAAAAAAAAAAAAAGAGTAAAAATAGCTAAAGACAACTGTTCTATTGGTGTTCTACCATAGGCATTTCCCCCTTTTTGTTTTTGTAAGAGCTCTTTTAAAGTACGATGTGCTCTTTCCACAATTCCTTGACCTTAGGGATCGTATGGCAATCCTGTAGTATGTTTGACCTGCATTGTTTGGCAAAATGCCTGAAAAGACTTTGCAGTGTAGGCAGGTCCATTGTCTGTCTTGAGACTATCTGGCTTTCCCCAGGCCGCCCATGCCTCTAAGCAATGACTAATGACATTACGAGCCTTTTAACCAGTAATCAGGGTGGCATGTATAATGCTGGAACAGGTATCAACAGAAACATGAACATATTTTAAATTTCCAAATTGAGATATGTGTGTGACATCCATCTGTCAAAGTTTTAGTGGAATCAGACCACGAGGGTTAATCCCCACCTGAGGAGGGTGCTGAAACTCCACACAATTCTGACAACATAACACCTCATCAGGAGCTGTAGCTCTAGAGATTTTAAATTTTTGTTGAAGAGTAAAAGCAGGAACATGAAACTTTTGATGAAATTCTCTAACGAGAGCAGCTGGAGCTGTATGAAAAATAAATTCTCTATGAGTACTAGCATCCACCAGGGCGTTATTACTGGCATGGGACCAGACAAAATAGTATGAGCTCGAATATGTTGTATGAAAAACTTATTTTTTCTGGCCCAAATCAATTTTTGTAATTATAAAAGAATTGACTCTGCAATTTTAAGTGAGCGCACAGCGTTAACTACATAAGCAGAATCAGAAATTAAATTAAAAGAATCATGAAATCTTTTAAAAACTTCCAATAGAATTTTACATTCTGTGATTTGGGGGGTGCCTGGCTTCTTGGACAAGAGTTCTATGAAAATATTATCTTAATTTAGACCTGTTTCTCTAGTTTGGCTCATGTTACATATTTTCTAGAATGACTCTATCCAAATTACCAGTTTTATGTCAATTTTTGTTACAGATGTTTTAGGTTTTTTTTTTTTTTTTTTTTTTTTTTTTTTTTTTTTTTTTTTTTTTCGGAGATGGGGACCGAACCCAGGGCCTTGCGCTTCCTAGGTAAGCGCTCTACCACTGAGCTAAATCCCCAGCCCATGTTTTAGTTTTTTAACCATATCTAATAACTTAAAGGCCAATAATCTATGACCAAGACATGTAGAGGATATTTATACATTTAAAACCAGTCAGAAGCAAAATTGAAGTGGTTACACATGTCTTTATTATATAGACCAAGCACCATATTTTTCCTTTTCTAGTTGTGATTTTGAAAGAAGCACCTTGTCACTTGCTAAATCTAATGACAAGTCAGGGATTTTTCTAAGAGAAACAGCCATCAGCTCCCATACCAAGAAGCTGAGGAGCTGCTGGCGCTTTTAAGATCAGCTCGCCAGATGCTCCATTCCCCCCCCCCCCTCGGCAGCTTCTCGAGCTGACCTAGGTTCCTTGCTGGACGTATAGGGCTCAAAAGGCTGATTGAAACTGTTTTTTATTCATTTGTTCTCAATTTAGAAATGTGTTAAAACCAAATCAAGGTGTGAACAACCGGCAGATAAAGTTTTTTACCATTTTTTTTTCTTTTGATCATTAAACATAAAACATTTAAACAATGAGAAACAAAAACCACAGACATAAACTGACAGTCATGGACAGCTTTATGTACCAAGGACAGACAATAGACAAAAACGGAAAAAAACTAGATGTGTCCAACTGAAGGGACCCAGATATCCTGCCTATGGAACCCAGAACCAGAAACAAGCATTTTCTCCAATAGGAGCCAGCAGAGAGGCAGGACGTCTTCAGCCTTTCTTCTGTTTCCAGGAGAGCTCTGAAAGTTTTTCTCTTTCTCCAAAGCATCTGTGGAGAGTCTGGGAGGACTGTTTTTCCCAAACCTATTCTCTCTCATATCTAGGGTGTAAACTATCTCTAGTCAGCGTCCAAAGACTGAAATATAACTCTAAATGAACCCATACACAAAAACACTTTACCATTACCTTGTCTCTTTTTTATTACAAGTTTTACTCATGCTAGCCCAAATCATCGAGGCCTTTTCCAGCCCATCTTCCCCCAATACGTCCCTGTTTTATGGCTCCAGGAGATAAGGGGATGCCAAAAGGTTTTATGGCCCCTGGTTCTTGGAACAGAGCTACTAATTCAGGAGAAGGGTTGGATCTTCAGGTCCTCCTTATTTTTATCCCGTCTTGTCAGAGTAAAAGTTGGTCAGAGTTGATGAAACATATGCATTTGAAACACATCTGGTTAGGCTTGGGCCAACCGGTTTCCAGGAATGCTCTCTGTTTTAACATTCACCTTTGGCTGTTGGCAGTTTTGCAGTCCTCAGGGCTTCTCTGCCCCCTAACCTGGGACAGTTGGACCATAGGGGCAGGAACTGGCTGCTGTGGGGATAGGATAAAAGGCACTCTTCATGTTAATGATGACTAAGGAGAAAAGTAACTTAATGCTGGAGACTGACTCCTCTCTTGGAATAAGGCCAGCAGACAAGGTAGGCTCCCTTAAATAGCTTCTCTTAATGAGCACTGTCTTTCTGTGAGCAAAAGTTGAAGGTCAGGCCTTCAACTGGCAGAACTCAAAACTTTCTCTCCTTCTGACATACTCTCTTGTTGCTCGTTAAGGATTTTCTGACCTGTCATAACAGCTTCTTCACATTGTTTATCTTCTAAGCAGGTACGAACCATACGCCAAAGCGGATTTGTCCCTGGTTTAAGCTTGCCCTATGTAGTTTCCTTATCCAGAGCTTTTCCTAACTTGTTCCACACTCTGAAATTGAGCAACCCTGAAACTATAAACCACAGAGCACAACGGTTATATTCATCAAAAAAACTCAACAGGAATTTCTTTTCAATTTTAAGCTAATGCTGACTAAGAAGCTCCTGAAGAGCTGACAACAGTGGGGTGGAGTGAGAGTTTCCCATGATTTTATGACCTTATTTACGACCAATTTATGAGCAGGGCGAGCTGGCCTGTTTATTTACACACGATCTTGTGGCTCGTCATTAGTGGGCTCTTCCCAGCAAATGCATTCATGCCCTGGACGGTGGCAATTCAGACAGTAGCAACACCACAACACAAAAAGAGTATAAGGCAAGAGTGTTAGTCCAACCAACAAAGGATCAAATAGGAAAGGCAACATTGCTGTGTTCCACAAACCCCTTTGCCTCTAAACCAAGGCTTTCATCATCTCTGCTTACTCCAGAGAACCTTATTGTCCTATAAGGGAAATTTTATAATCCCTTATTCAGGAGCCTTATCGTTCCGATTCTGGGAGCCTTATCATCCCAACTCCGGCAACTAATTTAACCTTATGGGAACTTACCAACATCCACAGTCCTGAGACTGAAAAAGTTCTGAATCCAAACGAGAAAAGATAATTTTCTCGGGTCCCAGTAAGGGCCACTAGTTGAAGCGCCCACCTCGACCAGCAAGGAAGACAGGACACCTTTGGATTCTTCTTTAACAGTCTTTATTGCAGGAACACCTCATTGTTGATTCCGGGGACCATGGGGAACAAAGGAAGTACAAAACAGACAGTGGATGTAAGCTTGCCCTCTGGGGATTAGTGGAGTGGAGATATCTTATTAACATGCTTATCAACTGTGGCCTAGTAAAACGCCAGAAGAAAGCTAAAGACACGACTTGATGGTTGTATACCACAAATGACCAATAGATGTCAGGGCCATCTTTAGTTGCTCCCAACATAAGGGTATAAAATTAACTCAAACATACCGGTAGCCTTCCTCTCCTCAATGGATAAACAGACTGAGAAAGAAAACAATGAAATTACACACTTTACAATACTACCAAATAATATAAAATATCTTGGTGTAAGTTTAACCAAGAAAGTGAATGATCTGCATGATAAGAAGTTCATGTATCTGAAGAAAGAAATTGAGGAAGATCTCAGAAGATAGAAAGAATTTCCATGCTCATGGATTGACAGGATTAATATAGTAAAGATGACTATTTTGCCAAAAGCAATCTACACATTCAATGCAATCTCCATCAAAATTCCTACTCACTTCTTTAATAGACATAGAAAGAGCAATTTGCAAATTCATTTGGAATAAGAAAAAGCCAGGATAGCTAAAAGTATCCTCAACAATAAAAGAACTTCTAGGGGAATCAACATACCTGAACTTAAGCAGATTTACAGAGCAATAGTGATGAAAACTGCATGGTATTGGTACAGAGACAGATGGATAGACCAGTGGAATAGAACTTAAGAACCCAGAAATGAACCCACACACCTGTCATTTGATATTTGGCAAAGGAGATAGAAACCATCCAAAGGAAGAAACATAGCATTTTCCAAAAATAATGTTGGTTCAACTGGAAGTCAGCATGTATGAAAATGCAAATTATCTCATTTTTATGACCATGTACAAAGCTTAAGTCAAAGTGAAACAAGGACCTACACATCAAACCAGATACACTCAAACTAATAGAAGAAAAGTTGGGGAAGAGTCTTGAACACATGTGCAGTGGAAAAATTTCCTAAACAAATCCCCAATGACTTATGCCCTAAGATCAAGAATTGATAAATAGGACCCCATAAAACAGCGAAGCTTTTGTAAGGCAAAAGACATAGTCATTTGGACAAAACTGCAACTGTCAGATTGGGAAAAATTTTAACCAATCCTAAATCTGATAGTGGGTAATATCCAAAATACACAATAAACTTAAGAAGTTAGACTCTAGAAAGCAAAAATACCCTATTAAAATGGGGTACAGTGAATTGCAAAACATTCTCAGCTGAAGGTTATCAAAAGGCCAAAAAACAACTAAATAAATGTTCAATATTCTTAATCATCAGGAAATTAAAATCAAAACAAATCTGAGATTTCACCTCCCAACATTCAGAATGGCTAATATATAAATCTCAGGTAACAGCAGATGCTGGTGAGGATGTGGAGAAACAAGAACACTCCTCAATTTTTGGTTTGATTGGAGACTAGTACAACCCTTCTGAAGGTTCCTCAGAAAATTGAACATTCCATGACCTGAGGACCCAGCTATAACTCTCTTGGGCATATCCCCAAATGACACATACAACAGTCAACATACAACAGTGAAATATATTCGACTATGTTCATAGCAGCCTTATTAAAAATAGTCAGAAGCTGGAAAGAACCCAGATGCCCTTCAACAGAGTAATGAATACAGAAATGTGGTACATCTTCACAATATTACTCAGATATCAAACAATGACTTCATGAAATTCATAGGCAAATGTTATGAACTAGAAATTATCATGCTAAGTGAGGTTACTCAATCACAGAAAAACACACTTGGTATGCTTTCATTGATAAATAGATATTATTCGAAAAGCTTGAATTACCCATCATGCAATACACAGACCACATGAAACTCAAGAAGGATGAACAAAATGTAGAAGCTTCACTCCTTCTTTAAAAAGGGAGCCAAAATGCCCATGGGATGGGACAAGAGGAAAAGTTTATAACTGGAAAGACCTGCTGTTCAGAGCCTGGCCCACATGTAGCCCATACATATACAGCACCAAAACTAGATAAGATGGATGAAGCTAAGAAGTGCAGGCTGACAATGACTGGATATTGATCCTTACTTAGAGACATAGCCAGAACATATCAAAAACTGAGGCAAATGCCATCAGCAAACCACTGAACCAAGAATCAGACCCCAGTTGGAGGAATTAGAGAAAGGATTGAAAGTGCTGATGGGATTAGCAACCCCATAATAATATCAATGCCAACAAACCAGAGCTTCCAGGAACCAAACCACAACAGAAGGAATATACTTGGTCTGACCCATGGTTCCAACTGCATGTGGCAAAGGATGGTCTTGCTGAGAAACAATGGAATGAGAAACAATTTTTCTTCTGACAAGGTTGGACCCCAGTGTAGGGGAATGTGCGGAGGTGTGGGGAGGCTGTGGGTGGAGATGTGAATTCCCTTATAGAAGGGTAGGGGGAAGGGTTAAGGGGCTTGTGGACTGGAAACCTGGAAAGGGAAATAACATTCGAAATGTAAACAGGAAATATCCAACAATGATATATATATATATATATATATATATATATATATATATATATATATATATATAGAGAGAGAGAGAGAGAGAGAGAGAGAGAGAGAGAGTGAGAGAGAGAGAGAGAGGTGGAGGAGGAGGAGGAGGAGGAAGAGGAAGAAGAAGGAGGATGAAGGGGAGGAGGAGGTGGAGGAAAAGGAAGAGGAAGAAGAAGGAGGATGAAGGGGAGGAGGAGGTGGAGGAGGGGGAGGGGGAGGAGGAGGAGGAAGAGGAAGAAGGAGGAGGAGGGGGGAGGAGGAGGTGGAGGAGGGGGAGGAGGAGGAGGAGGAGGAGGAGGGGGAGGAGGAGGAGGAATTGAAACAGAAAGAAAACTAAACTTCCATTCTTCCCCATTCCCCCTCTTCCTCAGCTGTTGTTTAGGCAGTCATGTTAGTGAGATGCTATAAGTGTAATTTCTGGTGTTACTTTGAGACACCATCTCATAGTAAACTTTAGTCTCTTACAATCTTCTTGCCCCGTCTTCTGTAATGTTCCTCAACCTTGAATAAAGTGACATTTTGTAGATAGAGCCACTGAGACTGGGCTTGAAATTTCTATCCTGCATTTTGAATGGCTGAGATTTTAACTGTGATCTTTGTTTCAGAGACTGTAATTAATACTGTATATAAGGACACATGGCTATGATTGTTGTTAGGTATGATACTGGTGTAAGTGGTAAGGGGCTGTATATTCTTGCCCATAACCACAGCTTCAATAGACTTATATATGTGGCTAAATTACCAGTACCATCCATATTCATTGAACAGGACTTAAGCAAAATTAGAGAGCTGTTGGCTATCACCAAGCTATTTATACCACTGCACTGCACTTTGGTTATGCTGCCATGTTGATCATTCTTTTTTACAGGCATGATGTGAACAGTCACTTGAAACTGA